>NW_022437074.1:1414489-1769682 GCF_009761245.1 Sapajus apella
TTCTTTCTTTCTTTCTTTCTTCTTTCTTTCTTTCCTTCTTTCTTTCTTTTTCTTTATCTCTCTTTCTTTCCCTCCCTTCCTCCCTCTTTCTTTCTTTCTTTCTTTCTTTTCTTTATCTCTCTCTCTTTCTTTCCCTTCCTTCTTCCCTTCCTCCCTTCCTTCCCTCCTTCTTTCCTTCCCTCCTTCCCTCTTTCCTTCTTTCTTTTTGATGGAGTCTCACTCTGTTGCCCAGGCTGGAGTGCAGCGGCATGATCTCGGCCCATTGCAACCTCTGCCTCTCGAGTTCAAGAAACTCTCCTGCTTTAGCCTCCCAAGTAGCTGGGATTACAGGCATCCGCCATCATGCCTGGCTAATTTTTGTGGTTTTTTTGTAGAGGATGGGGTTTCACCATGTTGGCCAGGCTAGTCTTGAACTCCTGACCTCAGGTCATCCACCTGCCTCCGCTTCCCAAAGTGCTGGTATTACAGGCATGAAATAGTGAATTTCTAATCCTGCCACTTAATAATAAGATTTTTTTTCATACAAAATTTTCCATCATTAACTATATGGGCACCAGAAGTAGGTTTGTATGGAAAAGATAGGATCTATGCTGACCCTTTCCCTTTATTTAAAAATTTTCAAAAAAAAATAAAGCTGATGCCTTAACAACTTCCAAGAATAAGCAAGGATTTTTTTTAATCATTATGAACATGTAAGCTTTTATGAATTTGACGTTTTAATCCATTGCAGACATTATTTTATTTTTCGATGCTTAAAATATCTCATCTTGATTTTGGGGAACTCCTTTAGGCTGAGTCCTTGACATGATTCCTGTGGTTGTTGGTAGCCTTATTGCCTTCCAGCCACACAAGATGCTCAGGGTTTACCTTACGTACATTCTCCCTTAGACTTAGAACACTGTTCCTTTAGTAGGAAATGGTAGTCAGAGGCCACAGTTATGTGTGAGGGTTGCTTACTACTACTAGATTGTCCTTCCATTTTCTTGGCCTTTCCACTGGACCAAACTGGGAAGTCTTTGTTTTACAATAACAAGAAAATAAGTCATGAGCCCATAATAGTATTTCTAATTCAGATTTAAGATGGTAGTTTTCATGTTATTGATTTTGTATTTTTACCTCTTTTATCTTACACTAAACTTTGTTATTAACTATGTTAACATTATTTGCTTAACAATTAACAATTACATGTAAAATTACATATTTTCTCTTGAACGTACATGCCAATTACAAAATAACACCAGTGTATTAAAAACTATAATTAACTACATGCAGTTTAAAATTCCTGTGTGTAGATGAATATATGCTAAAATTCCTGTATTTAGAGCCATTGGAAATATTTTTTTTTCTTTATGGCAACACACTAACTTGATATGCAGTTAGTGTCATTTAATTTTCAAATTGTGATTTCATTCATATTTTGGATTGTGATGGGGGTGGGGAAAGCTCACACATTTCCTGGCCCTCTCTCTCTTAGCTGGTGCATGCCCCAAGGTGTTTCCTGGGTCGGGCAGTTTCCCAAGTTCCCTCCAAGCCCAGCACTTTGCTCCACCTCTGCACCACCCTCAAGAATCCTCTGGGATGGACCAGGCAAGTGGGGAGTCCGTGTTGATTCAGTCCCTGCTTATACTGCTCATACACAGCCCATCTAGAAAGCTACTACAAATTGTACTTCATATTGGATATCACAGTTGATCATGTGTTTACTTCCAAATTCACATCAGATGGAAATCCGGCATTGCAAATGTGACTCTGTCTGCTTCGGAGTCTGCCCATACTCTATCATCCTTCCAAGTGTTCTCCATTTTCCCAGCACCTGAGCAACTTGATCTGAAGTCAATTACAGAACTGTTGAGCAACTGGACTCCTATGGGTCTGTCTACCATTCGTAGACCAAAATCCCTCAATCATTTCCTGGTCGACTCCTTTACTAAGGCCAAGTCTATAGCATGATTAACACTGCCTTCTAGGCTTCTCCTTCTCCTCACCCTGTGGGTAGAGATTTGCTAGCCTAAAGCTGGAAGGGTATGAAAGAACAGATGTTCACCTTCATCCTTCCAACCTGTTTCCCCTTCAGATTTCTGCAGAACAAGCTGAAGTTGTTTTTTCCTATTACTCGAACAGAGACGTTATAAATTTCAACCCAGTCCTAGGGCTGCAGATGTTTCTCCCAGTGGTCCAGTGGCATTCTCTATCATCCGTACCCGAAGTTCCCTTTTACATTCTTCTTTGGCTATTGTAATTTACACAAGTCCAAGAACCTCACTGCCTTGGTCCTGTGTGAATGAGCAGATACTTACTGGACATCTAAATTAACCTTGCAAACCCCTCACATGGCTGAACAGAGCCACTCAAGAGGCTGGATACTATATAGAAATTACTACAAAAGCCATTTTATTTCCAAAATGTACTGGAATGTCTTAGGCATACTTGCCAAACATAGAAATCTTAGGTAATAAATAGTCCTTTAGATACTCAAACTTTGCATGATTCATATCATAGGAGAATAAATTTGCTAGCTAAGTAGACACCAGGTTATGTTAAGGATTTGTTCACTTGGCTGTAGGTAGAAGACATTTATCATTTGTTATCTTTAGGCCCTCTTTCTCCTATTTCAGCTCTAGAAATATATTTCAGCTAAGAGCTGTCCAGGTAAATGGATGGTGTTGCTGTATGTTAAATTTATGGCTCAATTACAATCAATCTTATGCTATCGCCTTCTAGTGTCTGTATATAATTAATACAAACAAAATAGTAAACCGACATTTCTTATGCCACTTTGTTTCTTGCTGGCAAAGAATAAAATAAAATCAATGCCTACTTTTAAAGTAATTGGCTCCAGAATCTGATCTTAGATTGTCCAGATAGGTATGATGGTAAAGAAAATTATTTCCTTGCGTGGCATTTATTCTAGTATTGTAAATTAGCAAGTGATATTTACCTTACTTAAATTAACAGCTCAAATTGTTGTTTTTTTCTCCACTTCCGACTCCCATCATTCCTGGCAGGTTAATTGGGCTGGGGGGATCAAATGTACAGAGGTCAGTTTCTAAAGCTTCCACTAGCAGTATGACAAGACAGTATGGTGGTTAGGTGAGCTGTGTCATTTGAGAATATCGAGCGCAAACAAAGTCACTGTCTACTTTGCCCAGTCAGAGTCAATCCTGGGCCATCTTGGATTAGTATCTATGTTTTGCTACACATCTGTCATGATAAATCATTTTTAAAAAGCCTTGTAAATATTTGCCTTTTAAACAAACAGAATTCTATACTGTAAGCCAATCAAACACATTTCTCTTGTTATAACAAGGCCATTCAATTAAAACAAAATGGCTTGCTCAGAGTGACTTCCTGGCATTTAGATATTTAGCATTCTGGATCCAGATGCACTGGGAAGCTGAGCTGCTTACCACTTATGGTCCTTGGCACACTAGGGTTGCTGAAGACATTGGGCACTAATTTTTCCACTGAAAACTTTATTAGGCATTCTTTTGTTTGGCCAGATAGACATCTGTGTTTTCAGATTAATGTATTAGGAATTTTTAAATCCTAGAAACACATTTAGCTGCTTTGCAGAAATTTCAATATGTGCTCAAAAGATTATCACAGATCTATAAAGGATATTATTATGTACATTCATTTGCTCACCCTGCAAAAGACTGAGCCTTACAGCAAATATATATATATACACATATATATAGCCAGACTTGGTGTATTTTGGCAAAGCTCCAGATTCTTTGATAATGAGTGTCACCTTGGTACTTTATCCAAGTGTTCTTCTCAAAATATATATCCTCCCGAATTTAAATAGCTTATACATGCAAGGTGACTGTATTTATGCTTTTTTAAAGAATAGCATAATATTTAATGCATAAAACTAAACAGTTTAGCATTAACCTAATTAATATGAAAATGAAGGTCAAATGAAAACTGACATCAAATTGCAACATAATTAATGTGTTAACATTCCTAACATATAAAGAGCATAAATACATTTTTAAAATGATATTTATCATAATTAGAAGTTAGATAAGAGCAGTAACAAGTAGTTTATAAAATAAATTCAGATAGGCAATAAAAATATAAGAAACGTTAGCCTTGTCAGTAACCAGGAAAAGGCTGATTAAACACAGAGAATCATTTGTTTCCTTAAGAAAGCCCAAACATGAAAACAAAAGAAGAGCCATAAGAAACATCAGGGAGCACATGTTCACTTCAGCAATGCTGGTCTTGTTGACCAGGGAGCCCCCCCAGAGAGTAAGCTGTCAGCATATATTTCAAGCTCTAAATGAATCTTCTCCTGATCTACCAACCAAACAAGATTACAAAGTGTATATAAAGCATTTTTGTGTCACAGTGTTTTGAAGGCAAGAGAAAATAAAAATAACAACCTAAATCTCTAATGATAAGATCTTGGTTAGATAAATTATTGCATAGTCCTATAATAGGATAATAGGCAGCTACTAAAATAGTTAATAGAAGTCTATTTCTTGACATGAAAAGATGTTGATTGCATATTTCACTGGAAAAAATCAAGTTATAAAATAGCTCTGCAGCAACAAAAACTATTTTAAAATAAATTGTAACACCAAGAATATCAAAAAAGTCTAAAAGCATGTACGTTTCCTTAGCAGGCTTAAGGATGGATTTTTTCTCCATTTGGCTTATCTGTATGTTTTTTCCTCTCTTCTTTTCTCCCTACTTTTATATTTAATAAGCAAATATTACTTTTGTAATATAAAAATAAAAGAAACATATTTTAAAAACAGAATGCATGCATCTGAATGAGCATTATCTCTTGCTGTCACCTTGGGAAACAATAAAAGTCTAATGATTGATGTAAAACTACTTTTGTGCCTCTTCACTAGACTCATGTTTTATACCGCAAAAGCATCAGTTTTCATCAGTCTTGTTGAGATGACATCTTAATATTTCTTATTTCCTGTGTTTTCTTACAGGAAGATTACAACCCCCAGTGTAACCTGTGTACATACCTGTCTTCACAGCTGGAAATAACTTAATGCATCTGTGTAAATTAATTAAGAATTGCAAATCACAATAACGAAACCAGCAATGAGGTTCTTTTGATAAGATCCACATATATTTTCAAGGCCATATATTGTTTTTCTCATAAATGTAAGCATGCAAGCATTTAAGATATATTTTGAAATGTCACACTTTCATGATTTAAGAAAATGAATATAAACAATGTAAGTTCATCTTGATGAAAGACATAACCACAAACACATATATTTCACCATTAACCTTCTTTAGATTATAACAATTGAAACAAAAGTCCAACCCAAGGGGTTTTGAAAATACTGTAGTAGTAATCCAACATCAGGAAGCTGGGAATTTGGCAATCCAATCTGCAGCACATCTGTCTGGGATAAGAAATGACCAGACCACTATTAGCTACCATTTATTGACCATATGCTCCATGCTATAACCTTTACATCTGTGATCCCTTTTAATCCTCATGACACTCCTGAGAGGAAAATGGTGTTGTACTCAAATGCTGAGGCCTAGAGAATCTCAATGACTTGCTCAATTTCACATTCTATTAAGTGGCAGAACCCAGGAAAGTCTGACTCCAGTGTTCTTACTCTTCACAATACATTAAACTAGTTGTGATGAGGAAAATGCAATTAGAAAAATCATTGATTTGCTGATTGCATTTCTATTGCAGAGGTAACTCATTTCTTTCTTTTTTTGTACTTTTTAGGAAATAAGTCTTGCTTTCCTTAATGTAAATACCATCCATGAACGAATGACAGAGTAGGCACATTCTACGAATGTACTTAAATTTCAAATATTTTCATTTTCTAAAGACACCCAGGATCAGTCAATTATTTATTCCCTGTATAATATTCTACTGATATCTATAATCAAGACAATTATTCGTTACACATGTGAAATTGTATTGCTACAAATAATCAAGGCAGAGAATTTTTGACACACTAACAAGTGATTATATTTTGCAATAAGAAAATCCTCTGGGGCCCTATACAACAATCCCTAATTGTTCCTCTTCTGTTTTACTTAAATTATTCTACTTTAAATTATAAAGATGAATGTGAATGTCATTTCCGTTGTTAGTAAGTTTTGTGATGACAAGCATTTGTTATGTGATACCCAGAGAAGGGAGCATGTAAGGGAAAAATGTGTGAGAACCAGACAGGACAGACACTAAGACTGAAGTATGCCAGTTCTTAGAACTGACAGCCAGCACAACAACAAACAAAATCAACGCAAAGGAAAACCAAAGAAGCAGACATCCCATGAGGAAGACAACAGTCTTTCCTCTGAAACTGCCATGATTTGGGGTTGAGTGAGGAACCTAACTCGAGCGCAAGATTGAGAGAGATGGCACAGCTGCCTCTGGTGGCCCAGATGCTTCAGGATGGAAAGTAGCCGCTGTGGAGAACGAGTGATCTGTCTTCCTGAACAGACCATGCAGACAGCTCATGTCTGTGTGCTTCTCTTGGCTGATTCCTATAATGCCCTCTGCTCACCACTCAAACTGTAGGGCACTCGGGAGCACGTTGGCTTACTATCTTCTTCTTCAATTTCTGTGGAGGACTTAATGGCACAGGGCAAACCTTTGCCTTCCAGGCCCCAGCACATGCCAGTGACTTCCAGTCTGAGCAAGCATCCTCAGTAGGGGTGACTTCTCTGTCCAGGTACTCCAGGGTGTTATACTGTGTCCGGGCCCACCATGGTCTGCTAGCTTGCTGCTGGCTGATTCCTGTACTTTCCTGACCTACTCCTGTGCTTCTGAGAATAGCGATCTACCCAGCAAAGACAGTTATCCACCTGCCTGCCATTCAGGGCTTTCTACTTTATTTACAAGGCTTTTCGTTTTTAACCTAAAGCATTTTGTTCATAATGTAAGAAGCAGCACAGGGTGGTGATGTGATCTTGAATTTCCTTTTTTTTTTTTCTAAATTTTATTTTATTTTAGCTTATTTTTTATATATTTATATATATATATATATATATAATTGCATTTTAGGTTTTGGGGTACATGTGAAGAACATGCAAGATTGTTGCATAGTTTCATACATGGCAATGTGGTTTGCTGCCTTCCTCTCCATCACCTATATCTGGCATTTCTCCCCATGTTATCTCTCCCCAACTCCCCACCCCCCCCTGTCCCTCCCCTAGTTCCCCCCTACAGACCCCAGTGTGTGATGCTCCCCTCCCTGTGTCCATGTGTTCTCATCTTTCAACAACTGCCTATGAGTGAGAACATGAAGTGTTTGATTTTCTGTCATTTTCAATAAAACAGACCTGGTTTGAATTCTGGTTGGGCCTTTATGCTGTGTAGGCTTAAAGAAATGGCTTTCCTACTAACCTTCAGTTTCCTTCAAATGGACATAATGATACCTTACATAGGCTCATTGACATAAATAGATGAAACAGAGAAGGTGAAAGCCTTGTGTTCTTCATTATAGAAGCTCATAATATGTTTCTATCCTTCTCCTACCCCTTCATCATCTGTTTACTCCAAGACTACAGTCCAAGTAAAATTTGGCTATGAATAAATAGCAGATACATTTTTAAAGGACGGTGTATTAGTCTGTTCTCATGCTGCTAATAAAGCCACACCTGAGACTGGGTAACTTATAAAGAAAAAGAGGTTTATTGGGCTCACAGTTCCACATGGCTGGGAAGGTCTCACAATCATGGCAGAGTGTGAAGGAGAAGCAAAGGCATGTCTTACATGGTGGCAGGCAAGAGGGTTTGTGCAGAGGAACTCAAATTTATAAAACCATCAGATCTCATGAGATTTATTCACCACCACGAGAACAGTATGGAGGAAACGGCCCCTATGATTCAATTATCCCCACTTGGCCCACCCTTGACGTGGGGATTATTACAATTCAAGGTGACATTTGGATGGGGACACAGCCAAACCATTTCAGATAGAAAGCAATGAAGAAATCCACAAAAAAGCATGCTACAAGTTTCTTAGGACAACTTTGAAATCTGCAATGCAAAAACCTAGGTAGCAGCAGCTCCATTAGAGTGAAACAAACATCTCAAGGTGGGCCTTGACAGGAAACAAAATTCTATTTGTTGTGAAAACTTGAACCCATTTGTTTTTTTTTAAAAAAAGAAAGAAAATCAGTAATGCTCTTTTGTAGCTGTGTCTCATACATTTTCATTTCAAATCACACTTATATCAACAGATAAATGTTTCTTTGCAGCTCTTCAAAAATGTCTTACATTTAAGTACCACATGTTTAGCTCAACCCAGTTTTCCACTAGAATAAATAACTTTCTTTAAATAGACAGATGGTAAAAGTGGAGATTATGCTGTCCAGTATTTGACATAAATCCAGTCACAAAATTTAGGGACAAAATGATAGTTAGATTTTCCTTTCAAAGCATTCAGTGGAAGAACTGCTTAGAATTAGCTTCATGTTTAGAATGAAACTTTTATCCATGAAGTGAATGTATTTGTAGCCTGATCAGGGATTTGCATTTCTGCCATTCTTATTTCTCTGTTCCCCTGGCAATCCTTTACTTGTGCAAAAATTCTTAGAAATTGACAAGCCATGGTGGCTCACACCTGTAATCCCAGCACTTTGGGATGCTGAGGCAGGTGGGTCACTTGAGGTCAGTTTGAGACCAGCCTGGCCAACATGGCAAAACCCCGTCTCAACTGAAAATACAAAAGTTAGGGGTGTAGTGATCTGCACCTGTAATCCCAGCTACTTGGGAGGCTCAGGCATGAGAATCGATTGAATCTGGGAGGCGGAGGTTGCAGTGAGCCGAGATCATGCCACTGTACTTCAGCCTGGGTGATAAAGTGAGACTCTGTCTCAAACAAACAAACAAAAAATCTTAGAAATTGCGGTATGTTCCATGTGATTCCTTCCCATCACTTCCTGCAGGGAAGTCAAAGACTGGGATGCAGGGGGCATTCCAGGCATGCACAAGGGATGTGTTTAAAATAGCACCAATCCCCCATGTTAAATTTTTTTGTATTGATAATTCATTTATATAATTTAAACATCAAAAATTTTAAATGGGAAGACAATGAAAGGCCCCTTTCCTACCCTCCCTGTGCTCCCAATCTATTCCATTTCCAACACGCACAGTATATAAATACTGTTCAAGTCCTTATGTATTCTTCCAGATAAATTATATGACTATGCCAGCCTTTCTAGTTAAGTATACACAGATACATACGCACACTCATTTACAAATATTCACACATGGCTAATTTTCTATTGCTACAAACTTGGTAGCTTTAAAAAGTCATAGTTACTATTTCATTGTGTCAGTGGATAAGGAGTCTGGAAGTGGCTTTGCTGGGTCCACTACTCAGGTTCTCACAAGATTGCAATCAGTTTCAGTTGAGCTGTGTTCCTCATGGGAGCTACGGACCCTCTTCTCAGCTATCCATAAGGAAAAATATCTGTTCTTCACTCATGCTAGGTTCATGGCTGAGGACTCTATAACCAAAGATAAACCAACAGAAGAAAAGCATATGAATTTATTTAATGTAAGTTGTACAAGATGCAGGAGACTCCATAACAAAATAAAGCCCCAAAGAAATTGGTAAAACTGTGTTTTTTTGTGGTAGGTTTGAGGAAGAAGTGAACAGTGATAGAGAGGTGCGATTCAATTAAAATGTATGATTTGATGGCAGTAAACTGAAGGCCTGTTCATTCACCTTCTTCTCTGTGTCGCTGTATCACCAATAAGAAGATGGTCCTTTCCTCTGGGTATAGGGAAGTTACCGCTTTCATGAAAGCCTTACGGCCTGCTTCACAGGAAGGTCAGAAACTTCTCTCTAGGTTTTATGGCCTGTTTCAAGGGAGAAAGGCAGGAGGAAGGTTAGAGAGATTCTCCTGTTTCTGCTGTTTTCTCAGATGCCAAGGTGCCATATTTCAGGATACTGTGTCCTGAACCCCATCAGGGCATACATGATTGTTAGCAGAGTTCAGTTCCTTGTATTTGTAGGACTGGGGCCTCAGCTTCCAGAGGCTGAGCATAGTTTCCTACGGGTGGCCCAATCACGGTAATTTCACTTAATAATTTCAGAAGCCTTGTGGACCCTCCGGAAGGGCCCAGACCCTCTTTTAAGGACTCTATCTAATTAAACCAGGCTTCATCAGGATAACCTCTCTGCATGGACTCAAAGCCAACTGATTTGTGGTTTTCAGTTTTCCTTTTGGGCAGATAAAGAGTTTGGCAGTTAGTACTCTCATTTTCACAACACTAGCAACAATAAAAACATGAACAAACTGAAAATTAACATTTTTCTTAGATCATTTAGAGAATTGAGGTCACAGGGCAAACCACCACTTGAAAAGTGGTGATAAAGGCAAATGAAGAGAATCAGATCCTGATATGAGCAAAAGCCTTGGGAAGCTTGTAGGAATATTGAAGTAATTGAAGGCTTGCTGGAGTCTGAGCGTGGGCTACCTCGAGAGAGAAAAATGCCTGAAAGCCTAGTCTTAAGGGTGGGGGAGGCCCACACTTTCTTGAGTTTTACCTCCAGAAGGCCTACCAGATTTTCACTGTGAAAATCAAAAACACCTTCTGGAGGAAGGAGGGTGGAAAAGTAACTGTTTTGGAATATGCCCAGAGTGTTCTCTTCTTTATGACACAGACATGTTCTTTATGGAACTAATTTACATGAGCTTAGAGAAAGGTCAGTTCATGTCTGCAGCCTTCTCTGGCTTTCCTGTCTCATATAACGTGAGGGAAAAAAAGGCTAAACATTTCTTCAGAAAGTCAAGTCCCAGGGATGCTGGCCCACCAAAAATGAAATATTTAACCATAGAATGCTTCCTCTCCTTAATATTTTACCACCACATCAACAGGGTTTCACTGTAATAATAGCAGATCACAACTGAGAGCACAGAACTAACTCCTAGCCAGATAAGCATAAAACCTCACACTAGTGGCCTATTTACCTCAGTTCACATTACCTGATACATCATGTCTATCTATCAAATGATTTTAAAAGGCAAAAAACAACCAGAAGAGACAATGTAGGCATCAGAATCAGCCTCAGCTATGACAGAGATGTTTAGCTTATTATATTGCAAACTTAAAACATTAATATGCTAAGGGGTTTAGTTGAATAAGTGAACAACATGTAAGATCAGATGGTTTATGTAAGCAGAGAGAAGAAAATCTTAAGAAAAAAGGAATTGCTAGAAATCAAAAACATCATAAAACAGAAATTAAGAATGTTTTTAGTGAGCTCATTAGTAGATTGAACACAGCTGAGGAAAGAATCAGTGAGGTTGAAGATACATCAGTGGAAACCTTAAAAATTAATATGCAAAGAAAAAAAGGAATAAAAAAGATGAAACTGAAACAGAATATCCAAGAACTATGGGATGATCCCAAATGGTGTAACATGCATGTAATAGTTGCACTAAAAGAAGAAGAAAGAGAGAAAGAAACAGAAGAAATATCTGAAAACAAGACGGAGAATTTCCTAAATGTTAATGACAGACACCAAATATCCAAGAAACTCAAAGAACACAAACCAGAATAAATACCAAAATATCTATACTTGGTCATCTCATGTTTGCTGCAGAAAACATGAAAGACAAAAAATATCTTCCAAGATGTCAGAGGAAAAAAAATAACTTACCTGCAAGATGAAGGAGGATAGGAATTATAGTAGGCTTTTCTTTAGAAAGCATGCAAGCAAGAATAGAGTGGAATTAAATGTTTTAAGTGCTGGACGACAAAAACCCACCAGCCTGTAATTCTGCCCACAACAAAATTATCCTTCTAAAGTAAAGGAGGAATAAAGAGTTTCTTAAAAGAAATAAAACTATGGGAATGTGTTGTTTTAGATGTGACTTGCAAAAAAATGTTAAAAAGAACTTCAACATTTGTGTAAGATGGCCAACTAGACACAGCCATGCAGAACAGCTGCCACTAAGGGGTGAGGAAGACAGACACACTCCTAACAGATATTCAGAGGGAAAGACCTGAGAGTGGATGGAGGGAAGACACAGAAGCAGGGCTAAAGGAAGAGGAAGCTGGGAACCCTGCATGGGGCTACTGCACACTGGGACTCATTCCTGGCCCCCTATTACTCTGAGGGAATGGGTGAGTTGAACTGGCAAGGAAAAACTCACTCACCCCAGGCGCCTCTGAAATTCTGGTAGGAGAGAGACCCCTCGGCCACCACGGACACTTGAGTTGGCAGGGAGAGATGCTTAGAGAACTGGCAGGGGCAGCAAGCCAGCTGATTAGGAGCCCAGAGGGTTTGGTGTGGGAGTGTAAATTGTGGAGCCTGGCCAGAGATGCTCATTCCCTTAGGCTCAACTGGCTCCCATAGGAGACTGTACCCCAGGGAAACTGTTGCACCTGAACTCTGCAGGGAAGTCTTGCCCATCAGATGAGCCTAGTCCAATCTGAGCACCTCTTGGTCTGCTGGCTTCTCCTGGCCATGTCTGCTTATAGGCATTCTATGCATGGGTTTGGTGGCTCACATAAAACTCCATCCTCCCCCATCCACCTGCCATACTGCCATTGCAGTTGGAGCCTTGGCAGGCACAGAGCCCACCAGCCATGCCCTCACCAATGCCCTTCCCCTATGCCAACACTACTGCAGGAGTAAAACTAGGCACAGAGAACAGAAGACCCTCCCCTGCCTTGAGCAGTCAGCCCTGCCTATGTGAATGCACATAGATGGTACACTCAGACCTGGGCTTACCAGAGCCCCACCCCTGTGCTAATGCCATCACCAGCATGACCATACACACTGTAACCAGTTGGAGACCTCTACCAACCCCCCAGCCATACCACCATTACAGCTGCTGTGAAGAGGCGGGAACTCCAGCATCTGCCAGCACCCTGTTGCTGCTGATGAGCATGCACCCTGCCATGCTGTTGCTGCTGCTGCTGGCTGCTGGCACATGTGAGCAAGGACAGAACCCATTGCCAGCACCCCATGAAATGCTTTGATTGGCACTACACATTAGATTGTAGAGATCAGTGGTCTAGGAGCACCTCAGCCTCCTCAGTACAGGTTCTTAAGTTCGAGGAGCCAGAGAACAAAGTTGGGACCTGATACAAGTCCCTCAGAATTAGAGCATGCAGCCAGGAGTTGAGAGCTGAGCCTTGGCCCCCCAAAAGCTTCCAGAAATGAAGGCAGTTAATGGAACCTGACTTATACCACAATCAAATCCTCAATGGCTTCAAATAGAATACCGGAAAAATTTTCAGAAGACAGCAACTTCAAAGACTGAAGGAACATTAGCCCACAAAGATGAGAAAGAACCAGTGCAAGAACTCAAAAAAGCCAGAGTGTCTTCATTCCCCAAAATGACCACAATATCTCTCCAACAAAGGTTCTGAACTGGGCTGAGATGGCTGAAATGACAGAAAAAGAATTTAAAATATGGATTGAGATGCAGGAGCACATTGAAATTCAATCCAAGGAAGCTAAGAATCACAATAAAACAATACAGAAGCTAACAGACAAAATAGCCAGTATAGAGAAGAACATAACCAGACAGAACTGCAAAACACACTATGAGAATGTCATAATGTAATCAGAAGTAGTGAGAGCAGAATAAACCTAGCAGAGGAAAAAATCTCAGATCCTGAAGACTGCATTTCTGAAATAAGTTAGTCAGACAACAATAGAGAAGAAAGGATAAAAAGGAATGAACAAAACCTTCAAGAAATATGGGATAATGTAAAAAGACTGAATCTATGATTCGTTTGTGTCCCTGAAAGAGACAAGGAGACTGGAAGAAACTTGGAAAACATATTTCAGGAGAACTTGACATTCATGAGAACTTCCCCCAACCTAGCTAGACAAACCAACATTCAAATTCAGGAAATGCAGAGAACCCCAGTAAGATACATTACAAGAAAATCATCCCCAAGAACATAATCATTAGATTCTACAAGGTTGAAATGGAAGAAAAAAATGTTAAAGGCAACTGGAGAGAAGGGGCAGGTCACCTACAAAGGAAACCCCATCAGACTAACAGTGGACCTCTCAGGAGAAACCCTAAAAGCCAGAAGAAACTGGGGGCCAATATTCAATATTCTTAAAGAAAAGAAATTACAACCTAGAATGTAATATCTGGCCAAACTAAGCTTCATAATCAAAGGAGACATAAGATCCTTTTCAGACAAGCAAATGCTGAGGGAATTTATTACTACCATACCTGCCCTACAAGAGCTTCTGAAGGAAGCACTAAATATGGAAAGAAAAAATTGTTACCAGCCACTATGAAAACACACTTAGTAGACAGATCAATGATACTATAAAGCAACCACATAAACAAATCTGCATAATAACCAGCTAACATTATGATGACAGGATCAAATCTACATATACCAATAATAACCTTGAATGTAAATGGTCTAAATGTCCCACTTAAAAGTCACAGAGTGGCAAGCTGGACAAAGAACAAGATCGACTGAGAGATCCATCTGACATGCAGTGCCACCAATAGGCTCAAAATAAAGGGATGGAAAAAAATCTACCAAGCAAATGGAAAATAGAAAAAAAGCAGAGGTTGTAAACCTAATTTCAGACAAAACAGACTTTAAACCAACAAAGATCAAAAAAGATAAAGAAGGGAATTGCATAATGGTAAATGGTTTGATTCAACAAGGAGAACTAACTATCCTAAATATATATGTACCCAACCCAGGAGCACCAATCTTATAAAATTCTACCAAATGTACAAAGAAGAGATGGTTCCATTCCTACTGAAATGATTCCAAAAAATGGGGGAGGAGGGACTCTTTCCTAACTCAAGCTATTGGGTCACCACCATCCTGATACCAAAATCTGACAAAAACAAAACAAAAAAGGAAAACTCTAGGTTGGTATCCCTGATGAACATCAATGCAAAAATTCTTAACAAAATACTGGCAAACCAAATTCAGCAGCACATTAAAATGCTTATTCATCGAGATCAACTATGCTTTATCTCTGGGATGCAAGGTTGTTTCAATATACGTGTATTAGTCTGTTTTTATACTCCTAGAAAGAACTGCCTGAGACTGGGTAATTTATAAAGGAAAGAGGTTTAATTGACCACAGTCTATCATGGCTGGGAAGACCTCAGGAAACTTACATTCATGGCAGAAAGTGAATGGGAAGCAAAGGACCTTCTTCACAAGGTGGCAGGAAGAAGTGCTGAGTGAAGGGGGGAAGAACCCCTTGAAGAGCCATGAGATCCTGTGAGAAGTCACTCACTATCATGAGAATAGCATGGGGGAAGCCACTCCCATGGTTCAATTACCTCTACCTTCTCTTTCCATTGACATGTGAAGATTATGGGAATTATAATTCAAGATGAAATTTGGGTGAGAACTAAAAGCCATATGCAAATCAATAAAAGTGATTCATCACATAAACAGAAGTAAAGACAAAAACCACATGAATATCTCAATAGATGCAGGAAAGGCTTTCAATAAAATTCAACACCATTTCATGTTAAAAACTCTCAATAAATTAAGTATTAAAAGGCTTTCAATAAAATTCAACATCATTTCATGTTAAAAACTCTCAATAAACTAATTACTGAAGGAACAAGCCTCCAAATAATATGAGCCATCTATGACAAATCCAAAACCATTATCAGACAGAATGGGCAAAATCTGGAAGGATTCCTGTTGAAACCTGGGACAAGACAAGGATGCCTTCTCTCACCACTCCTATGCAACATAGCATTAGAAGTCCTGGCCAGAGAAATTACGCAAGAGAAAAAAATAAAAGGCATCTAAACAGGAAAAAGGAAGTCAAACTGTCCCTGTTTGCAGATGATATGATTCTATATCTAGAAAAACCCATATTCTCAGCCCTAAAGCTCCTTCAGCTAATAAACAACTTCAGTGAAGTCTGTGGATACAAAATCAATATAAAAGATCACTAGCATTTCTGTACACTAACAACAGTCAAGCTGAGAGCCAGATCAGGAACACAATTCATAATTGCCACAAAAAAGAATAAAATACCAGGGGGGTGAATGATCTCTACAAAGTGAATTACAAAAACTGTTCAAAGAAATCAGAGAGAACACAAACAAATGGAAAAGGATTCCATCCTCGTGAATAGGAAGAATCATTAAAATTGATATACTTTCCAAAGCAAATTTTAGATTCAGTTCTATTCCTTTCAAACTACAAGTGATATTTGTAACAGAAGTAGAAAAAACATTTTTAAAAATTTACATGGAACCCAAAGAGAGCCTAAACAGCTAGAGCAATTCTAAGCAAAAAGATCAAAGCTGGAAGCATAATGCTACCTGACTTCAAACTATATTACAGGGCTATGGTAACCAAAACTGCGTGATACTGGCACAAGAGTAGACACTTAGACCAATGGAACAGAATAGAGAGCTCAGAAATAAGGCCACACACCTACAGCTATCTAATCTTCGACAAAGCTGACCAAAACAAGCAAGGAAGAAAGGACTCTATTCAATAAATGGCTCTGGGATAACTGGCAAAGCAAAATTTTCAAATGGAATCAAATTAAACTAAAGAGCTTCTCCATAGCAAAACTCCTTAGTTTAATTATAGTAGTTTAGTTGAAGATAGTAACAGCATCAATACACTGAGTGATTACAACTTATGGATAAGGAAAACAAATAACAACAATGTTTATAAGGATGGGAAAGAAGAGTTGAGAATACTTTGTTATAAGATATTGTGTTACTATGAAGTGTATACTGTTACAGGTTGAGCATCCCAATTCCAAAAATTCAAAATCCAAAATGCTCTAAAATCCTAAACATTTTGAGCATTGACATGAAACTCAAAGGAAGCTCTTACTAGAGCATGTTGGATTTCAGACTTTCAGATTTGGGATGCTCAATGCATATGTATAATGCAAATATTCCTTTGTTTAAAAAAAGAAAGAAAGAAATCTGAGGCACTTGTGGTCCCAAGCATTTTGGATAATAAATACTCAACCTGATTTGAATGTGAACTTAGATTAATGGTAAATGGGCATTGCAAACTGTAGAGTAACTTTTAAAATTTAAAAAAAATGTTACAATCGGGTATGCTAAGAGAGAAGAGAAAATGAAATAACATAAAATGCTTAATCAAAATTAGAGAAGGCATAAAACAGAAGTTTAAAAATAACAAAAAAAAGTAGAATGAATAGAAAACAGTTACGAATATGGTAGATGTTAAATCAATTATGTCAATAATTTAAATGTGAATCATTTGAATACTTTAAGCAAATGACAGGGACATATAGAGTACATAAAAAACAGAACCCGATTATATGCTGTCTGTAAAACTCTCTAAATGTTATGGCATAGATAGATGAAAAGTAAAGGGAGGGAGAAAAATACGTTATGCTAACACTAATAAAAAGAAAGCTGAAGTAGCTACGTTAATTTTAGGCAAAACAGACATCTGAGCAAGAAAAATGATCAGGGACAAAGAAGACCATTATATAATGATAAAGGGACCAATTCTCCAAGAGGGCATAAAGTTTCTTACTGTGTATGTGTCTCACTACAGAGCATCAAAATACATTGGGCCAAAACTGATAGAACTGCAGGGACAAACAGATAAATTCACTATGATAGTTGGAGATGTTAACACCCTCTACTAGAAATGCATACAACTAGCAGGCACAAAATCAGTAAGAATGTATGTGAGTTCAACAGCATCATAAATCAACTGGATATAATTGACATCTATAGCCTATTTCATCCAACAACAGCAAAATACACATTGTTCTCAAACACACATAGAACATTTACCAGGATAAATGATGACCTGGGCCTAACCATAACACATTTAAAAGAATAAAAATCTTACGCCGGGCGCGGTGGCTCAAGCCTGTAATCCCAGCACTGTGGGAGGCCCAGGCGGGTGGATCACGAGGTCAAGAGATCGAGACCATCCTGGTCAACATGTGAAACCCCGTCTGTACTAAAAATACAAAAAATTAGCTAGGCATGGTGGCGCGTGCCTGTAATCCCAGAGACTCAGGAGGCTGGGGCAGGAGAATTGTCTGAACCCAGGAGGCGGAGGTTGCGGTGAGCCGAGATTGTGCCATTGCACTCCACCCTGGGTAACAAGAGTGAAACTCCGTCTCAAAAAAAAAAAAAAAAAAAAAAAATCTTACAATGTATGCTCTTAGACCACAGTGAAATTAAATTAAAAATCTGTAACAGAAAAATATCTGGGAACCACAGAAATATTGGGTCCTTAAAAAACACACTTCTAAATAACTGATGGGTCAAATAAGTCTCAATAAAAATTTTTAAATATTTTGAACTAAATGAAATGAAAATACAATCTATCAACATTTTTGGATACAGTAAAAGTAGCGCTTTAGATGAAAATGTATAGCATTAAATGCAAATATTAGACCAGAAGAAAAGAAAGATTTAAAATTAATAATCTAAGTTTCCACCTTCAGAAATTAGAGAAAGAAGAGTAATACAAAATGAAAGCAATAATATAAAAGAAATAATAAAAATTAGTGCAGAAGGCAATGATATTGGAAACCAAAAGTTAGTAGAGAAAATCAACAAAACCAAAAGCTGTTTCTTTGAAAAGACCAATATAATTGATAAACCTCTAGCCACTCTAACCAAGAATAAAAGAGAGAAGATGTAAATTTCTATTATTCAGAAATGAAAAAGGGACCATTAATACTGATCCCATGGACACTAAAAAGATAATAAAAGAACATTATGAACAACTTTATTCTCACCAATTTTATAACTTAGATTAAATGTACCAATTGCATTAAAGACAAAAATCTATCATAATTCACACAATGTGAAGTAGATATCTGAATAGATTTATATACATTTTAAAAACTGGAGTAATGTTAATAACCTTCCAAAACAGAAAGCATCAGCCTCAGTTTCACCAGCCAATTCTACCAAACACTAAAGAAATAATATCACTTCTCTACAATCACTTTTAGAAAAATAAAAGTAGAGGGAACAATTTTTAATTTATTTTATGAGGCCAGAATTACCTTAATACCCAAAACAGAAAAATACATTAAAAGAAAACTAAAGAATAATATCTCTCATACACATCTATGCAGAAGTCTTCAACCAAATATCAACAATTTGAATCCAGCAATGTATAAGAAGAATATACACCATAAACAAAGGAGGTTTATGCCAGATATGCAAGCTAATTCAACATTCTAAAACGTTTGTAATGCAATCCATTACAAAACATCAAAAACTTCAAGAAAGAAATCATGGGATCATATCAATCAATGCAGAAAATGCATTTCAAAATATCAGACAACGATTTGTATTTAAACCTCTCAACACACTAGGCTTGTAAAGACACTTCCTCAACTTGGTAAACAATATCTACAATAAACCAGCAGCTGACATTGTACTTAATGGTGAGACACAAAATCAGTTGACTTGGAACCTTAATTATTTCTGGAAATTCTCTTCATCTTTGTTATTTTCTATTAGCTAGAACAGTCCCATGTTCTATCCACATTGAAGAGGAGGGCAGTTTAGTGTAACCACCAGGATGTGGGGACCTTGAGTGCTATCTTAGAATTCAAGTGTGTGTGTGTGTGTGTGTGTGTGTGTGTGAAAATCTGCACATAACTTTTGATTCCCCAAAATTTAAGAACCCATATTGTTGACTGAAAGCCTTACCAATAACATAAACAGCAGATTAACATATATCTTGTGTGTTGTATATATTATGTACTGTATTCTTACAATAAGTAAGCTGGAGAAAATAAAATATTATTTAGAAAATTATAAGAAAGAGAAAATACATTTACTATTAAGTGGAAGTAAATCATCATAAAAGTCTTCATCCCCATTGTCTTCATGTTGAGTAGGCTGAAGGGAAGGAGGAAGAGTAGGGGTTGGTCTTTGTGTCTCAGGGTGGTAGAGGCAGAAGAAAATATAGGTGGACCTGTGTAGTTCAAAACTGCGTTGCTCTAGAATCAAGTGCATGTATATACACACACACATGCTTGCACACATACGTACAAAGGTTCCTCTTCTCTTCCCAAACAAATTTCTCCACTTTGCCTTTTTTTACTTATTGATGTATCTTAGATAGCATTCCAACTCCATACAAATTTCCTCATTCTTTTTTTGTAGTTGTGTGATATCCCACTTTGTAAACACATTATATATCTAAAGAACCAATCACCAATTTTCTGTTGGCAGATACTTAGGTTATTTCCAATTTTTCCTAGTAGAAACAATGCTGCAACGAATAACCTTATTTCATACTTATATATTTGTGGAAAAAGTGTCTAAAGGTGGAAAATCACGCATCATTTTCTCCATAGCCTTCCACTTTGCATGAACAGACTTTTGCTTATTTACCAATGTGGTGAAAAATATATTGAAGTATATGAGGCAAGATAAGCAAGGTTATGCATCACTCAAAGCTCAGTGACTGAACACAACAGTGTGTTCTTTGTGCACCTTACCTACCTCATGCAGGAGAGATGGGCTCTACTTCCATATGGCTCTCCAGCTCCAGATCCAGAAAGGAGGGAGGAGGAAGAAAAAAAGGGAGGGACAGAGACTTAAGACGGAACAAATACACACATTTAATTTTGCTATCTTTGATTTTTTAAAGACATAATTTTAATTCTCAGACATATAAGTAGTAAAAAATATATATATAAAACCCATGTGGACTGGGTGCAGTGGCTAATGCCTGTATGTCCAGCACTTTGGGAGGCTGAGACAGGCAGATCACTTGAGGTTAGGAGTTTGAGACCAGCCTGGCCAACATGGGGAAACGCTGTCTCTACTAAAAATACAAAAATTAGCCAGGCGTGGTAGCAGGCACCTGTAGTTTCAGCTACTCTGGAGGCTAAGCCAGGAAGAGTACTTAGAACCTGGGAGGTAGATGTTGCAGTGAGTTGAGATTGTGCAACTGCACTCCAGCCTGGGTGACAGAGAGAAACAATACAAAAAAACAAAAAACCATATGTAACTCTTGTTAAAATTGTTTCCCTTTGCTATCGCATTCTTTCTTCCTCTGTGTATATATACGTGTGTGAGTGTGTACATACACACACATGTAAATACACATACACACACACACAGTATTTTGAACCATTTGAGTATGTTATATCATGGCTTGTCACCTAAACATTTCAATGTGCATTTTCTAAAAATAGGGATAGTCTTTTATGTAACCACACTAGAGTTAACAACTTCGGTAAATTCACTGCTATAACACTGACACAGTAATTTCTCTGGTTGATTGTACGTGTGTCAATTTCTCCATTCATCCAATAGTGATCCTTAGTGCCTTTCGCCTTCCTCTCCTTTCTTGTCATGTCTCTTTAGCTATTTTAATCTGGGTGATTTCCACCTCCTTTCTTTTTTTCTTTACCCGACTGACATTTTTGAAGTTATCTCATTTCTTTTTGCTAAAATTAAAAGGATATTTCCTCCTGGTCTGAGATAGATTGTGCATTCTGGGCCAAAATGTTGCATTCATGATTCTACCTACCTAAGAGAGAAAACTGATCCTGTTACAGCTAAATTTTAAAATAAGATGGTGTTTCAAAGGAAGGTTGGAAGGTAAAAGGCCCCCTTTTGCTGTACAAGCTGCACCACAGTGACTTCTCCTGAAATCTCCTTGAAGTTTTTAAGCATCAAGCTCTTCTCTGCCCCATCTCACCTGCTTCATCCTCCCCAGTCTCCTGCCTCAGCCTCATCTCTCACCAGGGCTCTTTGTTTCCTGAGCTCGTTACCTTAACTGTGACAAGAGAGTATACTTCACATCTTAGGGGCTTCCACACCTTTGCCCCCATTGCTTCCTTGGCTGGAGGAACTTCCCTCCTGGAATCCACTGCCCTATTCCCAAGGAGAAGATGCTTCTTATCCCAAGCCGTCCTGTACCACCACCCCACCACAGAACCTCTCCTCTCTGCCTTGCTTTCTGTCCACTTTATTGCCTTGTGTTTATCTTCCCCTACTAGACCATACATTTTCTAGGGATAAAGAATATGTACAATTTATCTCTAATTAATTCTTCTGTAGTTAATTTAGCTGTGATTTTGGCACATAGATTATTCAATAAATGAATGTATTAATTAACAAATAAAAGCATAGATAAGTGCCAGTGACAAACCTAGTCATTTGGCTAAGGGCAGATTTCCATTATTTAGTGACAGTAGAGGGTGATTAGATCAATAGCCCTAGATTGATCATTGTGGCCTTAGAGAAGGAATCACCAACAAATAGTCAATTTAGCCATATACCTAAAGATGATTGGGGTTATAATTACTGCTCCCAAGTAATTTCACTGTTTGAGAAGTCTGACATTTGGTGAAGGCTGTTTGTTTACTTCTCCAAGAAAGTTAATCACATATGCAGTATTGACCTTCTTCTCTGGAAATATCATTGTAACAGTCACTTATTCATTGGAAAGTGCTTATATTATGTTTTACTTGCATCTGACCCCTTATTCTAATACACAAAAATCAGGTTACTTAAAACATAAGAAAACACATTCATTTATAGATATTGGACAGCAACTAGGTTTATTCTTTCAAATTAGACATTTATCTTCCTTTTTCATACTGCAAGCGCCATATAACATAATTCTGTACAGCATGTGAAATTTACATGTCAGAATTTCAATAATTTCAGTAAATAGAACTTGGTGGCTAGTGTGACTGTTTATCAAAACCCCAAAACAGCCCAGTCCAGAAAAACAGACCTCTTCTTATTAGACATTATTTAAGAATTACACTTGAATTTTTTTTTCTATTTTGGCAAAATATGATTCATCTTATCTTTTTAGGTACAGTGACAGTTTGCTCACTCCAACAAGCAATTATTTAGCACTAATTAGGCCCAATGTGCTAGGCATTGGCCATGCTCCAGAAGACTGAATCAGACATGATCTTGCCTCTAGGGCAGCTTACACTCTGTTGAAGGAGAAACCAGTATAAACCAATCACTTGCTTATCAATTTCCCAGCAGTTACTCTATCTATCCTGTAGTTATGTTAATTATACTCTCCCTTCTCCTTTATCAAAGCATCCATCATTTGGCAAACCAGTAGGACACTGACCAGTTCTCTCTGCTTGGACTAAGATTTCTTTGAATGCATACTTCCCCTGGGTTAGCTCCTTTCTTGTTCTCCCACAGCACCTGTGGGGTTCCCTATCTCAGCACTAACCTTACTGTGTTCATATATTACTGTCTCCTTCCCAACTTAAATGAGCAGTAATGTGAGGAGACAGTTGTCCTTTTCGCTTTTGCATCCCCAGTGCTGAGGGGCACACATCTGGGCACAATAAATATTTGCTGGACAAATGGATGGAAGGACAGATGAGGTGAGCCTGAGCTGAGTCTCCAGTGATGGTGGAATCAGCCTGCCAGGAAGGCAGGGAAATAAAATATAGGTGCAGAGGTTGGGACTTTTATTAAATTCCCAAATCCTTATGGTTAGCAGGGCTCTAAAATAGATGATAATTATTTCACAATAGTTGTCTAGAAAGGCTGTCTACTCATTTCAGGGATCCTGTCATGTTTCTACACAGTTTGGAACTACCTCTGGGAGTACTGATTCTAAGTCTGTAGCACATTCTTTTGCATTCTTTTAAAAGTTTTTGATGCTGGTAAATCTTTGTTTTTTTCTTTAAAACTTTGTAAACATATCCAAAATATTTCATTTAGCAACTGTTTGCTGCTGAGTCCCTACCTCTTAGAGCAGTTCCAGGCACACAGTACATGTTTCAAAACGTCCATTGCACAGGGAGGGGAGCACTACACACTGGGGTCTGTTGGTGGGAAATAGGGGAGGGACAGCGGGAGGAGGGGAGTTGGGGAGAGACAGCATGGGGAGAAGTGCTAGATGTGGGTGATGGGGAGGAAAGCAGCAGATCACACTGCCACGTGTGTGCCTATGCAACAATGTTGCATGTTCTTCACATGTACCCCAAAACCTAAAATGCAGTAAAATTAAAAAACAAAAAAAACAAAAAAACAAAAAACGTCCATTGAATGAAAACATTCTTTTACTTCCAAAACAAGTGTGGCTAAAAATAATCACAGTTTCTTTCATGTGACTCAGACTGGATCCAAATGCTAGTTCCAATGGAAAGTTTCAAAAATGTTTGAGGAAAGATAATAATGTTTGAGTAAGACATTGCCACCATAGTAGTTAGTTCTGTTGCTGCTATAAAGAACTACCTGAAACTGGGTAATTTCAGGTAATCGACTCATGGTTCTGTAGGCTATACAGGAAGCATGGGTGGGAGACCTCAGGAAACTTACAATTATGGTGGAAGGTGAAGGGAAAGCAAGGCATGACTTCACGTGGCCCGAACAGGAATAAGTGAACAAAGGGGAAGTGCTACACATACACTTTTGAACAACCAGATCTCAAGAGAATTCTATCATGAGACAGCACTAAGGAGATGGTGCTAAACCATTAGAAACCTCCCCTTCCTGCATAATCCAATCATTTAGCAACAGGTCCCTCCCCTAACATTGGGTATTACAATTCAACATGAGATTTGGGTGGAGACACAAAGCCAAACCATATCAGCCACCTAAATAATTCCTTCAAAGGACTATCTAGATGAATGATAATTACAGAAATATTAATCTTGTGTACTACAGTCACAGTGTAAATAGATGTTTAATATCTATCTTTAAATGAATGTATGAATTGACTCAGCACCAGAGTTCTGAATGGGAGTATTAAGAATTTCTGGGGGTATAGATAGAGGCAGAGTGAAAATGATTTTGTTGTATGAGCTTCTTAAAAGTTAATTTCTTTATTGATAAGCTTCTAGAAAGAGGAAGTAAAGATCCCAAGATCTTTCCTATAAAGAAACATAAGTGAACAACAGACAGAACTTTTTCTCTACCTTTATTCAGGGGAAATATACAAATGGCTTTGTTAATGGGAAGAAGAGAACCAGACTAATGCTTTTTGATGATGAAGATGATAAATTTTCATGCTATGTATTTACTTGTAAAGAATGCATATACCAAAATATTCAGTTATCTTTCACTCATATCCTTTCTTTTATAACCATTAGCAATTCTGTTGGTGCCACCTTAAAAAAAATATATCAGACCACTTTATCTCCTGAAAGTCCAATTCATCAACTTCTCCATTTGATTTAATGACCGGAAGATTAGAAAATGCTGCTCTGGTCTGAGTAGTTTATAAAACTTCCTCTTTTTAAACTTTATCACATGGCCTGTTGTCATGTTTTTATGTCCCTAATTACTTTTATGTCTTCTGGTCATTTCTCATTCTCGAATGTCTGCCATGGGTATCTCTGTCTAGGAAATACTTAATCATTTCCCCTCTGATGTTTATTTTTCTCAAAGTTTTTCCTAATATGAATATTGTCTGGTGGTTTTAATAAGATATTCTGCATTTGTTAATTGATTTGAAGCCACCTATGATGAACACATTTCATTTCTGTGAAGTAACCCATTTTTAGGACACCTCTAAAAATATTAATTGTACTCTTAGAAATATCTTATGTTAATGGATTGTTTGGGGGAACATACTACTCCTAAAACCTAGGCTTCTTTAAGAGAGTAAGAATCGAGGAGTTTGCAAAGACTAAGCAGGAGAATTTAGGTTTTTGTAAGGCTTGGAATAGGTTGATCAGGGTGGGAGGGTGATCAAAACTGATTAAATCTAGGTTTCCAGAAAATGTCAGGGCTCAGCTGACAGTTGGACTACACAAACATTTTATTTTACCAAGAACTCAGGGATTGCAGGTCTCTTGAATCACCAAAAATTTTTAATGTGAGGTAGCATTTCAAGTGTAATTTTTTATATGTTAAAATAGACAATAGGGCTTGGGCTTTTTAGAAACATTGGGGTTCTTTGAACATTTTGGTTTCAGCCTATTAGTGGTTGTAAAATTTGTTTAATGGGTCATTGAAGAGAGCAATAAAGTAGCAAGTGTTGTTGAGCATCACACATAGTAAGAGAAAGTATTACTTAAAAATTTTTTTGTTTCCCTTATATATCTTTTATCTGTGTCTACATATGTACATATGTGCATATACATGTGCATATGAGCACTTTTTTGAGGAAAATAACAAATTTAAAGAACAAATATTTGGCTGAAGGAGATGATAAGTTTAATGTCAGCATCAAAAAGTAAATTTCTGATGTAAGAATAAATCTGAATTTTAAGACTTATTATTCTTAGTTTATTATAAATAGTTTAGTAGTCATCTTTTGAAGCTGGGCATTGTGGTGCAGGAACAGTAATTGCTGAGCATCATGGGCAGCTAGATTGCCCTGAATTCAGTGCAGCGTATGTTTACAATATCAGAAAGGACAGATTTTCATTGAGTTAGTGGGGACAAGATAATTGGGGTACCACTATTTTCTCTAGCAGCTCCTTCTGGTTTTTTTGCAGTATTTATATTATTTATGTTATCTGTATCCTTTGACAAACTGATGCAATGCGCTGTGTCCAGGATTCAAGGAAAAGCCACAGCTGATGCCTTAGGATCTCTGGAGCCCAAATGAATTACACCACAAAGCTGGCCCAACTTGGAGTAAGGATCTGGACTTTGTATCCCTGTGCTAGTCAGTCACAAGCTACAGATGGGTCCCAGGGGTTGGGGTTGAATGGGGAGTAGAGGGACTGATGGATGTGGGGAGTGATCTGGAACAAGTCATGTCATATTATCACACATATGCATGAGGGGCTCCTGTTTGGCCAAGTGCAATTTTCCTAAGAGGAATTAGAGGGTCCTATGATCCCTGAATAGCCAGCACTCTCCGTGGGATAGTTGTGCGGGCCAGGTAAAGGGGACTGGGAGGGCACTGACTTTGTCTCCCTCCATCTTTGACCTATTTTCACACACCTTGATCAAGAGCCCTCCTCTCTTCCTGTTTACTTGTCTCTGCCCCAGCTCTACCGCTTCTTACTGCCAGGCACAAACTGCTCCTCTGAACTTTATGTAAGAGCTGTCTAATCATGTGCAGAATTATAGTGTCTGTTGATGAGGTGTTATATTTTAATTAATACACTCCATAAGCTCATTATCTTTTTTGGCAATCACATCTCACTGATGACTTGAATTACGAACACAAATTTTGTTCCTGTGTGCTACAGGGAAGCAATATTTGTTCCATCTTGCATTTCCAACTTTTTTTGTTGTTGGACCCAAGAGCAGATCATGTCATCATTTCCTATTAAATTCAAACTTGTCAGACTTTTTCCTATCATTTTATCCTGATAGCTCAGATTCAATCAACCAATGCAATATTTGCCTGTTGAACTTTTAAAACTCAGAAATATAATGATTATGTCTTTAAAATGTAATACAAGTTCTTTAGCTTGTCTATAGAAATTTCTTTCCAGATTGGCATCAGTCCCTTAATCACCTTAATCATTTTTGTGGTTGCAAAGCTAACTACAGTTCGCCCAATACTACATTCAGCATATTGTTTTCGATTTATCCTTAAAATAGCATAAGGGACCACTTCATGTTGAATGCTGAGCTAGGGGCTGGACATGGTGGCTCATGCCTGTAATCTCAGCACTTTGAGATCACCTGAAGTTAGGAGTTAGAGACCAGACTAACCAATATGGTGAAGCCCCATCTACTAAAAATACAAAAATTAGCAGGGCATGGTGGCATGCACTTGCAGTCCTAGAGACATGGGAGGCTGAGACAGGGGAATTGCCTGAACCTGGGAGGCAGAGGTTGCAATGAGCCAAGATCACACCACTGCACTCCAGCCTGGGTGACAGAGCAAGACTCCATCTCAAAAAAATAAAAATAAAAAATAAATAAATGCTAACTAGAAATATATAATGCCCATAGCATTTCTACAACGTAGCAGTTTAGAAATCTTGTTAAAATGAAATGTGGAGAATATGATATGACTTGTTCCAGATCTCAGTGATTCTTTCCTTTTCTGCATACTCATAAAATATCTGGGACAAAAGCTCAGATACTTTATGTTATCTGCATACTTCAACTAACTGATATAACCTGTGACGCTCCATCCCTGGGCTCTAAGGGATGGAGCGTCACAGGTTATAGGAAAGTGAAGGGAGAGGTCCTAAGGTATCAGCTGTGACTTTTCCTTGAATCCTGGCCACGGTGCATTCCATCAGTTCGTCGAAGTATACAGATAACATAAAATATCTGAGCTTTTGCCCCAGATATTGTATTGAACTTTATTTTGTCACCTGAAGTTTTGATAATTTGAGCCTAAAAAAAGTTTATAATAAACAGATTAATAAGAGAAAAAGGCCTACATATTTATTAATGTGCATCTGAACACAGAAATCATACAAAATATGAAAACTCAAAGAGGGAGCTTGATGGTTAACATTTAAATATACTCTCCATTAGGGAGAGGGAAAATGAGGTGGAGTGTGTATGAGTAAATGATTTTTAGGGAAAGTAAATGAGGCCAAAGAACAATGATGTGGGGTCACATTTCACTGGGATCTAAGGGACGGAACATCACAGGTTATAGGAAAGTGAAGGAAGAAAATCATGTCAAGCAAAGACTGATTTGTTTCCAGATGAAACTAGCTCAGGGAACCTTGGAGCTACCTTAGAAAGGATAGATGGTAGTTTATCCCATCAATGTAGATATTTTTCTTCAGATGCAAAACTTTTCCACAAAGGCAGCTTCTCAGGGAAATTCTGGTCTGCAGGCCCTCCCTTATTTGAAGTTTTATTTTCAGAATGTTTCACATATTGAAGTAGGATTGGTAGTGATAAAAAGATGTGATTAGAGATTGTGAGATAAGAGATTAGCAAGGGGAGGTATAGGTTGGAACAAGCAACACTTATGTTTTTAAATCAGCCTTTTAGTTCTGAGAATAGATCAGTTGAGTTAAATAGTTGTGTCCCATTCCAGGAGCTGGCATTGCAGAAGGGCTTTCAAACCTAAGCCGCTGTTATGATGCAAGCAAACAAATCTTTAATAAGAGGCATTTCTATGGAAACAGAAGAAAAAGCAAAGGTTAATGACTAGAGTAGCATATAAGCTAGATATCCTAGAGTTTCTAAGGCATCTTCAGTTGGAGAGGGCTAGAAGTGACAAACTGATACATTTTTCTGGAATGTAGTTTGAATCAAGTGTTCCAGGGAATGATCTGAGTAGTCCATACATCAACAGGCACAAAGGCTATTTATATACAAGTCGCTGTAGTACTTTCTCCTGAATTGCATGTCAATTTCATTTCTAGCTTTAGTTTAAAGTGCTCTAAGAAAAGAACAGTTTTAATTTCTTGTGATTTCAAGTCAGAAAAATTAGAAATGTTAGTCTGGAGAGTATTAGCCAGGTATTGGAGTAACATTCAGAATTAGTATAGATAATAAAAAACAAACTAACAAAAAACCCTAAAAAATAATGGACAACACTAGAATCTACTAATAAGTGCCCTGTACATTTTTTCTTAAAATATATATATGTGTGTCTATATATATATATGTGTCTGTGTGTGTATATATATATATTTTTTTCTCTCTCTCTACTACCTATTTTTACCAAAGATAAAAAATCGTAAGACTATTTACAAATAGATTGCCTTTGGTCTGATTATTTACATAAATTTAGCAAGAGTAGTGATTTATCACATATGCTCTTTTCACATTGACTTTGCTGAAACATTTTACAAAGCAAAAATTTAGATTAGTCCAGGCATAGTGATTCAACCCTGTAATTCTAGCACTTTGGAAGGCCAGGGCAAGAGGAGGCTTGAGCCTAGGAGTCAGTAACCAGCCTGGAAACATAATGAGACTCCATCTCTATTTATGTAAAAAGAAAACAATTAGATTGGACTTTTTTTTTTTTTTTGAGACAGAGTTTCACTCGTGTTACCCAGGCTAGAGTGCAATGGTGCGATCTCCGCTCACCACAACCTCCGCCTCCTGGGTTCAGGCAATTCTCCTGCCTCAGCCTCCTGAGTAGCTTGGATTACAGGCACGCACCACCATGCCCAGCTAATTTTTTGTATTTTTAGTAGAGACGGGGTTTCACCATGTTGACCAGGATGGTCTCGATCTCTTGACCTCGTGATCCACCCGCCTCGGCCTCCCAAAGTGCTGGGATTACAAGCTTGAGCCACCGCACCCGGCCAGATTGGACTTTTTAAAAGTCTCTCAAGACTAGGAAACCAAAACAAAAATTGAACTTGTCTTCAGGCTGTGTCTGTAATATCCATACAAATTGGATGAATATCTCTTTTCTCAAGGTATCCAAAATAACCTGAAGTTCCTGGGTCTGTCAGAAAATGACATTCTTTACTTAGTAAAAGGTCAGGAACTCTGTAAGGGAGCCATGTAGACAAGATACTGGGACAGTCTTTTTTCCAAGTTTAATGACTTTGAAGTCAACCTCCATTTCTCGAAGACACCTCATCGTATGTGAAAATATGACATTCCAATCAAAGCCTTGGTAAAATAACCAGTGTCTCCAATTGTGTCCTGTTACAAAAGAAAAGGGATTGTTATTTATGCAAATAATCATATTGCCTTTAAAAATTATTTAATAGTTTTCAAGACTTTTTGATTCTCTAGGGATCAGTTAAAGATTTCGGCAAATGTTTCAGTTTTGCACACAAAAGTGTATTTTGCCCAATAACTGCAAGTTATAGACAGCTTAAAGAGTAAAGGAGTTTTCTTGACTCTGGAAAACAAAACATAAAAAGAATCAGCAATGCTTCAAACAAAAAAGTCATAAAAATTGTTTTCAATCCTCTATTCTTTCAATTCTATATAATTATTGCTTTGATTGTTGTTAGATTAGCAATGTTATGAGTCCATTTTTTGGTCCAAATTTTTGAAAGTCTTATTTAGTTCAATTGCGTAATCTTAACCTTGTAAGAAACCTGTATTTAAGAGCATTCATTGTCTTTTTCAAGAACCTCTTTGAAGACACAGCACTTTAAGATTTCTGAAGAGCTTTTAGAAAAAAAAAAAACCTTCATTATAAAACTGGACAATAAGACAAAATGGTCATGATTCAAAATGCAATTGACAAAGATATGTGATTATTTTCTGTGGCCTACAACAATTTAATAAAATAGCCATTATTATAATTGATTACATATACCAAAATAAATCAAATTTTGGGAATCTTGTACAATTTGAACACATACAATGATGTATTTAAAGAAATATAATTCAAAGATTAAGCATCATTTCTCATTTGACAATGCTTCCCAGATGACTTAAACATATACAAAATAGGCCTAATACTTATCTGTTGGATTTTCAGGGATGCTTCTGGAGTATTTAAAACTTAGTTTTAGTTCCCCCAAAATTTAGAGTTTTGAATTTGGAAAGCTTGTCAAATACCAAGGGTTTAAAACATTTGATCAAAATAGGATTACAGATTGCTGTAAAATAATAGTCATTCATTTAGGCAAAATGATAATGAAAATATTTCAAAAAGGAAAAACCTTTACTCTTTGAAATAGAGGAGACTCAGTTTGCAAATACCCAAAAGATCTAATAAAGACAGCATGAGGCACACAGAATTGGTTTGTCTCTCTGTCTCTCCCCCTTTCTTTCCCCTGAGGTTTACTCAAAAGGTAAACAAAAACATTTTTCTTACAATCTCTTATTAAATCTACACAAAAATATTGTTTAAAAGAGAAGACCAATTTCAAAAGTCATGTGAATCTGAAAAGCATTTGGACTAGTTATTTAATTTATTACTACTCACATATTTATAAGTCAATTTGGTGCCGTGTAGACAATATACAAACACATGTATAGACATATACATACATGTAGATACAACATGCAACACACATATTTATGCGTGTATGTATCCAAAAGCCAAAGACATCAGAGAGTTTAAAGCAAAATTTTAGCTAACAGGAATTTGAGCTTACAAAAGATTTTAATTTTGTTTCAAGTACAATTTATGCTTTACTTTAAAAGTCTTTCCAAGGGAGTTTCTAAACCTATATTCTGTTTGTATCTTTTCATAGGTACCAATAAGATAGTTCTTTAAGATAAGAAGTCTCTAAAAAGGTTTTTAATATATTCAATTTATTTTAAAAGCAATTCCAACCAATACAAGAATGAATTTGCATATTTTATTTTAATTCAAATTTAGAAAGAAAAGAGAAGAGCTTTAGGCCTAAGAGGAACTCATTCATGACTCTTGGGGATCTGTGAGGAAAACAGGGGATCCCAAAAGAGAGGGTCAGTGATGCCTTGACTGTATTCCTCAAGGGGTCTCAGGGTTACTACAAATCCCTGCTAGATTCCTTCGTGTGGTATCAAAGGTGGCAAAAGGGAAAATGGGCAAAAGTGGAAGGAAATGAGAGAACAACACTTAGAGGAGCCAATTTAGGGAGATCTAAACTTTTCAAAAAAGCGATGAAATTTTAGTTAGTAGGAATTTGAGGAAAAATATCTAGTTAACTAAATGGTTCCCATGGGAGAAACAGCAGAGAACAGAGAAGGATATCTGCTTTTAACCAAACTGACTTTTGACAATAGAACTCATAAAACAAAACAAACAAACAAAACAACTTTTCTGAATATATTGGCAGCAAAACTTTTTGTCCCATGAGCATCTGGCCTTTCACTGGGCCAGAGAGAACTCTGGCTGCAGTGGGAGTGCCTTGCCTCCCCCTGCCTCTGCTTTCTAGGAGAACCCCACCTTGCTCCATCACTGGTTTGGTTCCTAGAAGCAGGGAGTGTGACTTTCTGGCCCAGGGGAGTGATTTTATTCTCTCAATCTAAACCAAGGTTTTAAATCAAAGGTATACTTCAAGAAATAAAAAAACAAAACAAATACTTATTTCACATGGGACTGAAACCAACACGTCATTTACAGCTTTAATCAAAGCCCACAAAGAGGGAGCAAAAGCTGCAACCCTCTCAAGCTTCATATCACTTCCATCAACAGGTCTGAGAAAGGAACATTTTGCTACTACCTGCAAATGAGGTACAACTCATATTTTTGTCCAGCTCTACTCTCTAGGGTCTTGGCTTCTCAGCTTGCCACCTGCACAGAAAGGCCTGACAGTTCCTGTGCCCCATAAATGGAAGATTATAAGAGACAAACAGTAAGAACGAAAATCAAAAGCTGTTCATGGGGGTAGAACATATTACAAATGGATACTCAACGAAACCATGAATTACACAAATAATTTAAAAAATGCACATTCATTCTTATAAATGTTTCTCTCCTGAGCCAAAGGAATACATGGAAGGATTTCTTTGAGATGTTTACATTTCAGAAACATGGTAAACTGTACATCTCCAGGGACCTAGTTCCCTGACTAGAAATCAAATGTGTTCCAACAGTGATAGTTCTGAATTCTAACCACTAGACTACAGCATGTAGTGTCTCTGTAGCAAATCTCACAGATGATGGAAAGCAGGCAGTTTGAACTTACAAAAGATTTTAATTTTGTTTCAAATATAGTTTATGCTTTACTTTAAAAGTCTTTCCAAGGGAGTTTCTAAGCCCATATTCTGTTTATATCTTTTCATATGTACTAATAAGGTAGCTCTTTAAGATGAGAAGTCTCTAAAAAGGTTTTTAATAAATTCAAATTATTTTAAAAGCAATTCCAACCAATACAAGAAACAATTTACATATTTTACTTTAATACAAATTTAGAAATAATAAAAAGACAAAAAGAGATTCTTAGCACCTTCACTCAAGTGGACTCTATAGGCAGAAGCATTGGAAAACTGACCCAGTAGAGAAATTCTTACCTTTTTCAGCAAGCTGTTCGTCAGTTGTCCCAAGATCACCTTCATGGGCTCCACAATGAACAGAATGATTTGTTATCCTGCTCACAGAGCCAAAACTCTAGAGAGTCAATATTTTCCCCTGAAGGGGTGATAATTTAAGTCTATAAAAAACTGATAATAGACAGATTAATAAGAGAAAAGGGCACACATATTTATTAATCTGCCCATGAACACAGAAATCATACAAAATATAAAAATTCAAAGAAGGGGCTAGATGTTTGACATATAATATCCTCTTCATTGGGGAGAGAGGAGATGGGGGTTGTACAGGAGTAGGTAATTTTCAATGGGGGCAAATGAGGCCAGAGAAAAATGTCATGGGACCAAGTTTCTTGAGGCTGTAATGGAGGTAGCATCAGAGGTTATGGGAGAATGAAGGGAGGAAAGCACGTGAAGCAAGGACTGACTTGTTTGCAGATGAAACTATCTCAAGGCATCTTGGAGCTGCCTCAGAAAGGACAGATGGCAGCCTGTGGCATGCATTAATTTTTTCCTAGATCTGAGCCATGGCAGCATGAGGGGTTCTCAGAGAAAGCCTGGCTGTCCATTACTATAGATTTTTATCTTCAGGTACAAAATTTCTCCCCAAAAGGCAGTTTTTTAGGGCAATTTTTGTCCGCATGCCCTCTGAACAGCTATCTTGACATATTTCAAAGAAGTATATTTTGGGGTAAAATATTTTCGGTTTCCTTTAGTGGTAAAGTTTATGTCCATTTCCCTTACTGCCTTCGAAGACAGAGTCACACCTATCCACGGGCAGCTATTCTGTATCTTTCCCGTTCTTCACCCTTAACTAGAAATCACTGGTAGAGACTTGGTGATTTTAGTTACAATTTCCTCAGTAACTACTCTGTAATTCACTTTTGGCATATGACATCAATCCATTTAGCAGTACTTAGTGGTATTGTACACCATCACACATACACACCACATTTTATACACACTTTAATTCTCTCTTATAAGTGATTGTCTCATTTTCATGCAGAGGAGGAAAAAATATTTTTATTCTAGCCTTCTAAGTTCTTATCTTGACCCCTATAATAAAGGACAGACGATAAATGTTAACAGAAAAACCAGACTCTGCAATATATTTTAGCGAGGTCTATTCTGAGCCAATGTGAGTGACCATGGCCTGGCAACAGTCTCTGGAAGTCCTGAGAAAGTGTGCCTGGAGTGGCTGGGTTATGGGTTAGTTTTATACATTTCAGTGAGACTGGAATTATGGGTAAGATCATTAATCAATGCATGGAAGGTATACATTGATTCTGCCCAAAAAAGGTGGGACATCTCAAAGGGTCAGAGGAGGAGTTATAGGTCATAGGTGGATTCTGAGGTTTTCGGATTGGCAATTGGTTGAAAAGCTCTAAAGGTTTGAAGTCAGGAGAAAGAAATAGGTGACTTAAGATAAGGGGAGGTTCTGAAGGCCAATGTTCTTATTTTTATGCAGATGAAGCCTCTTCATGGGTGGAAATCTTCAGAGCAAATCAATGGTAAACGTTTCTTTTCAGATCTTAAAACGTGTCAGCCTCAGTCTCTCTTAGATCTGGGAAAGGTCTGAAAAGGGAAGCTGTGGCTGCAATTATGGAGATTCTCTACTGATGCAAATTGCTCTCACAAAAGATGGCTTTGCAGGACCATTTCAAGATATGTCAGAGAGAAATATTTTGGGGTACAGTATTTTAATTTCCTTCAGGGTGTGCTATCTGTCATGTGATGCTATACCAGAGTCAGGTTGAAATTTGGCATTCTATTGCTATAAGCTGTCTGTGTGGTCAGCCTTAAGATTTCTATTTCAATGTCGATGCTAGTCACTTGTGCCTAAACCCCAAAAGGGAGGAAGTATAAAGAGTTGTGTCCAATCTCCCTTCCCATTATCACTCTAAATTCAGTTTTTCAGGTTACTCTGGGGTCCCCTTGGCCCGCAGTGTGTCCATTCAGTTGGTTGGGGGGCTTAGGATTTTATTTTTTGTATACACAGAGAAAAACAGACATACATATATTAACAAGTATGTTGCATATGCACATATGCAAAGAAGTGGCATAGAATTCTCACTTACACAGCATCTTCAAATAAAACAAAAAGGGTGTTAAGGAGGCAAGTTATGATAAAGGGACAAGGAAAAGGGATAAACTAGAGTAAGGTTTCTCATGCAGATTTAAGGCCCTGGTTTCCCTAATGATAAGAGTATCTTGTAACTTCTTAATCACCCTTCTCTTCCTGGTGCAGAAAGAGAGGCACTCTTACAAATGGAGGTTTCCCATAGGCAGAAATTTTCCTTACAAAACATCAACTTCTGCTCTATTTTTAGAGTTTCTGTTGTGTCTGAATAATCAGCTGAAAATAATCCTTTTGCCAAAGAGGCATATTTTGGGGTTGGGAGACCATACTCTGGTCTCCAACATATTCAATCTCAGAACCATTTTAAACAGTGAAGCCAACAACAAAATAGAAAGATCCAGCTTTCCCTTGTCATCAGTCATCTTGTCTCTATCAAATTAAGTTTGGTCTAAATCTGCCTCCATACATATTTTAAATTTGGCCTGAAGGTTTCTCCACACATATTGAATGGTAACCCAACGTGATGTATAAATAGGCTATAACTTACTCATATAACAAATAACTGAGTCTTAGCCAACTACAGGCAGACAACTGTTCAATGCAGCTTTAAATAATACCAGCTGTAACCAATCTATCTGTTTTTGTGCCTCACTTTAGTTTTCTGAAGTCACATTTCTTTTACTGTTCATAAATTTTATTCAACCGTGTTACAGCCCTGGAGTTACTCTGAATTTATTCTGGCTCTTCTTGCTCTCCAATTTTCTAATAACTCTTTGCTCAAGTAAACTCTGTAAAATTAAAGTTATTGAAAGTTTTTCTTTTAACAAGTAGTGTTAGAAGTGGATTTCCAAGTAGAGCTTCCAGCAACTCCCAGGAGCATGGCGTGATCAAGGGAGAGACCCACAAGCACATAGTGTCTACTGCTTTCTCAGCAACTGAGGACCGTGAGTAAATTCTCTCTCAGATTCTATAGCTCCACAAATCTGTGTTTTGAGGTATTTCAGTTTATTTTAACACATTTTTGACCTGGACTGGGATTGGAAGTCATGACAAAAACTGGCAGGGTTCAGGATTGGATTGGATTCAATAATTAACTGGACTGGATCCAGTTGGAGGCCTCAGATGTCTGACTGTATGAGTCAAAAACTGGCTGTAAATGGCAATTACTGCGGGGAGTGCAAAGTTTGTCTTTCACAGTTTCACAGAGCAGGGCCAGGCACCGTGTTATGCCTGTAATCTCAAAACTTTGGGAGGCCGAGGTGGGCGGATCACTTGAGATCAGGAGTTTGAAATCAGCCTGACCAACATGGTGAAATGCTGTTTCTACTAAAAATACAAAAAAATTTGGCAGCCATGGTAGCAGGCATCTGTAATCCCAACTCCTCCAAGGCTGAGGCAAGAGAATTGTTCAAACCCGGGAGCCGGAGGTTGCAGTGAGCCAAGATCACACCACTGCACTCCAGGCTGGGTGACAGACTAAGACTCCATCCCAGGAAAAAAAAAAAAAAAAAAAAGAAAAAAGAAAGAAGTTCACAGGGAATTTGTGTTGAATCCCCTTTGTTTCTTTTTCTGTGTGTGTTTAGGTAGAGAAAATTATTGGCTGAGTTGAACAAGGGGATCTGAGAGCTCAAGCCAAAATTTAATGTAAAGAAGGGATTCTTACTTTCTGAAGAACTGAATACTTGTGATATAGGAGTTGAAAAGAAATTATTTAGGCAGATAGTGAGGGTAAAGATGTCCTCAGGAACGTTTACCTTTTAATGAAAAGTAACCAGCCAAATAGTTTTCTATTCTAACAGACCAGCCTGTAAAATCAAGCTGCAAATATAGACAAGCAAGCTAGAAGCTTGTACAGGTGAATGCCAGCAGCTGTGTCAACAGGAAATGCATACCTGGTACCAGGCATGCTGAAAGTGGCAGCTCCATCTTCCCTTCTCTTTGTCAGCCATGTGTACAGTAAGGAGCAGATAACATGGTGCAGGCCAAGTGGAAAGCCCATTTGCATAAGAAGATTACAGTGGGGTATCCACCTTCCACACATGTTATGTAAATGTTACACCTGGTCCAACCAATCTGTGGGTCCTATGTAAATCAGACACCACCTCCTCAAGGCTGTCTGTAAAACCTGGGGCACTCTGCTGCAGGCCAGAATTTGCACTAGGGCACCCCTTTTTCTTACAGGAAGGAGAGCTATTTTTTTTTTGATGGAGTCTCTTTACATCACCCATGCTGTAGTGCAATGGTACCATCTCAACTCACTGCAACCTCTTCCTCCCGAGTTCAAGGAATTCTCCTGTCCCAGTCTCCCAAGTAGCTGGGACTACAGACACATGCCACCACACCCAGCTAATTTTTGTATTTTTAGTAGAGAAGAGTTTCACCATATTGGCTAGGCTGGACTTGAACTCCTGACCTCAAGTGATCTGCGTGCTTTGGCCTCCCAAAGTGCTGGGATTACAGATGTGAGCTACCACGCCCAGCATCTTTCTCTTTCTTTTCTCTATTAAACCTCTGCTTCTAAGCCCACTTCTTGTGTAGATGTCCTCAATTCCTTTGGCATGAGATGACAAACCTATATTATTTAAGCCAGACAATGATGCCTCTTCATTTGACTTTCTGACTATGCAGATTATTATATATTTAACTATTAGGCTCCAGAAAGAGCAACTACTTACAAAAATGGTGAAATCTTTCTAAAGATAATTTACAATGTAAAATTACAGTGGCAAATTCAAAATGAACAACAAACTTCCTGCACTTTAGAAAGTTTATGTAAAAATGAGGACTACCAAGTTAGGCTCACCAAGGGTCACTTATTGATGTGCAGAACCTTTGTAAGTAATTATCATCCTGAAGTGTTGTGTTTTCAAGGAGGGTCATGGAAAGGGTAGAAAGGACTCTACAAGGATTCTTGAATGTGGGTTTCTGATAAACTTTAGAATTATATCATTTGGGCTGAATAAGAATTCCCAGAACTCCAATAAAGAGACTGACTGGCTTATAAAACTGCTAACCCACAAAGGACAAAAATTAATTAAAATATCAGGGAAATACTTTGGCAGATTTTCATGCTAAGTCAACCAGTACTGAACTTGTTAAGATATGTAATTCAAATGAACTCCACGATCCAAATCAAATTACCTATGATAACCATTTAGTAAACAGTGTTATGGGCCTGAATTGGGGAAATGAAATTGGTATTTAAGAGGATATAAATTGAATGTTAAGTGTGGACTCAGGGAGATCCTGTGTAGTAACATGGATTTTCCTGCATCCTTAAAGCTTTCATTGTTAGAAGCTCTGCACTTCATGACTCATCATATAAGAGGTGAAATGATCCAAATTATGAAAAGATATTGGCATACTGAATATTCTTAATTGTTGAAATGGTTTATGACCAATATTTGGTTTATGATGATTTGGTTAAAATGATTTATAATGATAATTCTGGGAATGCAGTCAAAACTTCAGGTATATTTCTACTACCTGATGGGCCATTTGAACATTTACAGAGGAATGTCATTCAGTTGCCATTTTCAGTGCATATTTTCTGATTGTTTAGAAGCTTCCTCATGCAAGAAGTCCAATGCTGTAACAGTAGCTAAATGGTTTTTAGGAAATGTATTTTTCTCATTGGGCATTTCTGGAGAAATCTCCATTAAGGCAGGCACATGTTTCACTGACTAAGTTTTAAAACAGTTAAATAAGTTATTACAGATGCAATAGCATGAGGCAAAGCAAATGGAATTGGTTGGATTGCCATGGCCACAGATATTGCAGATTGAAGACAATCAGTTCCATTTCTAGCAGAAAACACAAGTTCGCGCCTTATGAAATTGTCACTGGTAGGTCTGTGTCCCTAATAATAGAACCTCCTGTATATTTTACTCCTAATTCCTGATGTGAGTAAATGCTGCAAAGCTTTAATGTATTATGCCAAAGTGTTTTTTTCACCAAGTAAAGGAAGCTTTTTGTGATCTGCTGCCTGAGGACAATTAAACCCTTCACAATCTAGAACCTAGAGAGATTGAGCCTTCTGGAAACAATGTCAGAGAAAGACTTCCCTTGCCATTCACACTGTAGCAAAACCTCAGGACCTCCAACCATGGGTATGTAATCTCACAATTCAGAAAGGCCCCTCCAGACTCCTGGAATTGTCCACCCACTAGAGACCTAAAGTAAAGGAAGTTTCTCTGCAGAAACAGATGGCATCCTAAAGGTGTACAGCTTTCCCAAGATCATGGATTAAGGCTGCACTGACATCATACAATTCTTACCTGTTTAAATGTTTTCCTTGCTTTTGCCTCTATGAACAATAGAACTGGAAAAGGTGCCTCATGTGCACCTGCGGGGTACACTTCTATTTATGGAGGATTTTGCAGCCAACCTTATATATTAGCAAACTTATATCTTGATGGATGGAAGATAAAAGATCAGTGTGTACTATGAATTTTAATGCTATTTTTGTTTCTACAGAATTTGGTCAGAAACAGAACATTGGTCCTCTCCTCTTAACTTACATCATAGGTTAAGGAGATCATTGCCAGAAGGTCTTTTTCCTTCTGGATGGACATCATTGTGTTAGGTCTCCATTTTATAGTTTGGAGAAATTTTAAATGAGGCAATAATTGTACATTTATCCCTCATAGCAGGCTCTATAGCAGATTCCACTACAAAGACTATGGTTGCACAATGGGCTTTTAAAAATTTTCTTTCTACAGTTGTACTAGGTAGTATAATTGCTCTAGATTACCTACTAGCTGAACGGTGAGGAATCTGTGCAGTTGCTGACATGTTTTGCAAATGGATGAGTACATTGGATATTATAGAGTCTCAGTTGTATGAAATTAACCAATAGACTGTTTGGCTAAAAGGGGCAGACTCCTTACCTGGCTTATTCTTTGATGTATTTGAGTTTGGTTGGTTTCGTTCATGGAGACCCTTACTAAGGAACATACTCCAAACCCTTGTTGTTATCCTCCTGATAGCCATAATAGAAGACTTTCTGATGCTTTGTATTCTCTCAAAAGTTTTTATTGTTTGCATGCAATCATCCTTAGAACAGCAAATGATCTGTCTTTGACTAAAATGACAAAATCTTAAGGAAATGCACAATCATAAGGATACTGTAACCTGTGAATGATATGTAGAGATCAGAAGCCCCAAATGATGGTAACTGAGAGTAGTTCTAATGTCCTAAGTTTTGGTCACAGAAGTTTTGGAAACAGAATTAGGAGTGGTCAGTGTTTTGGACTGAGCTCCTGCACTAGGTCCCAACAGACCAGACAAAACTGACATGGAGCCATTTCTGCTAGATGCCATATAGTCAAACTGAAAAATTCGGAAAGCAGATAGATCCCAAAACAGGAGCTGCGACCAAATAAGACTTGCACATTTCATACTGCAACCAAATAAGGCCATTTATGGTGGTGCCAGAGTTTCATCACTACCTAAAGTTTTTGTGAATATCTCTAAATTGAGAGATTGACCACAAGAAGGAAAGTGTTAAATTAAGTTTGGCCTAAAGCTGCCTCTGTACATAAAGTTTGGCCTAGGCAGTTCTCCATACATATTAAACTGTAACTTGATGTAAAACTGACTGTAACTTACTTTTGTGAAAAGGTAACCAAGTCACAGCCAACTATAGGTATCCAGCTACTCAAAGTAGGTTCAAATAAGACAAATGCCCCATTGTATGGAATCAGCTGTTTCTTCACCTCATTTCAGTTTTCCGTAGTCACTTTCCTTTGTCTGTCTATAAGTCTTATCCAACCATGTGACAGCCCTGGAGTCACTCTGAATATGCTCTGATTTTGAGAGCTGCCCAATTCATGAATAATTTTTTTTGCTCAATTAAACACTATTAAATTTAATTTTTCTAAAGTGTTTTCTTTAACATTCTAACAATGAGGCCACCCCATCTTTGTTATTCTTTTTCTAACCATAATTTTTGAAAATAGTTTTTGAGTCATTTTTTTGGCTGTGTTTTCCTGGTCACTTATAATTTTTTCATTCCAAATGGTCTTTCATTTGCTGAATCCCTAGTGTCATGATGCTTCTTTTTTCATCATTTTCCTCTTTCTCTCTGTATTCTCTTCAGACAGTAGTGAAGCTCACCTACTCTTTCAGTCTGTCTTTCTTCACAGTTTTGACCTCTTTCCACCCATCTTCCTTGGTCAAGCCACTAGACTCTTATAGTGATTGCATTTCCAGCACCCACACACGCTGTGCCCATGTGTGCAGACACTCTCTCGCATACATAACCTGAGCAGCTAGAAGAGTTGTTCAAGAGTTCAACCACCTCTTATTTCTAAACAGTTGCTACTCAAAATGCATCATCATGTGCTGTGATGTCAAATGAATTCTTCTTGTTTTAACTGTATTTGATGGATTGATTTTCATAATATAATCCCACTGTAATTCGGGTAACACTATTCTTGACAAATAAACATTAGTAATAAAGTAAAATTTAGGTAATTGGGTAACCCTTTTTCTTGGATTATATTTATTAAATTTAGGCTATTCCTTTGTGTTAATATCAGAACTAAATGAAAGTTAAGGAAAAAAACGGAGAATAAATACTAGGAAATTCATTAATTAGAGTCATGTTTACATTCTCACTGTCAATTGTATTTTAACTAAATTATTGTAAGTTTAATGTGATTCTTAAAGTTTCCTATTAAGAAACAATATGCCTGAATTTCTGACCATATGGGAGCACAGAAACCTTGCTACAGAAGATTTAATAAATTAACTGAGTAAAGCACTTATAACAATCCCTGACACATTATAAGGGCTCAACCAGAGCTAGTTCATAAAATAATATATGTGTTTTACTTCATCAGTATTTTCACATTATGAGAGATAGTATCAAGATTTTATTTAATAAAGAATGTGGTTGTTTTAACAGTAATAGAGCAAGAATCTAAATAATAAATTTGCTGATCGACTTTTTCATGTTCTATCTTATGTTACTCATTATTTTAATATTACATTTTAATGATCTACACTAGAGTTAACTATAATATTTTAAAATGTCAGTTATTACAGATACATTCTTGTGTATGAAGCCCTATATATGGAGAGAAAATACATAACTCACACCACAGATGAAATTCTTTATAAAATTTACCGTTGGGTTCCTCTAAGTAACAATGTCTGCCAGAGTAGCAGCCAGACCTTGAAGTCTTTCATACTGGTTCCTGCATAAATAAGGATCTTGGGTCGGAGCTGTAAACAACATACTGCTTTATTCAAGAAAATCTCATTACTAACCAAATGTCAGATGAGTAAAATCATGCCCAATGGCAGAGCTGATTTACATTCTGGCCTTATTGCAATGTGAATCCCGTTAGCAGAAACAAACACTTCAAGAATTGGCATTGGTCTGCAGAACAGACTTTGGAGTAGTATTGCACAAGAATATTTACTAGATTATTTGAAATAAGTCAATTAAAATTTTGCCTCTAAAATAATGCAACCTACGAGTAAATGTGTGCTGGATATGACAATAAATATGAATTAGTTCATCAGAATGGCCATATTGAAATATAACTGATAAATGGCCACAAAAATATTTTGTTCCAAATCTCTGACTTTAATTTTCTGTATTGACGAGAAAGGTTAGTTGGTGAATATTAAGAGTTGAGAATGATGAGTAAGTTTTGAGAACTTTCATGAGAAGGAATTTACTGTTTTATATCCATTAATCTTGATAAGGCAAGTAGCTAAAGAGAATTTTTCCAATATTAGTCAAGCATGAAATGACAAAGCTGATAGACAGTTAAAGCAAATAGCATTTTTGTTTGTATAATGAGTTTTGGGGGATACTATTATTAAGCATTTTACCTTCATTAATTAGAGGAGCTTTATTTCCTCCACTGGGTTTCAGAATAGATAATGTGCTTTAAGATTTCCTTTCAATTTAAAAATTCATTTGAATGAAACGTGGAACACAGAAATTAGAGCATAATTTAACCTAATGATATTAGTCAATCATAATTAAGGGTAAACGGAAATGGGCCATTTTTACATACTAGACCATTTCATATATATTATCTTATTTAAAACTAATCATAATGCACAGAATGTAAATAGCTGATATTTGGATTAAAACCGGGTATGACTGCTTTATAATCTACCTTCCAATCATCCCTCTCCTCAGCATTTTCCTAGGCAAGAATAGCAGCTGCTTTCAGTGTCTCTACCGACACAACCCAGGGTCTTTATATTCTGCCTTATTCCCACAGAATTATCTCACTCTGCCCCTTAACACATCCTGTGCTCACGTTTTTAATATTTTTCTGTGTTTTCAAATTACTTACGTCGAATTTGTCTTTGAGTCTGTTTGAGAAATCTGGGGTTTAGTAACCTGTCTGAGGTTACATTATCAAGGGGAACTAAAGCCCAGAATATCTAACTCTTAGAACAGCAACTCCAACAAAACCTAGTAGATTATATTTGCTTTTTACTTTAAACACATTTTATTATAGAGAAATGTGCTTGGTGAATTATCAGTAAGTGAACACATTCATATAACCTCACCCACATCTAGAAATAAAATAACTAGAATCCAGATGTTCTTTCATAAACCCTCCTGATTCCCACCCATTCACATTCTTCAAAAATAGCCACTGTCCTGATGTTTAACTCCATAAATTTGTTCCTTCTGGCTTTAAGCCTTTTATAAGTGGAATTCTATGTTATATTTCTATCTTAGTCCACTCAGGCGGCTATAACAAAATACCATACATTAGGTGGCTAATAAACAACAGAAATTTATTTCTCATAATATTGGAGGCTGGAAGTCCAAGATCAAGGTACTAGCAGATACAGGGGATGATTAAGAATCCCTTCCTGATTTATAGAACATGACTTCTTGCTGTGTCCTCACATGGTAGAAGGGGTGAGGCAACTCTCTGGGGCTTCTTTCATAAGGGTATTAATTCCTTTCATGAGGGATCTGGCCTCATAAGATAATTACTTTCCCAAAAGGCCTACTTTCTAATACTTTCATCTTAGGAGTGATAATTTCAACATATAAATTTTGCAGATATATAACCATCCAGTCTGCAATATTCTTTGTAAATAGCTTACTCTACTCAGTGTTTGTGTAATTTATTCATATTGTTACATGTGGCAGTAGTTTGTTCAATTTAAATAATGTATAGTATCCTATTGTAGGAATATACCCTTTAGTAAATATATTTTACTATTGTCAACTTTTAGCTACTATAAATGTTGTGGCCATGAATATTCTTCTATTTTTGGGGGTGAACATATATACATATATCTTTTGATTGTATGTTTAGGAGATTATAAAGCAGATGAATTTAATTTACTGCAAAAATAAAGATGGCACAATTGGGGCAATTCTTAGCTTTTTCATTTGCATTTAAATTTTATAATTTTACTGTCAAAAAGAAATCCTGGATGGTATTATAATTAGGATGATGTGGATTTATAGACTAATTTGGGAAGAACTGATATTTTTATAATCTGTAGTTTTCAATACATGGACAAGGATCATATCTGTATCTTTTAATGTATTTATGAAAGTAGGTTTAAGTTTTATCGTTAGAGATTATATATGCCTTTCATTGGTTTTGCTTTTGGGAATTTAAGGCTTTTCCATGCTGTTATATATTGTATTTTTAAATCTTTTTTTTTTTCCTAATTGAGTCTTTGTTGTTTATTAAAACACAGTTACTATTTGTATGTTGAACTTGCATTTGACACTCTTGGTTAATTTGTGCATTAATTCTAATAGTTTACTTGTAATTTTTTTTTGGATTGCTATATATACAGATATTTTGTGTACAAAAGAATGACAGTGACATCTTTCCTTGTATAATTTCTTTTTCTTGCATTATGCCAATAGCTATGATCACCAGTGCAAAGTAGTGATGATGCTATAATAGCAGGCAATTTTGTATTATTTCTTATGTTAAAGATTTCAAATGTCACCATCCAGCATATTGTCTGATATAGGGTATATATGTACTTTATCAAATTGAGAAATTTCCCTGTATCAAAATTGTTTTTCTGCATTTATTTCAATGATTCTATTATTTTCTTCCTTTGTCCTCTTAGTAAATGGAGAATCATTTTTATTGATTTCTAAGCTACACTCAAGGAATCCATCTAACTTGATTATAACGTATTATTCTTTTTATGTTACAAGACGATATGGTTCGAATTTGTGTTCCTGCCCACATCTCATGTCAAATTGTAATCCCCAGTGTTGAAAGAAGGGTCTGGTGGGAGGTGATTGGATTATGGGGGCAGACATCCCCCTTGCTGTTCTCATGATAGTGAGTGGTTCTGCTAAGCTCTGGTGGTTTAAAAGTGTGTAGCACTTCTCCCTTCTTTTTCTCCTACTCCTTTTCTCCTACTTCAGCCATGTAACATGTGTCTGCTTCTCCTTTGCCTTCTGACATGAATGTAAATTTCCTGAGGCCTCCTCAGCCGTGGTTTCTGTAAAGCCTGCAAAACCATGGGCCAATTAAACCTCTTTTCTTTATAAATTACCCAGTCTCAGGTAGTTCTTTATAGTAATGTTGGAATGAAATAACACAAAAGTCTTTTTCGGTTTGTTAACACATAGATTTTTAAATTACCATATAGTTCTTGGAAAAGTTGACCTGAATATAGATATTCTTGAGATTCTTACAATATCCTTTACAGGGATTCATGCCAAGTTTATGTTGAACTCATAACAATTTTGTAAGACCTTTTTTCTATTTTCTAGGTGAGTTGGACAAGTCTGTATTATTTGCTATAATTCATCAATAAAGCCAATTGGGTTTATAGTTTTATGTGTAGGAAGGCTTTAAATTATATATTCAATTCCTTTAACAGACACAGTAACTTTCATATTTTAGTACATTGTGTTACTTTAAGAATTTGTCTATTTTATTTAAAATTTACCCAATCAAAAGCATGAAGATCTTTATAATACCATGTCATTATATTTTAAGGCCTGATAATCAATGTCAGGAGTAAAAAGGAAGATACTCTGTAGAATTTATTCCTGTTATTGGTAATTTTGCATTCTCTCATGGTGTATATCAATTTATCAGACTCTACAATTAATTGATTTTTATCTTCATAATTACACGTTTCTCTTTTTTCTTTAGTTACATTTCAAACTATCTTTGTCATTTCCTTTCTTCTACTATCTTTCACTTTTATGCTCTGTGTTTTCCTGTTTTGTTTTTGCTTTGTTTTGCTAGCTTTCTGAGGCATAAATTAGGTCATTGGTGTCCTTTCCTCTTTCCAATTTTTGCATTTAAAATCAAACATTTATCTATAAACACAACTTTAGGGGGCGGATCCAAGATGGACGTTTAGGAACAGCTCAGGATTGCAGCTCCCAGTGAAAGCACAGAGGGTGAGTGGACGCCGCATTTCCAGAAAGATTTTTATAGCCCACAGACCAGGAGATTCCCAGGCGGAGGAGCCCCACGGGTCGCCAGCGCAACTGTTTTGGCCAGCTCGGCTGCTTTGCAGTGCCCCAGCCCGGCAGTTCTCTGTACAAAATACACTGGTCTGGGTGCCCTTTTATCTGGTGATTGGAGCCCAGGGAAGGTGCAGTCGCCCATTCATCTGACTAAAAAGGGGATTGAACAGGGAGCCAGGCCAGGAGATTCAAGGGCAAAAAAAAAAAAAAAAAGCCCCACGAATCTCAGTGCCGCTGTTTAAGCTGGCACAGTGAGTCACTGCAGGGGAAATCACACAGACCCTGGTGCCTTTTCAACAGGCGATTGGAACACCTGGGAGACAAAAGGCTCTGAGGCAGGGAGCCAGGTGATCAGGCTTGGCTGGTCCCACCCCTACAAAAGAATAGCAATCAGAAACTCTTTGGATGGAGAGTTTCACAGCAAGCACAGCTGAACCCGAGACGGTCCAGTTCTGTGGGGGAGGGGCATCCGCCATTGCCGAGGCACTCCACCACTACGGAGGTAGTCCGCCATTGCTGAGGCAACTCGCTGTTGCCAAGACAACCTGCCATTACAGTGAGTCCGCTATTACAGAGGCAGGCCACCAATGCTGAGTCAGTTCTAACTACACCCATATAAACAGGATTGCAGGGAAGTTCACACGACAGCTGGGCAGAACCCACAGCAGCTCAGCAAAGCCTCTGCAGGCAGACAGTGACTAGGCTGCCTCCTTGCTGTGCAGGGCAGCCCTGAAAAAAAGGCAGCAACACAACGGAAACTCACAAATAAAGCCCTAACTCCCTGGGAGAAAGCACTTGGGAATAAAAAAAGGCGTTTATGAGTTCTGCTGAAGCAGACCTAAACGTACATGCCCAGTAACCCTGAATGAAAAACAGAGCTCACAACTCAGCACTTGAGCTCATGTAAAGGACAGACTATCTCCTCAAGCAGCTCCCTGACCCCCGTATATCCAAAGAGTCACCTCATAAATGAGGGATCAGACTGACATTTAGTGGGTATCCTTCTGGGACAAAGATAGCAGAAAAAGAAACTGGTAGCAACAGTTACCATTCTGCAGCTGCTGCAGGTGATCCACAGGTAAGCAGGGCGTGGGGTGGACCTCAGCAGCCCTACAGCAGAGGGGCCAGACTGTTAGAAGGAAAACTAAGAAACAGAAATAACTTCATTATCAACAACTTGGACGTTCACTCAGAGACCCAATCTGAAAGTCAGCAACTACAAAGACGACAGGTGGATAAATCCACAAAGATGGAAAGAAACCAGTACAAACAGGATGAAAACACCCAAAAGCAGAACACCTCTCCTCCTACAAGGGATCACAACTCCTCACCAGCAAGGGAACAAGGCTGGATGGAGAACGAGTGTGATGAAATGACAGAATCAGACTTCAGAAGGTGGGTAATAAGGAACTTCCATGAGCTAAAAGAACATGTTCTAACCCAAGGCAAAGAAACTAACAACGGTGAAAAAAGATTTGATGAAATGCTAACGAGAATGGACAAAATAGAGGTAAATATAAGTTAATTGATGGAGCTGAAAAACACAATACGAGAACTTCGCAAAGCATGCACAAGTTTCAACAGCCAAATTGACCAAGCAGAAGAAAGGATATCAGAGGTCAAAGATCAACTCAATGAAATAAAACGAGAAGGCAAGATTAGAGAAAAAAGGGTAAAAAGGAATGAACAAAGTCTCCAAGAAATGTGGGACTATGTGAAAAAACCTAATCTACGTTTCATAGGTGTACCTGAATGTGATGAAGAGAATGAATCCAAGCTGGAAAATACTCTTCAGGATATTATCCAGGAAAACTTCCCCAACCTAGCAAGGCAGGCCAATATTCAAGTCCAGGAAATACAGAGAACACCACAAAGATATTCCTCAAGAAGAGCAACCTCAAGGCACATAAGTGTCAGATTCACCAGGGTTGAAATAAAGGAGAAAATGCTAAGGGCAGCCAGAGATAAAGGTCGGGTTACCCACAAAGGGAAGCCCATCAGACTCACAGTAGATCTCTCAGCAGAAACCTACAAGCCAGAAGAGAGTGGGGGCCAATATTCAATATCCTTAAAGAAAAGAACTTTCAACCCAGAATTCATATCCAGCCAAACTAAGCTTCATAAGTGAAGGAAAAATAAAATCCTTTGCAAACAAGCAAGTACTCAGAGATTTCATCACCACCAGACTTGCTTTACAAGAGCTCCTGAAAGAGGCTGTACACATAGAAAGGAACAACCAGTACCAGTCACTCCAAAAATATACCAAAAGGTAAAGAGCATCAACACAATGAAGAATCCATATCAACTAATGGGCGAAACAGCCAGCTAGCATCAAAATGGCAGTATCAAATTCACACATAACAATATTAACCCTAAATGTAAATGGACTAAATGCCCCAATCAAAAGACACCGACTGGCAAATTGGATAAAAAGCAAAAACCCATCAGTGTGCTGTATCCAGGAAACCCATCTCACATATAAGGATACACAAAGGCTCAAAGCAAAGGGATGGAGGAATATTTACCAAGCAAATGGAGATCAAAAAAAGCAGGAGTTGCACCTCTCACCTCTGATAAAATAGACTTTAAAACAGCAAAGATCAAAAGAGACAAAGAAGGACCCTACATAATGGTAAAAGGATCAACACAACAAGAAGAGCTAACGATCCTAAATATGAACACACCCAATACAGGAGCACCCAGATAAGGCAAGTTCGTAATGACTTACAAAGAGACTTAGACTCCCACACAATAATAGTGGGAGATTTTAACACCCCACTGTCAATATTAGACAGATCAACCAGACAGAAAACTAACAAGGATATGCAGGACTTGACCTCAGACCTGGAACCAGCAAACCTAATAGACATTAACAGAATTCTTCACCCAAAATACACAGAATATACATTCTTCTCAGCACCACATCACACCTACTCTAAAATTGACAACATAATTGGAAGCACATCACTCCTCAGCAAATGCAAAAGAACAGAAATCATAACAAACAGTCTGTCAGACCACAGTTCAATCTAAGTTAGAACTCAGAATTCAGAAACTAACTCAGAACCGCACAGCCTCATGGAAACTGAACAACTTGCTCTTGAATGTTGACTGGATAAACAATGAAATGAAGGCAGAAATAAAGACGTTCTTCAAAACCAACCAGAACGAAGACACAACATACCAGAATCTCTTGAACACATTTAAAGCAGTCTCTAGAGGAAAATATATAGCAATGAGTGCCCACAGGAGAAGAAAGGAGAGATCTAAAATTGACACCCTATCATCAAAATTGAAAGAACTAGAGGAGCAAGATCAAAAAAACTCAAAACCTAGCAGAAGACTGGAAATAACTAAGATCAGAGCAGAACTGAAGGAGATAGAGACACAAAAAACCCTTCAAAAAATCAATAAATCCAGGAGCTGGTTTTTTGAAAAGATCAACAAAATAGACCACTAGCCAGATTAATAAAAAAGAAAAGAGAGAATAACCAAATTGATGCAATAAAAATGATAAGGGAGATATCACCACAGATTCCACAGAAATTCAAACCATAATCAGGGATTATTACAAACAACTCTATGCACATAAACTATTAAACTTGGAAGAAATGGATAAATTCCTGAACACTTGCCTCCTCCCAAGCCTAAACCAGGAAGAAGTGGAAACCATGAATAGACCAATAACAAGGTCTGAAGTTGAGGCAGCAATTAAGAGCCTACCATCCAAAAAAAGCCTAGGTCCAGACGGGTTCACAGCTGAATTCTACCAGACATACAAAGAGGAGCTGGTACCATTCCTTCTGAAACTAATCCAAATAATCCAAAAAGATGGAATCCTTCCCAAATCATTTTATGAGACCAACATCATCCTGATACCAAAACCCGGCAGAGACTCAGCAAGAAAAGAAAACTTCAGGCCAATATCCATGATGAACATAGATGCAAAAATCTTCAACAAAATACTGGCAAGCCGATTGCAACAGCATATCAAAAAGCTTATCCACCATGATCAAGTAGGCTTCATCCCAGGGATGCAAGGCTGGTTCAACATACGCAAGTCCATAAATGTAATTCACCACATAAACAGAACCAAAGACAAAAACCACATGATTATCTCAATTGATGCAGAGAAGGCCTTTGACAAAATTCAACAGCCCTTTATGCTAAAAACCCTCAATAAACTAGGTATTGATGGAACATATCTCAAAATAATAAAAGCTTTTTATGACAAACCAACAGCCAATATCATAATGAATGGGCAAAAACCGGAAGCATTCCTTTTAAAATCTGGCACTAGACAAGGATGCCCTCTCACCACTACTATTCAATATAGTACTTGAAGTTCTAGCCAGAGTAATCAGGCAAGAAAAAGAAATATTGGGTATTCAAATAGCATATCTAGAAGACCCCATTGTCTCAGCCCAAAGTCTTCTGAAACTGATAAACAAAGTCTCAGGATACAAAATCAATGTGCAAAAATCACAAGCATTCCTATACACAAATATCAGACTTAAAGAGAGCCAAATCAAAAATGAACTGCCATTCACAATTGCTACAAAGAGAATAAAATACCTAAGAATACAACTAACAAGGAAGGTAAAGGATCTCTTCAAGGAGAACTACAAAACATTGCTCAATGAAATAAGAGAGGACACAAACAGATGGAGAAACATTCCATGTTCATGGTTAGGAAGAATCAATATCGTGAAAATGGCCACACTGCCCAAAGTAATTTACAGATTCAACACTATCCCCATCAAGCTACCAATGAACTTCTTCACAGAACTGGGAAAAAACACCTTAAACTTCATATGGAACGAAAAGAGAGCCCGCATAGCCAAGTCAATTCTAAGCAAAAAGAACAAAGCAGGAGGCATCACACTACCGGACTTCAAACTATACTACAAGGCTACAGTAATCAAAATAGCATGGTACTGGTATCAAAACAGAGATATAGACCCATGGAACAGAACGGAGGTCTCGGAGGCAACACAACATATCTACAACCATCTGATCTTTGACAAACCTGACAAAAACAAGCAATGGGGAAAGGTTTCCCTGTTTAATAAATGGTATTGGGAAAACTGGCTAGCCTTGTGCAAAATGCAGAAACTGGACCCCTTCCTGACACCTTACACTAAAATTAACTGCAGATGGGTTAAAGACTTAAACATAAGACCTAACACCATAAAAACCCTAGAAGAAAGTCTAGGCAAAACCATTCAGGACATAGGCATAAGCAAGGACTTCATGACCAAAACACCAAAAGCATTGACAACAAAAGCCAAAATAGACAAATGGGACCTAATCAAATGCCACAGCTTCTGCACAGCAAAAGAAACAGTCATTAGAGTAAATTGGCAACCAAAAGAATGGGAAAAAATTTTTGCAGTTTACCCATGTGACAAAGGACTGATATCCAGAATCTACAAAGAACTAAAACAGATTTACAAGAACAAAGCGAACAAGCCTATTCAAAAGTGGGCAAAGGATATGAACAGACACTTTACAAAAGAAGACATACATGAGGCCAACAAACATATGAAAAAATGCTCATCATCACTGGTCATTAGAGAAATGCAAATCAAAACAACATTGAGATACCATCTCACGCCAGTTAGGATGGCGATCATTAAAAAATCTGGAGACAACAGATGCTGGAGAGGGTGTGGAGAAATAGGGACACTTTTACACTGTTGGTGGGAGTGTAAATTAGTTCAACCATTGTGGAAAATAGTGTGACGATTCCTCAAGGACCTAGAAATAGAAATTCCATTTGACCCAGCAATCCCATTACTGGGTATATATCCAAAGGATTATAAATCGTTCTACTATAAGGACACGTGCACATGAATGTTCATTGCAGCACGGTTTACAATAGCAAAGGCCTGGAACCAACCCAAATGCCCATCAACGATAGACTGGACAGGGAAAATGTGGCACATATCCACCATGGAATATTACGCAGCCATCAAAAACGATGAGTTTGTGTCGTTTGTAGGGACATGGATGAATCTGAAAGCCATCATTCTCAGCAAACTGACACAGGAGCAGAAAATCAAACACCGCATGTTCTCACTTATAGGTGGGTGTTGAACAAGGAGAACACATGGACACAGGGAGGGGAGCACTACACACTGGGGTCTGTTGGGGGGAAATAGGGGAAGCACAGGGGGGTGTTGAGTTGGGGGGGCGGCATGGGGAGAAATGCCAGATATAAGTGATGGGGAGGAAGGCAGCAAATCACACTGCCACATGTATACCTATGCAACAATCTTGCATGTTCTTCACATGTACCCCAAAACCTAAAATGCAATAAAAAAATACAATGGAAAAAAACCACAACTTTAGCAATATACATCAAGTTTTGATGTCCTATTTTCATTATAATTCACTTCAAAATATTTTCTAATTTCCAATGTAATGTTGTTTTACCTGTGAATTATTTAAGACTTCTGTGATATATTTTCCAAAACATGGGAATTCTCTTGTCAACTTTTGTTCTTAATATCTTATTAATTTTCTTATTTTCACTGTAGTCAGAGGCTTTGTATAACGGAAAACTTTAAAATTTGGTGAAGCTTACTTTATGGTTCAGTATGTGATGAATTTAAGTAAATGTTTCATATTCAGCTAAAAATGTTTTCTCTAGTAGCATGTTAATTATGTCAAGTTGATTAATGACATACTTTCAAATATTTATGTAGTTATTGATTTCCCTCCCTTTATATGTTCCATTATACAGTAAGAGATGTATACTGAAATTTCCGACTGTAATTGTGGATTTGTATGTTTGTTTGATTTTTTGAGTATTTGCTGAGTATTTTGTGAGGCCACACAATTGGGTGCCTACAAATTTAGAATTCTTTTCTTTCTAATGATTTGATCATCTATAATTATGTAATTTTCTTCTTTTTCTCTGGTAGTGGTTTTTACTTCAGTATTTACTTTGTTTTAAATTAATTATATTCAGTGTTTGAGGCATCCTAACCAGAGTGAGTCCATCTTGAATAAAGGCTTAATAAAGCCAGACTTTCTGGGTTACATTTCCATGGTTTGGGCACTTTTGGTCACGAGATGTTTATGGTTGAGGGACTGAGTTAAGGATGCTTATTAACTAAATAAAGACCCAGAATTTATGGAAATGTCCAAGTACTTTAATAACAAAAAGAATTCTTAATTTAAGAATAGGTTTTGCATTAAATATAATAGTACACTCATAAATTCTTGTTGAAATCTATAGTAACATAGGAAAATAACAACACTGACAGCCTCTCACAAGCTGATTACAAACCTTTGTAATAATACGGTCTTCTTAACAACGCATATAAGCAGGCATAATGTTTAAGGTAGGGGTGTTCCTCCTCTTGTTTTCTGAGGATGCCCTCTTCTGTAATAGAGTAGTCTCTAATGAACTATCTTAACTTCACTATACTGTGACTTTTCTTGAATTTTTTCCTGTGTGAAATCCAAGAACCTGCTCTTGGGGTCTTAGACAAGACCTCTTTTCAGGTGATATTTCATCTGGTGACTTTACCACACCTTAATACCAACTCTCTTTTTCTTCCCTTTACTTTCACATTTCTATATTCTAATATTTAGGGCATGTCTGTGTGTATTTGCGTGTGTGTGTTTGTATGTTTAATTGGTATATGGTTGCAGTTTTAAAGCCTTTAAACCTGATCTGACAATCATTGCTTTTCTCTTGTTTATTTCTTTAAGTTGAACTATAACTTACATACAAGCGAGGAAAGAAAAGAACTTTTATCTGAGGGAAAAGAACTTTTGTGTGAGAAATGTGAGCCCTTTCAAAATATTAGGAAAAAAGAGGCATTAAAATGAGACATCAATCATGTTCTATTCTGCCCTTTTGATCTCTGTATTAATCTCTTGAAACTGCTTGCTATTGCCACAAGTGTGGATTCGCCTAACAATGCCACACTGTGTGCTGTAACACACACCCTGTAGCTTAACAGTGTATAGCCAATCACTAATCAATGTTATTTCTATAAACCAGTGATAATTCATGACATAATTTGATTAATATATCAGCCTATTCTCTGTTCCTTTTTTTTTTTTTTTGCCTTTAAAAACCTGCCCGTAACAAAGGTCAGAGTTCACATCGACGGTTACTTAGGTCTGAGTCTTGCAGTCAGCAATCCTTATCTGGCCCAAGTAAACACTTTAAATCACATTTTGTGTGTTGGTCTCTTCCTTTTAGGTTGACACAAGAAAGCTCACACCATAACGCAGAGCTTAATGAGTTTTTGTAAATGCAACCTACTCGTGTTATCAGCACTTGGATAAAGAGACAAAATGTTACTAGTATGTCACCATTATTCTGTTCCCCTTCCAGTCCTTACTCACCCAAGGCACCACAGTGTAAAAGAAGGCATAGGGTGTGCCATTTCATAATTTTCAACTCATACTTGAACTATTTGCAAAGATTCCTGAGGGTTCTCTCTAGGGTTTTCAATTCTCACTGAGTTTTCTCAGAGGCCCCTGCTATGGAAGGTCCCTGTCTCCTCAGCATTGGGAAACTGCAGAAAAGTCCACTCTTCTCTAGTTTTGGCCTATCTTTTAGCCATCCAGACTACACAGCTTCAGACTTCATCAGCTGTCTTGTGAGACAGTGGCCCATGAAGCCTCTGCTTTTGTCATTCCCGTGTCTTTACAAATACTAAAAGCTGGCTGATTTCTCCAGTTCCTGCAACAGCCCTGTTAGGCCAAGTACAGATTCTCAGCCTCTACCCCTGCTTAGAATCAGTAAGAGAAACAAGCTAAAGAGCAGCAGCAAATCCTCAGCTTACCTCTGAAACTTTCTCCTCTCTCTGGAACTTTTGTTTTTCTAGATTTTATGGAAGCAGCTTTCAAAATAATGTGGTTGTATAACAAAATGGGTTGTTCTCATTGGAACTATAAGACAGCCATGAAAGACTCCACCTTATAGGAAAGCAGAAGCAAATGCATATTTCATATCTTTGTTCTCTAATTAGAATGTTTACGACATTTAAACTGAACAAAAGAACACACAATTGTATGGTTTTTTAAATTTTGTTTCTTATTTCAACAGTTTTTGGGGTAAAGGTGGTTTTTGGTCACGTAGATGAGCTCTTTAGCAGTGACTTCTGAGATTTTAATGCACTCATCACCCAAGCAGTGTACACTGTACCCAATGTGTAGTTTTTTCTCTCTCACCCACACAGCCCTTCCTCTTAAATCTCCAAAGTCCATTAATTCTTATGCCTTTGCATTCTCATAGCTTAGCTCCCACTTTTAAATGATAACACATAATGCTTGGTTTTATACATAGATACATACAAATAAAATGTATATATATAAATATGTATATATATATGCACATACATACATTTTCTTTGTCAGCTTGTTGGCTGATAGACACCTAAGTTGATTCCATATCTTTGCAGTGGCTAATTGTGCTGCTATAAGTGTATGTGCAGGTGTCTTTTTAAAAATATAATGACTTCTTTTCTTTTGGGGAGATACCCAGTAGTGTGACTGCTAGATCCAATGGTAGTTCTATTTTGGTTCTGAAAGGAATCTCCATACTGTTTTCCATAGTGGTTGCACTCATTTACATTTCCATCAGCAGGGTAAAAACCTTCTGTTTTCAACACATCCACGCCAACAACTGTTATTTTTTTTCCTTTCTTTCAGGAGTAAGGTGGTATCTTATTGTGGTTTTAATTTGCATTTCCTTGATAATTACTGATGTTGAGCACTGTTTTTTCATATTTGTTGGCCATTTGTGTATCTTCTTTTGAGAAATGTCTATGTCCTTTGCCCACTTTTTGATAGGGTTGTTTTTTGTTTTTATTTTTTCTCATTCAGAATACTAGTCCTCTGTTAAAGATGCAGTTTGTGAATATTTTCTACCACTCCACGGGTTGTCTGTTTACTCTGGTGATTATTATTTTTGTTGTGCAGAAGCTTTTTAGTTTAATTAGGTCCCATTGATTTATTTTTGTTTTTGTTGCATTTGCTTTTGGAGTCTTAGTCATGAATATTTTGCCTAAGCCTATGTCAAGAATAGTTTTCCCAATGGTCCTGGAAGTTCATCCCCACTTGAGATGATACTGCAAAGCTCAGTTGGGAGCTTCTTTCACCCTGCAACCCCTCCCTGAGCTCATTGGATGACTTCCCTTAGGGGCCCTGTGAGATACAGTCAGGAAAGGATTTCCTCAGTTTATGCTGGAGACTGGTTATGCCTACAAGGCACTTTCTGCGGCTGCTTCTAATTTTATATTTTATGCTGCTCCCTAAATCTGTTCGAGCTCTGGGTAGGGTTAAGGCCTTCTCCCTTGGACTGGATTTTCAGATTCCCCAGTGAGATGTGTACTTGGAGGCAGACTTTCCTCCTGTCACACTCTGGGAACTGACAATTTTTCACCTGTCTCACTTAGTACACTGAAACCTACTGCTTCTTTCAAAGGGTCTGTGGATTCTTTCCATTTTCTGTTAAGTTCCTGTGGTAGTTCTGGGGGAAAAATAAAATCACAGTGTGAATCTGTACCCACAATTCTGTCCTTCCAAGTGGGAGAGGTCCACGAACACTACCTTCTGTCCATCATCTTGAGAAATGTAAAACAAAACAAAACACCCCCACACATTTAGTTTTAAATCCCCCATCTTTATATATGCCGTTCGTCCCACCTGTTCAATATACCTTTCTCAGTCTTTGCCTTCTTTTAGATGATTTAAATATTTTTATCATTTTTTCTCCATTCTAGCTCTATTGGCTCAAAAGGTATACACGATTTTACCATGTTAGTGGTTAACCTAGAGATTGCCACATGTACTTTCACTAAATTTTGAAAAATACAAGGTCCCTGACAAGCTTAACCATGTTTAACCTTCTCTACCAACTTATTATTTCTGTACTTGAATTCTTTTATAATTGAAATCCCTTAATGTTATTATTTTTATATTTTCAAACATGCATATGGATTTTTACAGATATTTATTCATTCCATTGCTTTTCATTGCATCTCTGAGCTGCCATCTGGGATCATTTTCCTTCTGTCTGAATTTTCATCATTAATACATCCATTAGTGCAGGTCTGCTTGAGGACAAATTATTGTATGTACTTTTTGTTTGTCTGAAAGTATTCTTATTCCATTTTCAATTTTAAGAGTTGTTTTCACGGAATGTAGGATTTTAGATTGGCAGCTATTGTTTTTCAACAGCTTGAAGATATTTCATTTACTTCTGGCTTCCTGGTTTTTTGTTGAGAAGTTAGATATGAGTCCTATTGCTGCTCTTTTAAAGGAGAGTGTCTTTTTCATTGGTTACTTTTACATTTTTTTTATTTGTCTTTGGTTCTCACAGGTTTGCTAGAATATGCCTAAATAGGGCTCTTTTGCTTTTTGATTGTTGATGTGTGTGTGCATCTTATTTGGGGTTAGTAAAATTTTTGAATTCATTGCTTGGTATCTTGATATCAGTTCAGAAAATTCTCAGCCATTGCCTATATATTACTTTGGTCCATTCATTTGTTCCTTTCTTTCTGGGACCCAACTACAGATAATTTAGAACTTTCACACTTAAGGTATGTCTAATCTGATTTTAAATCTAACCAATGAATTCTGAATTCAAGAGTCTCAGTTATTGAATTTCTTTACTCCAACAATTTCATTTAATCTTTTAAAATAATTTTTATTACCTACCCTAATGCTTAATCCTGTTTCTTAAATTATTTGAACATATGCTTGAACACATTAACTATAGTTATTTTATGCTCTTTTCTGATAATCTCACTGTGTAAATTTTTATGAATCTCTTTCTATAGTCTGCTTTTCCTCTTGGTTTCTACCATCCTGTTTTCTTGTTATTGCTACCTTTTGTGTATTTTTTATTGAATGCCGGAGTTCGTATGTGAAAATTCTAGAGTCAATTTGAGCTTCTGAATAAACTTGTTTTCTTTAGAGAGTTTTTCCTTTTGCTCTAAGTAGACATTTAGATTGTATGTATGGCACCCTAACTTGTCTTAATCCAGTTAGTACTTGAGGTGACTAAGGTAGGCTCTGGCCCTTGGTGAAGAGAGGCTTTTTTATTTCTAGTTCTCTCATACTCCTATAGTACAGCCTTTAATTGTTCCAAATGTAAGCCTTGAATATTGAAATAGCCCTCTTTGGTATATCCTGAGCTACAATTTTTTTTTTTTTTTCGAGTCAGGATCTCACTGTCATTGCCCAGGTGAGAGTGCAGTGACACAATCACAACTTATTGCAGCCTCTACTTCCCAGGCTCAAGTAATCTTCCACCCCATTTTTTTGACTTTTTGTAGAGACAAGGTATAACCATGCTGCCCAGCCTGGTTTTGAGCCCCTGGGCTCAAGCAATCCTCCCACCTTAGCCTCCCAAAGTGCTGGGATTACAGGCGTGAGCAATTGTTCTGGGTCTTGAACTACAATTGTTGCTATTTCAGCTGGAAACTACTTAGCCACTCAACCTCTTAAAAACTCCTTTTAGAATTGACAAATTCTCCAGAAGAAAAAGCAGCATAAGTCCTTGTCTTCTCAATATTAATTCTACAAATTATTTCTGCTGTAAAGATGTCTTTTTCTTCTCTTTTTTGAGAGTGAGGAGGAAAATTAAGTTAATTTAATTGCTGAGGTTTTTTTTTTTTTTTTAAAGTTGGTTAGGTTAAGAACAATCTGATCCATTATGCCTAATGGTAATTGGTGGCTATTTATGCATTAAACATCAGAGCTCCTAAATATCTGATACAAACATTGATAGAATTGGAGGGAGAAATTGTAACATAATAGTAGACAACTTCAGTACACAATTTTAAATAATGAATGAGACAACCAGGCAGAAGATCAATTAGAAAATGGAGTACTTGAACAACACTGTAGACTAATTGGACCTGATGGACTTATACAGAACAATGCACAACGACAAAGGAATCAACCTTTTTTTTAAGCACACATGGAACTTTCTCCAGCATAGATCACATGTTAGTCCACAAAACAAGTCTTCACAAATTTCAAAGATGGAAATCAAAGAGAGTATCTTTTGTGATTACAATGGAATGAAACTAGAAATCAATAGCAGAAGGAAAACTGAAAAATTCACAAATATGTGAAAATTAGAAAACTCATTTTTAAATGGCCAGTGGGTCAAAGAAAAGTCACATGGTAAATCACAAAATACCCTAAGACAAGTGAAAACAAAAACACAATAAATCAAAACATGCAGGAGCAAGCAAAAGTAACACTAAGAGCAAAGCTAATAGTGGTTAAATCGTTGCATTTAAAAAGAAATCTCAAATCAACAGCTTAACTTTATACCTCAAAGAAACAGAAAAACAAAGAACAAACTAAAACCAAAACAAGCAGGAAAAGGGATATAAAAAAATTAGAGCAAAGTTAAAAAAATTGAGAATAGAAAAACAATAGGAAAAAATTAAAAGTTTGTTTTTAAAGACATCAGCAAAATTGACAAAACCTAAGCTATGTTAGCCAAGAGAAAAAGAAACGACTCAAACAATTAAAATAAAAAATGAAAGAGAGGACATTATAATTGATACCACAGAAATAGAAAAGATTATTAGAGAATATAATTGTACAGCAACAAATTGTATAACCTACAAAAATGAATAAATTCCTAGAAACATGCAACCCACTAAGACTAGATCATGAAGAAATGGAAAATCTAAACAGGCCAATAATGAGTAAGGAGGTTGACTCAAAAGCAGACCAAAAAAGAAAATCCCAAGTCCAGGTGGCTTCACTAGACAGTTTTACCAAACACAACATTCAAAGTGTCTCTATAACAAAAAATTTCAATCCTCTTGACATTTTTTTCAAAAAAGTTGAATAAAGAAACATCCCCAATCTCATTCTGTAAGGCCAGCATTGCCTTACTATTAAAGCCAGAACAAGATATTATAAGAAAAAAAAAGTCAAATCAATATCCCTGATGAATATTGATGTAAAAATCCTCAACAAAATATTAGCAAACCACATTCAACAAATCATTAAATACTTGTATACAATGACCAAGTGGAATTTATTGCTGCAATGCAAGAATGATTTAGCATATGAAAATCAATTAATGTAACATGCTACATTAACAGAATGAAGGACAAAACCACATGATTATGATAAGAAAACTCTCTCAAAGAACTAGAACCTAAAGAAAATGATGGCAACATTATAAAGGTCATATATAAAAAGTCCACTGTTAACATCATACTCAAGGGTGAAAGACTGAAAGCCATTTATCTAAGAACAAAAAAAGGATCCCCCTGCCACTTCTGTTTGACGTAGTACTGGAAGCCCTAGCCAGAGCAACTAAGCAAGAAAAATAAATAAAAGTCTTCCAAATTGAAAACAAAGAAGGAAAATTATCCTTATTCACAGAGGACATTATCTCACATGCAGAAAATCTAAAATTACACCATAATCTTTTTAAAACTAATACATTCAGCAAAATATTAGGTTACAAAGTCAACATACAAAAATCAGTTGCACTTCTATTCACTAACAATGAACAACTTGAAAAGGAAATTAAGAAAACAATTTCATTTACAATAATGACAAAGAATAAAATAGACATAAACCTAGCCAGGGAAGTAAAAGTTTAGTATGCTAATAACCATAAAACATTACTGAAGGAAATTAAAGACAGTTATATCAAAAGACATCTTGTGTATCTAGATTGGGAGACTTAATATTGTTAATATGCTAGGTGAGGGGCCGAGATGGGCAAATAAAAACAGCTTTGATCTGCAGCTCCCAGGAAGGCCAATGCAGAAGGTGTGCAATTTCTGCATTTCCAAGTGAGGTCTCCAGCTTGTCTCATTCTAGACTGGTTAGGCAGTGGGTGCAAACCATGGAGACTGAGCAGAAGCAGGGTGGGGCATTGCTTCACCTGGGAACTGCGTGGAGCCAGGGGACCTCCCTCTTCCACCCAAGGGAAGGGTGAGAGGGTGCTATCTGCCTCAGGTACTACACTTTTTCCTTGGATTTTTGCAATCCACAGATAAGTAGAGTCCCTCGTGAGCCTACACCACCAGGACCATGGGTTTCAAGCACAAAACTAGGCAGCTGTTTGGGCAGAAACTGAGCTACAGGATTTAGTGAGCCAGGGGCTGAAGCCAGGGAGCCAAGAGGTCTTGCTGAGTGGGTCCAACTCTCATGGAACCCAGTAAGCTAAAAACTACTGGCTTGATACGCTCAATGGCAGCACAGCAGTCTGGAGTCAACTTGGGATGATCTAGCTTGGTGGGGGGAGGGGCAACGGTCATTGATGAAGCTTTAGTAGGTGAATTTCCCCTGACAGTGCTAAGGAGACTGGGAGGTTTGGACTGGGCAGAATTCACCACAGCATGACAAAGTAGTTACGGCCAGACTGCTTCTGTAAATTCCTCCTGATTGGGCAGGGCATCTCTGAAGGAAATGTAGAAGCCCCAGTCATGGGCTTACAGATAAAACTTTTATCTTCCTGGGACAGAGCACCTGTGGGGAGGAGTGGCTGTGGTGGCAACTTCAGAGGACTTAGTCTTTCCTGCCTGCTGGCTCTGAAGAAAGTGGCTGATCCTCCCAGGACAACACATCATCTCTGCTAAGGGACAGCCTGCCACTTCAAGTGGATCCCTCACCCCCTTGCCTCCTGACTAGGAGAGACCTCCCAACAAGGGTTGACAGACACCTCATTTGGGAGAGCTCCTGCTAGCATATGGCTGGTGCCCCCTGAGAAGAAGCTTCCGGAAGAAGGAGCAGGCAGCACTGTTTGCTGTTCTGCAGCCTCCACTGGTGATACCCAGATGAACATCATCTGGAGTGGACCTCCAGCAAACTGCAGCAGACCTACAGAAGAGGGGCCTGACTGCTAGAAGAAAAACTAACAAACAGAAAGCAACAACAACAAAAGCATCGGTAAAAAGACCCCCACCCCCCAACATAAATCCCATCCATAGATTATCAGCCTCAAAGATCAAAGGCAGATAAATCCATGGAGAAGAGGAAAATCCATTGCAAAAACACTGAAAATTCCCAAACCCGGAACACCTCTCCTCCTCCAAATGATTGCAACGCCTCTCCAGCAAAGGCACAAAATTGAATGGAGAATGAGATTTATGAATTGACAGAAGTAGGCTTCAAAAGTGAGTAATAAGAAACTCCTCTGATCTAAAAGAGCATGTTCTATCCCAGTACAAGAATGCTAAGAACCTTGATAAACGGTTACAGGAACACTAACTAGAATAACCAGTTTATAGGAAAATAAATGGCCTGATGGAGCTGAAAAACACAGCATGAGAATTTCATGAAGCAAACACAAGTATCAATAGCCAAATTGATCAAGCAGAAGAAAGGATATCAGAGACTGAAGATCACCTTGCTGAAATAAGGCATGCAGACAAGGTTATAGAAAAAAAAGAATAAAAAGGAATGAACAAAGCCTCCAAGAAATATTGGACTATGTGAAAAACTCTCAATAAACTAGGTATTGGTAGAACATATCTCAAAATAATAAGAGTTGTATATGACAAACCCATAGCCAATATCATACTGAATGGTCAAAAGCTGGAAGCATTCCTTAAAGTATAATAAAATAAAAAATAAATAAAAAGAAAATGGGCACAAGATAAGGATGCACTCTTTCACCACTCCTATTCAACATAATATTAGAAGCTCTGGCTAGGGAAATTAGACAAGAGAAAGAAATAAAGGTATTTAAATAGGAGGAGAGGAAGTCAAATTGTCTCTGTGCTGCAGATGACATGACTCTATATTTAGAAAACCTCATCATCTCAGCCCCAAACTCGTTAAGTTAATACGCAACTTCAGCAAAGTCAGGATACAAAATCAATGCACAAAAATCACCAGCATTCCTATACACCAACAATGGACAAGTAGAGAGCCCAATCATGAGTGAACTACCATTCACAATTGGTACGAATCGAGTAAAATATCAAACGCAATTGCAATAGGAATAACGAGGAATGTAACTGAAAAGGGATGTGAAGGACCTGTTTGAGGGGAACTATAAATCACTGCTCAAGGAAGTAAGAGAAGACACAAACAAATGAAAAAACATTTCATGCTCATGAATAAGAAGAATTAATATTCTGAAAATGGCCTTATTGCCCAAAGTAATTTATGGATTCAATGCCATTCCCATAAAACTACCATTAACTTTCTTCACAGAATTAGGAAACACTGCTTTAAATTTCATATGGAACCAAAAAAGAGCCAAGACAATCCTAAGAAAAAGACAATCCTAAGCAAAAAGAACAAAGATGGAGGCATCATGCTACCTGACTTCAAAGTATACCACAAGGCTACAGTATCCGCAACAGCATGGTATCAGTACCAAGACAGATATATAAACTAGTAGAACAGAACAGAGACCTAGAAATAACACCACACATCTACAACCATCTGATCTTTGACAAACCTGACAAAAACAAGCAATGGGGATAGAATTCCTTATTTAATAAATGGTGTTGGGAAAACTGGCTAGCCATATGCAGAAAACTGAAACTGTACCCCTTCCTTACAACTTATGCAAAATTAACTCAAGATTGATTAAAGGCTTAAATGTGAAGCCCCAAACCATAAAAAACCTCGAAGAAAACCTAAGCAATACCATTTAGGACATAGGTATGGGCAAAAACTTCATGACGAAAGTATCAAATGCAATCGCAGCAAAAGCCAAAATTGACAAATGAGATCTAATAAAACTAAAGAGTTCCTACACAGCAGAAGAAACTAGCATAGAGTGAACAGAATGGGAGAAAATTTTGCAGTCTACCCATTTGACAAAGGTCTAATATCCAGGATCTATAAGAAACTTAAACAAATTTACAAGAGAAAAACAACTCTATAAAAAAGTAGGCAAAGGATATGAACAGAATCTTCTCAAAAGAAGACATGTATGTGGCCAACAAACATGTGAAAAGAAACTCATCATTACTGATCATTAGAGAAATGCAAATCAAAACCACGATGAGTTACCATCTCACCCCAGCCAGAATGGCAGTTATTAAAAAGTCAGTAAACAATAGATGCTGACAAGGCTGCGGAGAAATAGAAACACTTTTACACTATTGGTGGGAATGTAAATTAGTTCAACCATTGTGGAAGACAGTGTGGCAATTTCTCAAGGATCTAGAACCAGGAATGCCATTTGCCCCAGCAATTCTGTTATTTGTACACCCAAAGGAATATAAATCATCCTACTATAAAGACACATGCACACATATGTTTATTGCAGCACTATTTACAATAGCAAAGACATGGAATCAAACCAAATGCCCATCAATGATAGACTGGATAAAGAAAATGTGGTACATATACATCATGGAATACTGCATGCAGCCATAAAAAAGAATGAGATCATGTCCTTTGCAGGGACATGGATGAAACTGGAGGCCATCGCCCTCAGGAAACTAACACAGGAACAGAAAATCAAACACCTCATGTTCCCACTCATAACTGGGAGTTGTACAATGAGAACACATGGATACAGAGAGGGGTACAACACACACTGTCTGGTGTGGTGGACAAGGGGTGGGAGAGCATTAGGACAAATACCTAATGCATGTGGGGCTTAAACCATAGATTATGGGTTGAGAGGTACAGCAAACCACCATGGCGCATATATACCTATGTAACAAATCTTGCACTTTCTGCACATGTATCCTAGAGCTTAAAGTAAAATAAAAAGGAAAAATATATTAATATGCCAACACTACCTGCAATGATCTACAGATTCTGTGTAATCCCTAGGAAAAATGACTTTTTTTTTGCAGTTAAAAAAAAATTATACCAAAATTCATATGGTGGCTTAAGGGATTCCAACTAACCAAAACAATTTTGGTGAAAAAAACCTAATTTCTTATACTTAGTGATTTCAAAACACGTTACAAAATGACAACAGTCAAAACAATGTGCCACTGGCATAAAAACAGACATGTAAACCAATGGAAAAGAATAGACTACCCAGAAATAATCCCTTATGTGTCTGATTAAGCAATCTTAACAAGGGTGCCAAAATCACCCAACGGGGAAAGATAGTCTCTGTAACAAAATGGGGGTGGGAAAACTGTATATTCATGTGCAAACAATGAAGTTGGGCCTATGTATTTCTCCTTACAAAAAGATGAACTTAAAATGAATTACAGACAGAAACATAAGAACCAAAACAATAAAATTCCTAGAAGCAAATGTAGGGGAAAAGCATCATAACATTGGACATGGCAATCAATTCTTGAAGATGACACCCAAGGCACAGGCAATAAAAGCAAAAATAAACAAATGAGACTACATTGAATGTCTACATTTCTGTGCATCAAAAGGCACAGTCAACAGAGTGAAAAGGTAATTTACATAATGGGAAAAAAATCTGCAAACTATATATCTGATAAAGAATTAGAGTAATATCCAGGATAGGCGAAGAATTTCTACAACTCAACAACAACGGAAACCAGCCCAATTTCAAAATGGGCAAATTACTTAAACTGATATATATTTCTCCAGTGACATGGAAATAGTAAACAAGCATAGGAAAAGATGCTTCACATCACTAGTCATTAGAGAAATGCAATTAAAACCACAATGAGGTATCATTTGACACCCATTAGAATGGATGCTTTGGTTATCTAATAATAAGTAAAAATCAAGTGATGACAAAGACATAGAGAAATGGAGAAAGAGGAACCCTGTGCACTATTGTAGGAATGTAAAATCATACAACCACTATGGCAAACAGTATGGCAGTTCCTCAAAAACTTAAAAATGGAACTATCATATGATTCAGCAATCCCACTTTTGAGTATATACTAAGAAAAGTTGAAAGCAAGATCTCACAGAGATATCTGTGCATCCATGTTCCTAGCAGCATTATTCACAAAAGCTAAAATGCGGAAGCAACTCAAAGTTCATCAATGGATGAATGGATAAGCAAAATTAAGTATACACATACAGTGGAATATCATCCAGTCTTAAAAAGTAAGGACACTCTGTTGCATGCTACAACATGGCTGAGCCTGCCCAATCAGAAAATGAGAAATAATGTATAATTTTACTTACATGAGTTATATAAAGCATTCATATTCATAGAAACAGTGGAATAGGCTTATCACAGTTTTCAGGGGAGAAGGAAATAAATAATTGTTGTTTAACAGGTACAATATTTTGGTTTTGCAAGTCGAAATCAAGTTTTAGGGATCTGATACACAACAATGTGAATATACTTAATGCCACTATTCTGTACAATTAAACATGGTTAAGATGCTAAATTTTATATTCTGTGTTTTTATCACCATTAAAAATAAATTTTTAATAGTTAAATAATAAAAAGAGAAAGTGACGAACATGGCAGCCTCTGTGCTCACAGCATAATTATACCAGTGCAGGCACTGGGTTGATAAATCTTTCAGAAGAAGAGGAAATGATGGCTATAATAAAGTTATTATGAAGTACGTATCAAAAGTGTAACCTCGATGCCATGATAGAAGAAAAAGGCCAGAGGAGAGCAAAACACAAAAGACTAGGTGGCTTTTCAGAAGGGCCTTGAAGCATTTCTAAGATTTTGACCAGTGAAGCTGCTGAGTGAAAAAACAATTCATGTCCATAGAAGTTTTTCAGGGCATTGTATTTGTAGAGGTATAGTGAAATTGAAACTGGAGTTGTCAGCTGGAGTGGAAGCCTTGAGCGCAAGATTAATAAGCATCATCTGGTTTGGGTAGCGGCCAAGAGGAGCAAGAAGAGGTTTTGGGCATGCATTCACTTGAACAGAGATGCACTTTAGGATGATGAGCAGCAGCAGCAGCAGACAGGGTGAATGGCTGTGATATGAGAAAGAAGCAGAGAGTGGTTAAGAGATGAATACAGTCAGCCATCTGAGAAGCAATGATATACCCTGTTACACCTTCATCAGGCAAGGTATGGCTCTGCTGAGTGAGGATAGTCACTGAAAATCAGCCAGTTCTCTGCACCCCAAACTGCTCCTGAGGGAAAAGATGCCTTTTCCTTATTTGTACAATATTATATTATGAAATGGAAGTGGTCTTGGTACTGGTGAGGCATTGTAAAATGCTACCCAAATCCAGACACATTGGTTTTAGAGAGAGGAATGAATAAAAGTCACCTTGGAAAGTCCATGTCAGGGAGTCATGGAGAATGAAGGTAATATTAACAGAAAGAGGGATGTCAGAGGATAAGTAATGTGTGGTTATTTAGATGTGTATGTTCATTTAAGATCTGAAAATACTGCAAAATAACAACAGCAACAAAATCTATTGGAGACTCTTCATAATGAAACATATATATTTCTGGATATTAAATATTAATGGAGGTTTCTAGATATCTCTGAGAACAGTGCTTTGTATATGATAACAGCTGTCTTTTGTTCCTTTTTTTCATGCTTGCTAAAAATTGTGTGATCTTAGGCAACCATTTACAAAAATATATTCTACCCTGCACAAGGCAGCCTCTCTGTGCCTGATCAGCAGTTACAATTGTTGCTTCTGGAAGTCTGTGTGGCTCTGTGTCTCCTCTGTAGGGAGCTCCTTCTCTGTCCACTAACTCTCTTCGTGTTGTTCACCCTTTATAGTTGATTGGATTTTTTTCTTTATTTTTTTCCCATGTGCTGTGTGTTTGCCTGTTTCTCCATCCTCCTCCTCCAACCTTGCTAGTTTACTCATTCACACATTCATTTGGTCATTATCCACAACATTCATTTATTTAAGCCCATGTGGTAGGCAGCATTCTAGGATGTTCCTCTGAATCCCGTCCGTGTCCGAGACAGGCGATGTCAGAGAGAGCCAAAGCTGTGGCAGATGATGTCCTTATTGGCCTTGAAGGAACAGACTTCCCTGTTTTGGAAAAGGCTACAGAGCAAGAAACAACAGGCAGCCTCTAGGACCTGAGCCTGATCCCTAGCTGATGACTCAAAAGAAAGTGGGGACCTGCAGCTATAAGGAACCGAATTTTGCCAACAACCACATGATCTAGAAAGAAAACGTGGAGTCCCAGAAAGGAACGCAGCCTGGCCAACATCTCTGATTCAGTCTTGTGGGTCCCTGAAACTGCATCTGCACTTTTGCCCTACAGAAACTGTGAGATCATAAATAATGGCTGTTATTTTAAGTCTCTATGTTTGTGGTTACTTTTACATGGCCATAGAGAATTGAAACAGGTTGGCCTTGATTCCTGTTAGTTTACCTCTGGGCCTGAGTTCCAGAGCTACTAACTCTGCTTACCCAGTCCTCTGTGCTAACACCATTGTCCCTGCGTTCCCCAATGGAGAGCCAGGATTCTCCATTTCCTGGACCTGCACACAATTCTTGTTCAGGAAACTGTTTACTGTGCTGATCTCCTGAGGTCTACATCCTTGTTTTGACTTAAACACATGACTGTTTAACCAATCTCTGTATGAACTGACCTCGCTGTTTCATTTTTGCCCACAACCTTGACAGCCACCCAATCATTTACCAGTCCAGGCAATCCTTTTCTTTAAGCCAGTCTTTCTTTCTGCAGCTACTTAGAGACCTGATATTAAAGGGAGGAAAGGGTTTTGATCAGTCAGTGTAAAACAAAATCACCTCAGAAAAATAGACCCCACCTAATCTGGTCAGAATCATCACCATTTTAATGAAGGGGAACATGAAAATAGTGCCTTCTTAGCTAGGAGTCACTGGTCCATCAGTGAGCGATAGAGACTCTGAACCTTTGAGGAAATGTTTGAGATAATCTGGCCAATGCCAATAGTGTGGAGGTAAATTCAGAACAATCGAGCAACCTTGATGGTACAACACCTCACCTGGTGAGGTGTGCCACAAGCTTGCCACCCTCAAACTGATATTCTCACTTTGCCCCCAAGACTGTGAACTCTGCCTGTGCCTTTGTCTACCACTCAGAGTTGCAGCTGCCCTGTTTGGAGGAGGGAGGAGAGAGACTTACTCCTGGTAGTCCAGATTTGTAGAAGTTCCAGGGACAGGCAGGCGTCAGGAAAACAGGTAATATTTGTCTTCTGCGGCAGTTCAAATCCTGTACATCTTTTTGTTTGTAAGGCATTAAAGACCTAAATTGAAATTGTCTCTCCCACCAGTGTTTTCTCTCTCATATTGCTATTGCACTTTATTCCTGCTGTCCATACTTTTGCTTTTCCTTTTTCGAATCCATAAAAAGAGAATACCATGCCCAACTTACGTAATGGGTCATCCTCCATTTACCCTCCTGTTTTTGGATAATTGTGTGATGTCTCATATGGCAAATAATGTATCAAATGAATTGCATGACATAACTGGACATGGAGTAGCATTTTGTGTAAAGTAAGTACTTCTTTGGAATAAAAAAATACTTAATTTTTTTTTTTTTTGAGATGGCGTTTCACTCTTGTTGCCTAGGCTGGAATGCAATGGTGTGATCTTGACTCACTGCAACCTTCACCTCCTGAGTTCAAGCGATTCTCCTGCCTCAGCCTCCTGAGTAGTTGGGATTACAGGTGCCTGCCACCACGCCCTGCTAATTTTTATATTTTTAGAAGAGGAAGGGTTTCACTATGCTGGCCAGGCTGGTCTTGAACTTCTGACCTCAGTTGATCCTCTCACCTCGGCCTCCCAAAGTGCTGGGACTACAGGCTTGAGGCACTGCGCCCAGCCACAAATCTTAATATAGTCAATATTTAGGATTCTTTGCTATTTGAGGGGTGGATAAAATTCTGAAACATTTGAAATTAATCATGAGGAGGATGAAGTTTTTTTATAAAAACCCTTTCTATATAGGGATCTTCGAAGCAAAAGCAAAGGATTATACCCTACTCATCACATGAAAAAAATAAATAAAGCAAAGGAATACTGTAAATGTCTTATGAGTTGAATCATGTTGAGATGAAGTCTGCATTTACCACAATTAGAGTGAAACAAGTGGGTAATGTAAAGGTTGGAAACGTTTAATATATTTTCCAGATTTTCTGAGTTTCAACTGCTTAGATGAAAGTATTTAGACAAGACCAAGTCCTATGGGTGAGATCAAAATCTTAGAGATTGGAAAGAAGGGAGTTTTTTTTTCTCTGTTCCACATGGCATGTGCACAGCCTATGTCCTTCACTCACTGGCAGAATGTGGGGTGAACTTCACAGGGCCTGAGAATGTGGGTTTTTCTCACCAAAATTAGCAGCAGATATTTTAAAAACAGTTGTCAAAACAGCAGATTTTCTTTTTTATTAAAAAAAAAAACCCACATGAATTAGATTTAACACAAACTAAAATATATTACTCTAGATCAAGACCTCTTGTTATTACTTAATAAAACTTTGGTCATAATCAATACAATGCATGGATTTATTATCAAATAAATGGTTGGGAAATAATCTTATGGCCCAGGTTCATCAAAAATGCAAAAAAGAAAGTGATATGTCAATTGATTATTTGATCAATTAATTTACAGAAAGAACACAGCTACTCTGGATAAATCCTATGTACAGTGAACATTCTGCATTATTTATTTTTTTGAATAAGGAATAGGCATTAGTCTTAGCCCACCTTGTAGAGAACTAGTTTGTAGTTCAGATTTGTAAAATTCCTGCGAAGCAAAGTAACAAAGAAGAAAAACCTAGAGATTAGAAATAGGGAAGAGCTCACTTTGCCTTGAGCCATGATAATATTTCTGTGAGGTGAAGTGAGTTATACTTCCTCAGGTCACTTGCAAATATTTGTTTAAAAGTAAAAAGGCATCTGTAACTTTAAGACGCAAAAAAATAGAGATGATAAACACCACTGCATAAAGCAAATCTATGGCTCCCCAAACCTGTAATTTACACCTTCTAACATTCCAGTAACTTAGAAATTAGTTCAAATTTTATTTAAACATGTACCAAATGTAATTTACTTGGAGTTTCAGAACGATCCAGAGTAGATTTGTTAGGCCAGGCTCTGAACCACCAAATAAGAAAATTTGTCATATGAGTTGCTGGCATACTCTTTACTCTGGAGCAGAGCACACTAAACTGTGCTAATTATTCTTTAGTCATTTTCAGCAATTAATCTCATTTTGATGGTTGACGTGAGAGCTGATTCTCTTTCTCCTTTGATTATAGAAAGTTGAATTTTTAGTGATTACAGTTTTTAAGTTCCTTTTTTTCTTTGATGAAAGAGTAAAGGAGGTCAGAGCTTTAATTCTGTCCTTTAAAGTGGGACAGAGCCATGACCTAAAGGAGACAGTCACTGGAAAGGAGGCGACCAGTCCAGCGGCCTCTAATGAACATTATTTTCTGGTAGATGGCTGAGTTCTCTTGACCTCAATCTTACCCGTTTTTTCTGGCATCTTTGGCCATTTCCGTTGCCCTTCTCAACTTTAAAATCATTATGGACACAGTTTTAGTCATCTCTGGCATTCTTTTCCCCAATATTTTGTTCTTCTAAAATATTCTGTGTTTTATCCCCACTCCATGTGTTCTTCTTTCAGCAGGCTTTTCCTTCTTACCTACACCTTGTTCTTCCTCGGGGCCATTTCCACGCTGCTCACCATAGTGTTGCTGGGTTTGCTTCCTCTCCACTAAGGTACATGTGGTGTCTTGCACACTGCGTGGCCCTTTCTCACCAGTTAAACAAACATGCAGAGCACCCAGTACTTGCAGGCGTTTCTCTGGATCATCCAGAATTCTTTCTTTCTACATATTAATTCTCTTCCTAAGAACTTGTGGTTTTCACAACCCGTTTGGTAGCTACTTCATGGGGTAAACTAAATGGCAGTTATACATTTCTTCTGGAATCTGGCATTTTGTATTCATGCTTTCGGGAGGCATTACATTTTTAAAAATATTCCAGCTGGCTGGAAACTGATAGCCAACAGTTTCTGCACGTTATTGCCATGATTGTTTGTGCTTCCCACTATTTTGAGTTACTTAATAAAACTTTGGTCATAATAAATACAATGCATAGTAGTTAAATGACAATCGTGACCAGTTTTGCAGTTGCCTTTATTGTGATGTCTTGGCGTATCACTGTCAGACATACTTAGAACCTGGAACAGAGACAATGAGAAAAATATGTATGTTTTTAAAAAGTAATGCTTTCAGGAAGCCTGATTCTTACTCTGAAATTTAATCGAAGATTTAAATCAGATTTTGAGTTCTGTGGAAACTTTACCTAGTTAAGATCTTTCTATTCTTATCTTGGTGTTTGAAAGTGTTGTTCTTTCTTGCAAAACTTGCTAAAGTCTAAAAACCTTTCTAACATGCTGGGACTATCCTCTGCCTGAGGAAAGAAACCTAAAACTATCTATAATTAGTAGATCCTATTGTGAAACACCACCAGCATATTCAGCGGATTCTCAAGCTGCAGATTTAAAGATTGGTCATAAACTGTAAAGAAGGAGTTTGAGAGAAAATGTCTTGGCATTGCAAGTCTATTTTCATGTTGTTTTTTCTGAAAAAGGCAATCCTACTAGAGATGAGACATGTAATACTGCAATTCAATGTGAAAGTATGTGGGTTTCTAAGAAGGTCAAATTTTATATTTAACTTCATCAAGGTCACTCTTATTTTCCTATTTTATATGCTACATCTCAAACATGCCCATGAATAGTCATCTCTATAATCAAAGAAGACAATAATCATGTCATCAGAATTTGTCCTTTTAAGTACAATAGCCACAATGCTTAGAAAAATATAATGTTACCTTAACTGCAGGAGAATCTGGATCATACCCTATGGTCTGTGGGTTCAGGGCACATGTGGCCTGTTAGAGAGAAGCCCAGCTCGTGGAGTTTAAAATCTGAAGTCATGTAGTGATGTAGCTGCTCAGCCACCACAGGCTGGAAATGAAGCTGGTCTCTGAGGACACTCCTGCTAAACCTGCAAGTCCTGTTCTGACCTTTCATCTACTCTTGTGTTTTTCCCAGATTAGTTCATTTTTAAACAAATGTAAGTATTGATGGTTGCATTGAAAGAATCCAGACCAGGGTTTGAAGACCTTTCGTTCATGCTTCAAGCCTCTGCTGGTGTCCTGTGTTCTAGCATATGAGGAGCACATGCAGAAAGCAGAAGGCTCTCTTGCAGTGTGATTACATATGAAAGATGACCAGTGACAATGTGTCTTTCTCGTCCTGACCCTTTTGGTTGCAAAATAACTAGCATCTCCCTTTCAATGCCAGAATGCAGCACTCCCTAATAAAACCAACACTGAGCTATGAGTATCTAAGGAAGGTTTATTGTTTCTGGTCTTGAGTGCTGGTGAGAGAATTATCTAGCTCTGCCTTGTGCAAGCCATGTGGCATGCCAACCAGTCAATCCAAGCCAAGGTCCATGAGAACCCAGGGAAATTTTCTCCTAAGGTCTGTAAAATATGTGAGGAAGACTGACACGGCGTATCCTCTTGTCTCTGTGTACAGAATAGGCTGGCTCTTTCTACAGGGGTTTTGTCATTCAGGTTAGGGATAGATCTACAACTAAATTTATTTTAATGTTTGCTTTTAAATTTTGCAATCTACTCTTTTAGTATAAATAACCTTTAAAAGACAAAATGCAAGTATAATAAAAAATAATACTACATTTTTGTTTCTCAACAGAGTTGATGATAGACACATAACCTGTAAAGAATGTTTTTCAACGTTTACCTTCCATCATAGGAATGTACTGATTTTATAAAAACTTAAAAACTGGAAGACACACATGTGCTCAGGAAATGTCAGCACTTATTTTTTTAGTTAACCTCTGAGAGGAGCTAGAACCAAATCACAAAGGTTGCTTCAGATTCTTCAACTGACACTGAAAATTTCTAGTCTATCCCTGGAGTAATAGATGGACATGTCTCCCAGCTTGTCCATGGGCGAGTGGGTAGGTCTGCTTTCAGATCACAGCTGAAAGGGGGTGGAGCTGATTTATAAGGTCCTTTCAAAGTCCACAATGGAACTGAAGTCAGCAGGTCAGCCTCCTGGGGCACTGATGAGCATGTTTCTCTCCAGGTACTGGAGACAGGACTGCCCTCAGGCCTGGCTAGGAGGGGTTGGGGACAAGATTTGGGGTCTTTTCTGGATCTGTTGTGGGACATAGGTCAGCTGGCCTGCCTGCTGGGGCACATAGAGGCAGGCATCCCTCCAGGTAACTGGGTTGGCAGACTGCTCTCAGACCTCAGCTGAGAGGGGCTAAGGCTGATGTTCAAGGCTGTCTCAAGATCTGCTGTGGACCTGGAGTTGGCAAGCCCTGCCCTAGGGATTCTCCAACTGTGTCTCCCTCTGGGTGCTTATGCACGAAGGACTGATGTTGGGATACAACCAGGAGGAGCTAGGGCCAGTCACAGAGCTGTTTTAGGATCCATAGCTGGGATGGAGGTCAATGGCCTGTCTCCCGAGGCACTATTCTGTGTGAGACTCTTTTTGGGCCCCTGGGTGGATAGTTTCGGTACCAGAACAAGGCCAAATGGGGCTGTAGCCAGGCACTTGGGGAAATGGGGCCATTTCTTGATCAAATCCCAGTCTGTGAGTCCACTACCTGGGTACAGGTCTACGCTCTCAAAAGGAAGCTACTAGGTCTTGGGTTCTGCTGGCATTTCACGTACTCCTACCTGAATCCCAGGCCTCCTACAAAGGCATTTTTGTCCATGAGTGGCTGTGAAGTCACCGTTGTTTGGGAAGACAGCAGCCAAGGGACCTCTTTTTTGATCATCTTGCTGATGTCTTTTTCTTTTACAACGTGCCCAGTGTTTACACTTGGTTATTTCTATCCATACACTAGACAAATACTTATAAAGGAAAGGAGCTGTTCTCAAGAGTGACAATATTGGACTGGCATATCCCCAACTGAAAAGTGACACTTCTAAGGGGATAATGGCTACCAGCTGAAAGCTCTGTTAAAATAAATTTGTCCCATCAAGACCCACTTAGCATTGAAAGTGAAAACAGATGACTTAGTTTTTTCTTTCTCTCTTTCTCTTTCTATCTGCATTTAAAGTCTTTGTGTATGTATTTATTTTCTTTTTAAAAAAAATTTTTAAGAGGAGTTCACAGCAGACAGTTCACAGATTTCCCAAGTACCCCTGCTCTCACACGTTCACAACCTCCCCCATTGTCAACATCCACCACCAGAGTGGCACATTTGTTAAGACTGATAAACCTACATTGATACATCATCACCCAAAGACCACGTTTTGCATTCCATGGGTTTGGACAAATCTATAATGACAACACGTATGAAACGTTACAGTGTCATACGCAGGTAGTAAACAGTTTCACTGACCTAAAAATCCTCTGTGCTCTGCCCATTCAGCTTTCCATCCCCCTCCTAATTCCTAGCAATCGCTGATATTTTTATTGTCTCCATAGTTTTGCTTTTTCCAGAGTGTCATGTGACTGTAATCATACAATATGCAGCCTTTACAGACCGATTTTGTTGACTTAGAAATATGCATTTAAAGTTCCTTTATGTCTTTTCATGGCTTGATACCGCCTTTCTTTTTAGCACTGAATGTTATACCACTGTATGAATGTATCACAGGTTATTTATCCATTCACTCACTGAAGAACATCTTGGTTGCTTCCAAACTTAGGCAATTATTAATAAAGTTACTATAAACATCCACATGCAGGTTTTTGTGTAGACATAAGTTTTTAACTCTTTTGGGTAAATACAATACTAAAAACTGCAATTCCTAGATTGTGTGGTAAGAGTATGTTTAATTTTGTAAGGAACTGCAAAATTGTCTTCCAATGTGGATGTATTATTTTGCATTCCTATCATCAATGAATGATATTTCTCATTTCTTCACATCCTCACTGGCACTAGGTATTCTAAGTGTTCCATATTTTGGCTATTCTAATAGATGTGTAGTAGTATCTTAATGTTGCTTTAATTTACATTTCTCTGATAATATCTAATGTAGAGCTTTTAAAATGCTTATTTGCATTCTGTATATCTTCTTGAGTGAGATGTTTGCAAGGTCTTTGGTCCATTTTTTAACTTGGTTGATTATTTTCTTCTTGTTCAATTTTAAGAGTTCTTTGTGTTTTTTTGGATAACAGTCTTCTATCAGATGTGTCTTCCGAAAATATTTCCTTCTACCTAGTCTGTGGCTTGTCTTCTTATTCCTTTGACATTGTCTTTTGCTGAGTAGAAGTTTTAATTTTAATGAAGTCCAGCTTACCAAATGATTTTTCTTCCATGGATAGTGCTTTTGCTACTCTATGACATCATTGTCATACCCAGGGTCATCTAGATTTTTTGTATGTAATCTTTCAGGAGTTCTATGGCTTTTGTTTTACATTTAGATCTGTAATCCATTTTGAGCGAATTTTTGTGATAAGACCTTTGTCTAGATGTATTTATTTATTTATTTTGCATGTGAATATCTAGTTGTTCCAGCACCATTTGTTGAAAAAGCTCCATTGTATTGTCTTGGCTTCTTTGTCAAAGATCAGTTGACTATATTTATGTGGGTTTATTTATGGGCTCTCTATTCTGTTGCACTGATCTATGTGTCTATTCTTTTGTCAATATCACACTGTATGATTACTGTAGCTTTATAGTAAGTCTTAAAGTCAGGTGGTGGCAGTCCTTCAACTTTGTTCTTCTCCCTCAATACCATGTTGACTATCCTGGGTCTTTTGCCTCTCCTCATAAACTTTAGAATCAGTTTTTCAATAGTTATAAAATAACTGGAATTTTTATTGGAATTGCACTGAATCTATAGCTCTAGTTGGGAAATCTGACATTTTGAAAATATTGAGTCATCTTATCCATGAGCATAGACTACCTCTCCATTTACTTAGCTCTTTGATTCTTTCATCAGAATTTTTAAAAGTTAGATACCTCCTTTCTTTTTATTTAAAAGTTTTCTCATATAAATATTGTACATATTTTATCAAATTTATATGTTAGTGTTTCATTTTGAGAAGGTACTGATGTAAGTGGTATTGTGTTCTTAATTTCAAATTCCACTTCTTTATTGCTTATATATAAGAAAGCAATGTGCTTTTATGTGTTAACCTTGTATCCTGAAACCTTGCTATAATTGCTTTGCAGGAGTATATTTTTGTCCATATTAAAATTTTTCAACAGGGATGTTCATGTCATCTGTGAACAAAGACAATTTTCTTTCTTCCTTTCAAATCTGTAGATATCTCTTTTCTTTTTCTTGTTTTATGGTACAGCTAGGTCTTCTAGTATGATGCTGAAAAGGAGTGGTGAGAGGGAACATCTCTGCCTCTTTCCTAATTTTAGTGGGAGAACTTCTAGTTTCTCACCACTAACTGCACTGTTAGCTATAGATTTGTGGTTGATATTCTTTATGAAGTTGAGGAAATCCTTTTTTTTTTTTTTTCAGAGACGGAGTCTCGCTCTCCTAGTTTGCTGAGAATTTTAACCAAAAATTGTGTTAGATTTTGAAAAAATGCTTTTTCTGCATCTATGGATATGATCATGTGGTTTTTCCTTGTTAGACTGTTGATGCGATGGATTATATTCATTAATTTTCAAATGTTAAACTAGCCTTATAATCCTGATATAAGTCCGACTTGGTCTTGATATATAATTATTTCTATATATTGTTGGATTCAATATGCTAATATTTTATTTTTGGATCCTTGCATCTATGTTTACAAGAGGTGTTAGTCAGTAGTTTTCTTAGTAATGTCTTTAGTTTTAGTATTAGAGTGATGCTGGACTCATTGAATGAGTAAGAAAGTATTCCTTCTGCTTCTGTCTTCTGAAAGAGAGTATAAAGAATTGATACAATTTCTTCCTTAAATTTTGGTAGAATTCACCAGTGAATCTCCCTGGACCTGGTGCCATTTGTGAAAGGTATTAATTACTGGTTTAATCTAATAGATATAGCCATATTAAGATTGTGTATCCTTATGTGAGTTTTGGCATATGGTGTCTTTCAAGGAATTGATCCATTTCATCTAAGTTATCAAATTTATGGGTATAGAATTGCTCATAGTATTCTTGCAGTATCCTTTTACCACCCATGAGATTTGTAGTGATGTTCCGTCTTTCATTTCTGATACTAGTAATTTGTGTCCTCTGTCTAATCAGCTTTTGATTTTATTGAGTTTTCTCTCTATTGGCTTTTTAATTTCAATTTTATTGATTCCCTCTCTAATTCTTATTACTTTTCTTCTGCTTACTTTGGATTTAGTTTGCTTCTTTGTCTAGTTTCCTAAGGTGAAAGTTTAGATTATTGATTTTAAATACTTTTTCCTTTCTAATATATGCTGTCAATATTATAAATTCTCCTCTAAGATCTACTTTTGATGTATCCCACAAATTTTGATAAGTAATATTTTCATTTTTATTTACTTTAAAATATTTTAAGAATTCTCGAGTTTTCTTCTTTCACCCATGTGTTACATAAAAGTATGTTGTTTAATATTGAGTTATTATGGGGTTTCTATCTTTCTGTTACTGATTTCTAATTTAGTCCTATTTTAGTTAGCTAGTAGTTATTTTAACAAATATGTGCCTAAAATGAAGCTTGAATGAGTGCTATTACAGAAGCTGTATTACATTTCACTCAGTGAATCATGTGTTTGTATTTATATCAAGCACCTGTTATTCTAAATTAATTGTGCATATTTTTCATTTGTAATTTTTTGTGCATACATGAAAAGTCAACTGATGCTTAGTTAAATGTTAGCTCCATTAGTAGAAGAACTTGGCAAATAGTTAAATGATTCCACTTTCAATCAGTGACACCAGATGCTTCAAATACAAAATCAGTTAAAGTAAAACCAAAAATTATTTGATTTATTAACTCAATTTATGAGCCTAAAGGTTTGAACTTTTTTTCTGTCAAAAATTAAATATCTGTCATAAGTCGTGAATGCTATTATAAATTAAATTAAAATTCAAAATGGAAAACAGAAATTATTTGTCTTTGTGCTTATACTATGAATATAAGTTTCACTGAAGCATAATGTGGAAAGAAAATGAACAACATTGTAAACTAAATTAAGAAATCTACAGAGCACAAATATATGTGTGATTAGGTGTAGCACAAACAGAGGCCATCATTACAATCAATCACACAGGATTCATGATACTACCAATTGAAATTGAATTTGCAGTTAACAAAATTTTCTATATTTTTATACCTAATTTTCTATATATTTATAAAAATTTCTATATATTTATATCTGAACTACAACATTGTTTCTGATGAAGTGATGTTGAATTAAAGTAATGAATAAATAAATAAATAAAACTTCAGTCTTACAGCCTGAGCTTTCTTTGCTGTTCATTAAGAATCCAATTTTAGAAAATGTATGAGCCCTTATGAAGGATTAGCTTAAAACCACAGTAAGTGACCTCTGTGGTACTGAATGTATTTTGGAAACAAGTCCCTTACATTTTGGTTGTATTTTGTTCAAAACTGGTTGAAAATTTTTAATAAATAATTGAACACTTGGAGCACCAAACAACTTTATCTTCCAAAGCTTTTAGTAAATTGTGATCATTGAGGATAAAATTTGCTAGCAGGGAGAGAGGGCTGTTTATTCCTACAATAGCACAGAAGCAGAGAACACATCCAGTGAGGGTAGATCAGAGAGTCTACATGAAATGATTTTGACATTTGCTGTACATTGGATAATCTTGACTTAGAGGAAGAATATTTTGATGACGATGCTATTTTTAATTAGAAAATTTCTATTCTGAAGCAGCATATAATAAAAGTGAAAAGATCACAATTTTGGATCATCTAAAATTGGGCACAATATTCCAAGAAATAACAGAGATAACTTTCCATGAGCTTTGTCTTCTTAAATATTTATTGAAGAAATATTTACTGAAAAATATTTATTGAAGTAACCCAGAGCTGTGTGTGGTGATGTGTGCCTCTAGTCCCAGGTACTGGAAGGCTGAGAGGGAAGGTTGAGGTGGGAGGACCGCTTGAGCATGGGGCAGTGAGCCTTGATCATACCACTGCTCTCCAGCTTAGGCCACAGAGCAAGACTCTGTCAAAAACAAACAAAAAACGATACTCAAAGCACAGTATCCTTTTTAATACAAAATAATTTTAGTTAAGACTATCCTTCATTTAGCAGGATTTGATCTGAATTTATTAGATACCTTGGCACACATAGAAAAGCTATTTTCTCCTTTAAAAATACTATGATTTTCAAAGAAGAGTCAACTACATGTGTCAATGATTTCAAATGTATCAACCATAAATATATACAGAAGAATAGTGCAGGTAATTTTGTGAAAAACTTTTAACACAGTAAGATTATATTGAAATTACTGACTCCAGAAAAATACTAGAGGCATGAAAGTCATTAAAGCATAACTATATTCCAAGCTTTGCGTATATATTTATTTAATATACACAATCACTATAAAATTTTACCCTGCTATACACACATACATGCACGTATATGGAAAAAGTGTATTTTAAAAATAGATTCAGAACAGAACTGTTGTATAGACCAATATAAAAATGTAATAAGACCACATTATCTGTCAATCAATAAATATATCTAAGTGTTCATTTGAATGATCGCACAGGTCCCACAGCTTGGGCGGTGAGTAGGAGGCTGCTCAGGCCCGCAGTGCACACAGTTCGTACCCACTGCTGTGCTGGCTTCTCTCTGCCTTGGCTGCGGAGTATCAAAGCCCTCCCTATTTATGGGGAAACCTCCACCGCATGAATCTCGGACGAGTCATAGCCCACCTCCCACCACAGCAGGTGAAAACGGCAGATGCTGGCTTTCCAGCCTTCCGTGCATTTAGGCCCAAAGCATGTGTTAGGCTTGGCCTCGGAGCAGCCCACCACGGAGCTTGCAGTGGGAGCCAGTGAGTCAGAAGTGGGAAGGCAGAAATGCCATTACCTGGGGGCTCATGGGGACTGCTGCAGCGGTCCTGGTAACTGGCGTGCAAGGTTGGCACAGCATTGCTTCAGCAATTGTGCTTACGAGCCACCCCCTCATCCCCCAGCCACCCCCCAGCGAAAGCCTAAGTGGAAGAGGTGGAAGCCCAGTGGGAGAAGCAGAGGCAGCCGCTGCTGAAACTGGTGCGGTTGGGCCGGGCGTGGCAAGGTCTTCGCAGCCCTGGCCGTGTAGACAAACTTGGCTGTGACCGTGGCTCCTGCCCAGCCCGCCTTTTTGCTGCTCATTTTCTAAGACTAGTTCTCCTGGCTGTTGTGGGATTCTGGCATCAACCATCAATCCAACATTGCGTTCTGTTGTTGTGAATAATTTCCTTTTCTGCTCTTATGGGCGGAGTTTCTGCGCTCATACCAGAGAGCCACGGCTGCTACACTGGAGAGCCATGGAGGTAGCTGCAAGGACATACACGGGTGTCAAGCCAAGAGGTCTGAGGCTGTGCTTGGGCTTGGACCACGGCGGGTGTCCCGGCTCTACACAGGACTCACATGAAGAATTTTTCAAACTGGAAACAGTAACTCAGCAGGAAGTAGGGTGCTTCAACCCTGAAAATAGCATGGAAACCAGGGAGCAACACAAGTGTCACCCTGATATCAATTGCGGTGTCCTGGTCTGTTTAGATTCACATGAAATCAGATCGTGCCTGTAACGTGTGCAATGCAAATCAAGTATCCTGGTCCTTCTGGGACTTGATTTTCTTGATTACCTTTGGTTCCTGTGCTCCCTTTTACCTATTTAGTATGTTTGAACGTTTATAATCGTTTAACAAAACGTATGGTACACTAGGCTTTACCAATAACAACTGACTAAATATTCAGCCCTATAAATTAGGTATCATTACTATCCCCATTTTACAGATGTGGAACTTGAATTTAAGAAATAATTTTCTGAGTCACAAAATTAGTGACAGAGTGTCAGAGTGAGTGGTCTGACCCCAAAGGCAAAGCTCTACAGAACTGGCTGACACCACCTTTGCTGAGCCTGCTGTCCTTTTCTATTCCTTATCTTTTCCCCCGAAGTGTGGACAACAGAAGGTTATGTCTGCAACAGACTTTTAAGTTTTGAGGAAGAGGCTTGCGTCTGCGTGGGAGGGTAGGGAGAATGTGTCATTAAGCATCGCTATACTACATCAAAGAATGAGCAAGCAGACAAGGCAACAACACACCCTTTCAATTAGATTTTAGACACCCACATCCCTGAAATGTTCCTTGGTCATTTCTGCCGGCCAAACCCTTTCGTAGGATATTTGCTTCTACTTTCTTGCTGAACTTTTCCAAGTTTTGTCCCTTCAAGAAACCCCAATTCATTACTTTGACTATATTCATAGATTTGTCCTTATTTCTTTATCATATAAGCCATGTCCTGAGGCCTCTCTCTCCCTCTGCCTGGCTCCCCTTCTCCACATCCTCCCTCCTTCTCATTTTGCCCCTTCATTTGTCTCCTGCCACCTGCCAGCCATCTCCACTCACCTTTGCCTACACTCACCATCACAGCCCCTGGGGGACGTTCTGTTGTACCCAGAGTGTTTATGCAACATGGAAAATTCTTCTTTAACGTGACTGCTGATATCAATTAGAATTTCTCAAAAGTAACATTACTAAGAAATCAAAGGATAAAAATACACAGGATGGATAAATTTACTGCATTTATCCTTTCCCAACACTAACTCAAGTGTAGCCACAGTTTGGCCTGGGGAGCTTTTCAGGAGGCTCACAGCCCTGGCTATTTCTCTCTGTGGATTCGTTGCTGGACCATGCACTCCAGTGCTGTTTGGACTCACTGTGGAGCAGCTTTGTGGCTGGCTTCTCTGTCCAGCCAGAATTGGCCTCCTGTTACCTCTCTGAGTACTTCTGCCTAGGTCCATTCCTGTTTGATATGCTGTTGGCTTCGGTTCAGGTGTGCAGCTGCTTTAGGACTGAGAATCATGTGTGGTCTCCACCACCTTGGAGAGAGAGGCACATTCACAACGTGTCCCAAGACTCCACTCCCAGCCACCTTCACCTTCCTACAAGTCCTCCATTCATTCTCCTGACCCCTGTTTCTACCTACTCAGCTGGACCTGTCTGCGGGATTCTCCTGACCCAGGAGTGGGAAGCAGGGTGCTGTTGTATTTTTCAGTTCCTTTCCCTACTGGGATCTCAGCTTCCTACTCAGATTTTACCCTACAGCAGTGGAGCATGTGTTTATGCCGAAGCAGCCACATATGACCAAACAAGGAAGACTAACCAGTGACATTACATAACTAGATTGACTAGTTAGCTTAGTTCAATGAGGAAAATTAGAAAGAAAGGCCAAGGTACTTATCCTGTCAAGTAAGGTGTAGCATTGGCTTTCTACATGGTGGTAGGAAATGTCTGAGGGTCCCACTAACTGGAGATACCACTGCAATTAGTAAGTAGGGTCACATTTATTAAATTCTGTGCTCCTCCTTCAATATGCTAATGGAAACCCTGGTGAGAAATGCTGGAAAAGGCATATTAACAAGATTTGAGATGAGAGGAGAGAAAAAAAAATAAGAGCGAAGAGTTATAGGGGAGAGAAGAGAAAGGGGAATGTATGGGATGAAACATCATTGCATGTTGATGGATGCTCCTCCATGCATTGCTAGTCAGTCATGGTGCTGAAAATAGGACCGTGAATCATTTCTGTTGTAGACTTTAAATAGAGATGGGAGGGGGGCAAAGGGAAGGGGAGAGAGCAGAGAGACGGGCAGGAGAAACACACGTACAGACTGTGCACATCACCATTTCCCTTGTCACATTGCATTGAACGTTTTCTCCTTGACTTGACTTGCTCCTTTCTCCACTTTCCCTGTGTCCAGGCCTTTCGAAGACAGGTATTGAAGCTGTTATAATATGTATCTGTAAATTTAATTTTTTTATTCAAATATGATGAGGCCAACAGATTAGGAGATGACTGCCTTTGAAAAGACAGTTTGTGAATCACAATTCCCCAGCGAGGGGGCACACCACAGCTCAAAAGCCACAGGAAGCACCAGGGCCAGTCAGGAGCCAGAGGTAGGGTTGGTGGCGGGGGTTGGCTGGATGGTGCGGATAGCCCTTCTGTGGTTTCTCAGTGAAGGAATGGGTGAGGCAGAGTAAGCGGGTGAGGCAGATTAAGCAGCTGAGCAGACTTAGAATTGGATAGTTTGAATAATTTCAGCAAGCTCTGGGACATATGGGGGTCTCCAGCTGTCTACTTCTTGCCCTGGGGTGATTTAAGGCAGGGGAATAGTGCTCCAGACTACAGACATCTGATAAAAGGAGGCAGGTGGAGAGTATGAACTTGGGATTGGTTAGAATGCATATCAAAGGTATGCTCATGTGGAGCATGAGAAACTTGTCTGTTATCTCTGGGAATTAGCTAATCCTAGAGGGGCAGTTTCTCTCTAAGATGAGAAGGCCCCAAGATATCAAAGAATCATAAAATGTAACATGTGTGATTAATAGAGAGATTAGAGCAGAAACAGAAAGATGCTCAGGCACACGCTCAATGTGGAAAATCTTCGTTTCTCATCTTGGCCCTTTGAAGTAATCAGGGGCACATTCCTAGTCGCCTGCTGTCTGGCTCCAGCGTGGCTAGCCAAGTTCATAGGTATCAGGTTGCCAGATCCAGCTGCCTTATTGATGCCACTGGTGACACTTGAACCTCAGAACATTGTTTTTTCCGTTTTCCTCACTTCATTCATGCAATATATATGTCTTGAGCAGCCAGGGATTGAGTAGGCTCTGGGGCTAAGCCATAGATGGGTTGAACTGATGGTCTCAGTTCACACCTTCTCTAGCTCTACTACCTATATAAAGTGACTTTCCAGCTCCTTTCATTAAGAGCTGGAATCTGTTACCCTGGTTTGGCTTTGTACTTTGCAGTAGCCAAAAGAATCAGCACAAATCATGTGCTGGTGCTGAGCCTAGGCCTCAGGAGGTCTTTATGTGTTTCATTGCTCTTTCTTGGATCTTCATCCCCACCATGAGGACAAGTCCAAGCTAGCCTGCTGGAGGATGAGATACCAGATGGAGCAGAGATAAATTTTCCTTGCTAAGGGCATCCTTGCCAGCTGGCCCCTGTCCATCTGCTGATTGAAGGTACATGTACAAGCCCAGCCAGCATTGTCAGCAGGGCTGTTCAACCAGTCCTATACTCAGGAGCAAAAACGAATGTTTAATTCTGTATGCCATAGAAGGATTTAGGGTTGTTTGATATGTAGCATTATTTTGGTGCAGTAGAAAATGGATATAAAATATGTAGGTGAAAGGGAGAAGACTGATCCTCATATGCTTCCCAAACAATACTGGAGACAGGTATTTTCAGACCACAGTCGAAAGTGAGGGCTTGATGGTGTCATATAGAAGAGGTTTCTCACCCAGAATGGATGGTCAGAAGAACTTTCGGAAGAAGTGGAGCTCTGGGAATGAAGGAGACATGGAAAATAGCTACAAAAAGAAGGTGGCTTAAATGACAGTGCAGCAAGAGGGATGGTCAGGGTTCTCTAGAGGGACAGAACTGAGGATAGATATTTATATAAAGGGGAGTTTATTAAGGAACATTGACTCACATGATCACAAGGTGAGGTTCCACAATAGACCAGCTGCAAGCTGAGGAGCAAAGAAGCCAGTTTGAGTCCCAAAGCTAAAGAACTTGGGAACTTCCTGCCCAATGTTTGAGGGCAGGAAGCATCCAGCACAAGAGACAGATGGAAGCCAGAAGACTAAACTAGTTTGATGTTTCCTCATTCTTCTGCCTGCTTTTATCCTAGCCATGCTGGCTGCTAATTAGATGGTACCCACCCAGATTGAGAGTGGGTCTGCCTCTCCCAGGCCACTGACTCAAATATTAATCTCCTTTGGCAACACCCTCATAGACACAACCAGGAACAATACTTTGCATCCTTCAATCCAATCAAGTTGACCCTCAATATTAACCATCTCAGATGGAGATATAGGTTCGGGGGAGAGAGGGAAGATGTTGGGGACTTCCAGGACTTCAGGGTGACTGGAGTTGTGCATGTGTGTGTGTGTGTGTGTATGCACACGCGCATGCATGTGTGCCAGGGGTTGGTCAACATTAAAGCAAGAACCTGTCAGGTCGTCTTGAGATTTACGTCATGCTTTATTCAGAAGTCAACAGAAAGCCACTGAAGACTTTTCAGCAACGGAGTGACACAATTCAGTTTACATTTTGAACCACATTTTCTGCGAAGGTAGAGGCTTGATTGGAAGTAGAGTCACTGGGACCTGAGAAGCCATTAAAGAGGCCTTTAACTGAGATAATCAATGCCAGAAGCCTGATATAAGGCATTGCCTTGGGGACAGATAAACATGGGGGTAAAATTGACTTTCAAAACATGTGAAACTTGCAAAACTTGTCAAATAGCTTATAAACATTTTTAAAAGAAAAATGATAAATTTCATTATGATCAATGCACATATCACCGGCGCCTCTGATTCTTCTTCTCTCTAGCAAACTTGATCTCAGGACAGGCATGTTTTAAATAATGTCTGAGCTAACACTTACCTGCTAGACTGAAATCCTTCTGTCTGGCTCCTCGTGGCTATTATCTGCATCACTAAATGGTGGCTGTCACATTCCTTTGGCAGTTCTCTGGCTTTATGCTCCAAAGACTTGCTGAGACAAATGTCTATCTCAGGTCCTCAGACACTATAGGAACCTGCAGGCATGGTTAGAGGGCACCCTTGTCATCGGCAATGGCAGAGCGCCGCTCAAGGTGAACTTTTTCGTGATATAGCATTTGATGGCTCTGGAAGGTGGCCACAGAAGCCCAAAAGGAAGCTGCCTTTAATCTGTGAGATGGAAATTTAAATTGCACTTGCTATGTACAAATTGTTCATCCTGCCATGTCACGAGGGGGCCCAACTTTAGAGAGCATGGCATGCATTGACACTTGAAGCCAAATATATTTGAGAGAGACAGATCTCCTGCAGAGGAGGGAAAGGTCCCTGTCACATCACAAAACTTAGCTGAGGTGACAAAGTGGTGGTGTAGACCAGCACTATGTATTTAGGGAACTTCATCCCATTAGAACCAGAGATATGGGAAGATCTCATTAAATCAAAGGGGGGTTAGGCATGTTCTTTTTCAGGATATCTTTGTACTAGACAGAGACATAGGCCTTATGTCCAAAAACATACATTAATAACAGTAGTGGCTAACACTCATTGCAGCCCATATGAAGTAAATACTGTTAATATTACAATTTTACACAAAAGAGGAAATTGCAGTATACAAAGGCTAATTTGCACACAGCCAAGTGGTTCACAAGTCACGGACGTGGGCTTGGAACCGAGGTCCAGCGGAACCCGAAACTGATGCTCTTTTCATTTACCCAGGGCCTGGCTTTGAGACCAGGCTGGGACCAGGTTCTAGTTCCTAGAGATTGTGAGGACAGGTGGACAAGCAAGAGTAAGGGAGCGGGACTCGCTCAGGGAAGGCAAGACCTCAGCCCAGGAGAGACATGGGTAATGGAATCCATACACAGAGAGGAGCTGAGATCCAGTCAAGGGAACTGAGGTACAAAGTTACAGGGCCCAGTCATTAAAACCAGGATCGTAGAATGCGTTGTAGACTGCCTCAGTCCCTCTCACTCTTGTCAGAGTTGGAGCTCTACTTGAAAAGTTTATCCCACAGGTGTAGCACTGACATAGAAATAATTGCAGAGTATGCCTACTTGAATACCTACTCTCCTCTTCTTCTTTTATATTACAACCCGAGAGTTTAGTTTAGCACTTGGGGGCCCAAGTAAGTCCTACATTTACAAGCCTCTCCTGTAGCTGGATGTGACCATGTTCTTTATGTTCTAGCCACCAACAGATAGCTGGAAGTGAAATGAATATTCTCTAGGAAGTGTTGTTTAAGAAGAATGAGCATGTTCTTTTTGTTGCTTTTGCCTTACTGCAGGCTAGCATTTGGACATGATGGCTGGAGCACATGCAGCCATTCTGTACTGTGAAGTGCCATCTCAGGAAGGCAGAGAGGCATAGCAGACATGAACAGCTTTGGACTACCTCTCTTTACATCACTTTTACGTGTAACAGTAATGAACTATATCTGCATGTATGTACATTATATTGCTGCAAACCTAATTCTAACTTAATCACTGAGTTTATAATTCCTGCTTTACTTTCACACTAGAGAAATATTTCTTCTCAATATTCCATTGAAATCAGTGCAGCATTAATGTGGTATTGGTGGAATGGCCCTGGAAGCTGTAACACTGATGCATTCTTTATCATCTTGTCTTATTATCAGTGCAAAGAGCTGACTTTTGAAGTTGAAGGAATTTAGTTTTTTTAAAAAATTCTACTTTCCATATTCAATTCTCTTGATTGCAATGTAAAGTATAACACCAAGCGTCTTTGAAAAAACTGGACTAATGCATTTTGAACACAGTAACCACGATATATACATTCCTGAATGACATCAAAGAGGCGCACTTACTCCCGATGCAATATTCAAAAGTTTCTAAGAAGATTTGAATAAAGTATTATGATGCCTAATAATGTAGAAATTTTTTTTCATCTGAACAAAGACTAAAACTTCATTTTACTGCTTGTCAGCAGATATAAATCTGAAGCTGAATTTAAAAGCTTCTCCATATGCTCAGGCACACCACCATCCTGAGCTAAGTTTAAATCACAGCCTTGTTCTATCATATGTTTCAGTCTTCAAGTGGGGAGTGGATGTGGGGGAGGAGGGTGGGTTGAGATTTCCCGTTTAAGGTGATAAATGCTGTCACGGGACCATCTGCCATGGTCTGCGTATCTCATGACTCAGAGATACAGCTTTTGGAACAGAAAAGGATCTGGTTAAAATTCCCGCTCTACTACAGGGTATTTGCATGATGTCCAGGGGTTGATCAAGCTCTCCAGTCTCTGCTTCCTCTTCTGTAGAACTGAGTAAAAACCACCAACATTGTGTAACATGAGACAATGAAGGGAGGAAACTAGATGCCTGGCCTCACCCCCATCTCCTGTTCTGTTCTGTCTCACAAATGTGCTGTAAGCCCAGGCCCATTCTTAGGGGAAAACAATTATTTTTACGTCTCTCAATTGTTAACCTAATGAGATACCATTTAAAGGACAGAATATGAATTTGAGGCACTAATGCTCTGCAGGCTGGGCTCTGGCTCACAGTCTTGTCCTTTCCAGGTGATTCTCCACTGGTGCATAAGGGCAGTGTTTTTGGGAGAAGACTCTCCCGAGGCTTGCCCAGCTCGGAGTTCCTACAGGTCTGTGTCTTGCTGTTATTTTGGAGGTGTTCATCTTGGTGCTCACTGTTTTAGCAAGTGACAGTATTCAGCACATTTGAGCCCACTCACTTTGCCCTGAAATAGCCTGCAGAGTCTTCGTGCTGCACCCTCTCTGGAGCAGCTTCACTTCTGTATTTTTTTTTTCACTTCTGTATTTTAAATTGAATTCTCCAGTTCTGCTGTGCAAAATCTCCAACTCAATGGACAGCAGCCTCAGTGGATGGTTTCCATGCATATATCCAGGAAAATGGGAAAGTTTAATTGCATAAATTGCACAAGAAATTGATCTTCTCATGGCCACTGTGCGACTATTTGTTAGCATGTCATTGATGCTAAATCCTAATGGTTGATACTGACATTAAACCCAACAACACCTGAGAAAGCTGGAATTGTATGCAATATGCCATCCAACGCTTCCCATATGCCCACCTTCCTGTTGTGGGTTGCAAAGGAAAACACATGAATGCACAGGCAAATATTCTTAAACACACTTTGGGGCCAGGGGATGGTGAAGCCAATTGATTGGCAAAATCTCCCCTTTTCTCCTTTTTAGAGAAATTGTCAGTTGCATAAAAATGAGGCTTGTTGAATTGGAAAGTCTTCTCTGTGAATAATTAGGGTAAATTGAACATGAGCCTGTTCTCAATGTGTTTCTTTTATTTCTAGAAATTTTAATTTATCAAAAAAAAAAAAAAACAGCAGAAAAGGTAAATAGAGAAAATAAACAGTAGATCTAGAGATAAAGGTTAAGTAACTGCAGATTTTCAAGATGTTAAGGCTAGTTTAGGTTTGCACATACACATCTGAGGTTTTGGTTGTAGAGAGACAATTATTAATTTTATCACACTACCACATTATAAAAATCCTATACAAACTGCAAAGTACTTAACTTTCCTTCCTATTCTTTCTCCACTTTTGTAAAAACTTCTCCTTCCTTTAGCTGAAATGTTCTTAAACATAATTTGTCCCAGAGCTCAAATATGATCAAATTGATGGCTCTTGTGGCATTTCTGTGATAAATTTACTGATGATGATATTAAGATTATTAAAGACATTTATTTAATGATCTAGAAGATTTCAAAATCAAACTCCAGACATGAATAAAGACTTTGCTATTAAAAGCATGCCATGAATAAATGAACACATATGTAATAAAGGTCTCCACAATAAATTATTTTCCCAATTATTTGTTTTTAAATTTTCTAATGTATCTAATATTGCACACACATATTTTATATAAATATGAATATGTAGCACCTTCATGAAAGGAGAGGAATCATTTATGAGAATGAACACATTCCAGTTCAATCAATGTTGTTCTAAACCTTCTTTTGTAGAAAGAGGGCTAGTTAAAATAATGTTTTTGTGATTCATTACATTTTTTATTAGATGAAGTCTTAGCATATCACATGCATAGTTCCACATAAATGAATGAACATACTTAATCAACTTGAAAGTATTCACTGTATGTACTTTGGAGGATTGGGTTCTCAGCTTCAAATCTATTGATATTTGGGGCCAGGTCATGCTGTGTCAGGGGCTGCACAGTGCATTGTGGAATGTTGAGCCGGACTCCCAGCCTCTGCTCTCCAGATACAGAAGGAGCTCCCCCATGCTCCTCCCCAGTGTGACAACTAAAAATAAAATTTCCAAATATGGCCATATTTCCTCTGGGGTAAAAATATTGCATCTGATAATAGCCACTGGTGGTAATTCTCCTCTCAAACTAAAAAGTGGGTTATATTCTTCAGCATTTTGTAAATTATTAATGGCTTGTCAATGTTGTTTGCTCAGTTGCATCAAGTACACCAGCAGTCTTTCCCAGGGCTGCGCAGCTAGTGTGCACTCCCATGCCTTTTACAGATGCCAGGCTGGTTCACTTCACCACCCTGTGATTCAGGGTGCAAAAAGTGGCAGGCATCACTTGTTCTTTGCATAACTAAAGGGAGCTAATAATTATTCCTTCCCTTAATTGCTCATTCACTTAACAAGGACACAGGAGGCGCCTCTCATAGGCTAATCATTGTTGTAGGCTCTGGAGACAGCTCCATGGGCAAAGCAGGCCCATGTCCTTGTTCTCATGGTGAGGCTGGCAGCTTCGTGGGCAGCAAAGATGAGGAAGGAAACAACAAAAAACAGAAGTATATAATATTATATCATATTATATAATTAAGTAAATTACACAACAAATTGAAAGATGATAAGCCATATTAAAAAGAAAATGCAACCAAGGTAAGAGGATTTGGAAATTCAGTAAGGGAGAATATTGGAATGTAAATGGAGTGACCCAGTTGGATTTAATTGAGCCAGGGGACGCTTGAATGCAGACTTCATTGAGGTGAAGAAGTGAGCCTGCTGGCATTTGGAGTGGGACTTCGTGGCAGAGGAAGCAGGCCTATGCAAGGGCCCTGAGGTTGAAACACAGTTGGCCCATGTGGCTGTAGCAGCACATGCCACAGGAGCATTGAGTGGCCAGGCCATGTGGAACCTTGTGGTCACCATAAAGAATTGGGCTTTTCTCTGAAAGGAATGGAGAGCCACTGAATGGTTTGAGCAGACAGGTGACGCAAAGTCACTTGTGTTTCAACAGGGTCACTCCTGCTATTAAGTCTTCCATAAACTGCTGGAAGACAAAAATAGCAGCTGACAGCCCAGTTAGGATGTTAGAACAGTGATCTGGACCAGTGGAGATAGTGACCTGGACTCCATATTAGGAGGGATCCAAGAGGAAGGAGGAGAGAGAAACACATAGCCAAACTCAGCAATGAGGCTTCAAAGCCTGCTTCCTTCTCAGGGCGCAGGGAGAGATATCAGAGTACAGGTCAGTAAGTAGTCACCTGTGTCTTTGTGAAGAACTGGAAGGTGGTGTCATCCCAACTAAATGTTCTCTGCATGATGGAATTGAGAAGTTCTGACTGCCTTCTAGGAAGGTAGGAAGGTAAGGAGTGGGCTCTGAAATAAACAGGGTTTCAGCCATGTACCTGCTCCATCATCTCCACTTCCACTCCTCATTCATTTATTTAGCAAACGTGTGTTGACCTTCCTGGCTGTGAACCTCAGGATCCTGGCAGGTCCATCAGGAGAGTGGATTCTTGATGGGAATATAGACACTTTTTGTACCTTTAGAGTGTCCGGGTCTTAGAACCTGCCCTGTTTTATGCTGCTCAGGCTGCTATTGCAAATACCATAGCCTGGGTGGCTTACACAACAGAGTTCTTTTCTCAGAGCCTGGAGTCTGGGCAGCCTGAGATCAGGGTGCCAGCACGGTCAGGTACTGGTGAGGGCCTTCATCCAGGTTGGCAGATGACTGTCCTCCTGGAGTGTCTTTACTTGGGAGAGAAGAGACAAAAGAAGCAAGCTTTCTCCTGTCTCTTCTTATAAGGTACTAATTTCATGGAGGAGGGCACTATCCTCATGATCTCACCACCTCCCAAAAGCCCTATCTCTTAATACTGTAACATTGGGGATTCAAATTTCAACTTATGAATTTGGGGGGCATAGAAATATTCAGTCTATAGGACATCCCCCTCCAATCCTCTTATACTTCCTAAAAGTGGCAGTGTGTTCTCCGAGAGCTCTCACATCTTAATGTTGATTTCAATTCCTCAGGTGCAGGGCGTCTCAGTGACCCATGCAGTGGGGTATGCAGCAAGCAGTAGATGGTAGATGTGAAACTTCCACTCCTAGAGTCTCAGAATTCTGTAGTCTTCCTATTAGAAATCCAGCTTCCTACAATTGCACCCTTACCAGAAATGTGGCAAACAAGGTCCACATAGCAGTCTCCTGTCTTTTGCAATCACAACTTTATCATTATGTTAAACTGTTCTAATTAGAGAATGAGCAGAATTGTAATTTTTATAATAAATGGTGATATTTTATGTTTGCATTACTTGATTTTCATTTTTCATATTTGCTTTGTTAAAGAAAGCTCCAGCCAACACACCCTAATAAAAATGGTGCATGCCTACATCAAAACAACTCATGCACACCATAAATATACACACCTACTAAGAATCCACAAAAATTAAGAAGAAAAAGAAAATTAACTGAAATTTCAGACAAGGTTTAACGTAGGTGTTCATTTTTCTTTTCATGCACATGTGACCAATGCTCCGATTTGAGGTCTCTTGATACTGCTCCCCAGAATGTAAATGGAAATTGGGAAACTTGGACCAGAGGTCATCATGTTTTTAATCTAATTGACAGAAGTTTTATCTCCTAGAGTGAAAAAAATGATACTCTTGCTTTGTTGTAACTTAGAGACAATACAAGACAAGATTTGACAGAATATTGTAGAAATGAAAGGTTTTTTTTTTGTTTGTTTTTGTTTTTAATGGATGTATTAATGTGATTTTCCTGGCCCCAGTCTCACATACACCCACATCCACACTCCCATACCACACTAGGTTAATAGACATTTTTTGCTTAATTGACATTTTTTGTACCTTTTGGGCATCACACCCTCCAAGTACATACAATTTCAGAATAAAAGGAAACTCAGCTTGCTGTATCAAGCTTTTGTCTAATAAGAGAGCAAAAATACACAGAGAAAAAGAATATAGTGTATATTCCCTGTGCGCCTTTTTGTGGTCAACCAGGTAAATGAGATCAGAGTTTTGGAATCTGAAATGCCTGGGTATGAGTCCTGGGATATCTTGGTTTCTTCATCTGTAAAAATAAGGCAGCAGTACCTGGCAGGCTCTACTTCTCCATCCTTTGTTTGAAGGCTGACCTCTAGTGAGATCAGCTGAATCTGACTATCTGGATTCAACCATGGGAAGCAGTGTCCTAGCGCTGGAGGGGAATAAGATAATTATTCCTCCTCATCCTCTGCCTACTGGCCCATGATTGCTGTCTTCCACGGAGGCACAGAGTGCTCTGTAAGGCAATTCATTTTGCTCAAGTTCTGGGGACACCATCCCCTCTACTTGGCCTCTTAAGACTTAGTCCCTGAGTGTTTCATCTGCTCCTTTTGTGTTCTCTTCATCATGAAAACACCTTTGTAAATTGTTCCTTCATTAACGTCTCTTTAGCCACCCTTGTGTATGCACCACCTGTTCCTGCCAGCACCTTGAGGCAGGCCTGTAGGATTAGGGTTAGCATTGGGTAAATGAAGGCATGTAAATTGTTGAGCATCACACCTGGTTTACGGAAGTTCTCCATACTTAGTAGTGGGTACTTAGCAAGAGTTGGTTCCTTCCCAATAATACAGGGTCACAAGAAAAAGTCAGGAACAATCTGAAAATATTAATATTTTATGTCATCTCTGTGTAGTCTTCTGATATTGCATAAGATTATCATTACAAGGTTAGGGGTAGAAATGTTTCTCCATGATGCTACACACATTGTTTCAAAAAGCAACTAAGAAGCCTACATTAAAGCAACACCAACCAAAGCCCGTGTCCTCTTTTCCCACTTTATAACGTTGCTGCATTGAAGAGTGACCTTCAGTAGTGTGGTAAAAAGAACTCCGAACAAAATGTTGGGAGACTTGTTTTCTGGTTCTGGCTGGAGACTTACTGGGACTTCATATGATGATCTCAAAGCCTCCTTTCAGCTCTAAAATTATATAAATAGTTACAATTTTATAACATTTATACATTTAATGTGATATGTATTTGGGGAACACTTCTTGGAGGTGGTAGGATTTGAACTAGACACTGAAGGAGGGTGTGATTTGGGGAAGCACCGAGTCCTGCCAAGGAGATCAGAGTCTGAGGGAAGATGGGGAAATATTTGATGTGATTATGCTGACTTCAAAAAACAAGTTGGACACCGATTCCTCTTCTTTTATTTTCTGGAAGAGCTTATGTATGATTTATGAGTTTTAAATGATAATATTTAATATACTTTATCAGTGACAAACCATCAAAGCCTAGAGATTATTTTGTGGAAAAGTTAAAAAATACGGAGTTGCTTTCCTTAATAGTTAGAAAACGATTCATATTTTCTATTTCTTTTTGTGTCAATTTTGATAAATTTGATTTTTCTAGAATTTGATGCTTTCGTCTGAATTTTAAATTTTATTGGCATAAAACAGTTCACTCAGTAGTCTTACGACTTTTTTATTTTTATTTTTAAATTAAGTATTTCTTTGTTTATTTTATTGATTTATTTATATTTAAGGCAGGATCTCACTCTGGCACCCAGGATGAAGTGCAGTGGCACAATTCTAGTTCACTGCAGCATTGAACTCCTGGGCTCAAGTGAGTTCTACCTCAGCCTCCCAAGTATCTAGGGCTACAGGTATGCACCACCATGCCTAGCTATTTTTTTGTTTTTGTAGAGATGGGTTCACACTCTGTTTCCTAAGCTGGTCTTTACCTCTTGGCTTCAAGCGATTCTATGGCCTCTGCCTTCCAAAGTGCTGAGATTACAGATATGAGCCACCACCCCCAGCATTTTATGACTTTCCAATATCTGTTAGATGCATAGTGTAGTTTTGTTCCCCTTTCTCTTGATGTTGGTGATTTTTGGGCCTTTACTTTTTTTTTTTTTTTTTCTCTTGACTAGTCTCATCAGGAATTTATCTTTTAAATTTGTCAAAAAACCTAACTTTTCACTTTGTTAGGTTTTTAATTGTATGTTTGCTTTTTATTTTGTTAATTTATACTTATATCTCTGATATGTTTTCACTTTGTGTCCCTACCCAAATCTCATCTGGAATTGTAATCCCCAAGTTTTGAGGGAGGGACCTGGTGGGAGGTGGTTGGATCATGGTGGTGGTTTCCCACATGCTGTGCCTGTGATAGTGGGTGAGTTCTCACGAGATCTGATGGTTTTATAAGGGGCTCTTCCCCCTATGCTAGCTCACTTTTCTGCTGCTTTGCGAAGAAGGTACTTGCCTCTCCTAGGCTTTCTGCTATGATCAAAAGTTTCCTGCGGCCTCCCAGCCATGTGGAACTGTGAGTCAGTTAAATTGCTTTCCTTTATAAATTACCCAGTCTTGGGTAGTAACTTTGTAGCAGTGTGAAAATGTACTAATATCAATATTGAATGTTTTCTTCCTTCTGTTTTAAAATAGTTATTTTTTTCTAACTTTTGATTTGAATATTTAGTTCATTTATTTTCAGCATTCTTTTCTAATATTTAATAGAAAATTATAATTTCCCTCTAAGTGTATATTTGCAGCACCTCATATGTGGTTATATAATTTTTAAATTATTGTGTAGTTCACAGTATTTTCTATATTTCATTATGATTTATTCTTTCATGTACATGTTACCATAAAATATATTGTCTTCCAAATACACGGGATTTTTCAATTGTCATTTTTCTGTTCATTTCTTTTTATATTTATATAAATGTTATTGTATATAAACATGATGTTATAATATAAATATGTAATAAAATGTTTACTATAGTGAAACAAACTAACATGTCCATCATCTCATTTAGTTATCTATAATTCCTCCTATGGTGAAAGCAGCTATAGTCTACCCATGTAGAAAAATCCTGAATACAATACCCTATTATTCAATGTCCTCATGCTCTTCATTAGATCTTTCTACTTGTTCACTCTACATATTTATTTGCTACTTTTTGTTTTTGACCTACATCACCCCATTTCCTCTCCAACTCCAACCTTGGTAGCCACTGTTGTATTCTCTGTCTCTATATATTTGTTCTCTTTTTTTCTAGAGATCCCACATAAGTGAGATCATGCAATATTTTTCTGCGTCTAGCTTATTTTGCTTAGTATAATATGTTCCAGGCCCATTTATGTTGTGGCAAATAGCAGATCTTTCTTTTTGTTGTTTTTGTTTTGTTTTTAGACATGGTTTTGTTATGTGACCCAGGCTGGAGTGCAATAGTGTGATCTTTGTTTATTGCAGCCTTGAACTCCTGTACTCAAATGATCCCCCTGCCTCAGTCTCCCTAATAAATGGGACTACAGTAATGCATCATCACGTCCAGCTAATTTTTAAATTTTATTTTATTTATTTATTTTTTGAGACGGAGCTTCGCTTTTGTTACCCAGGCTGGAGTGCAATGGCGCAATCTCGGCTCAACACAACCTCCGCCTCCTGGGTTCCAACAATTCTCCTGCCTCAGCCTCCCGAGTAAGTGAGACTACAGGTGTGCGCCACTATGCCCAGCTAAGTTTTGTATTTTTAGTAGAGACAGGGTTTCACCATGTTGACCAGGATGGTCTAAAATTTTTTTAAAGATATGGGGCCCTCACTATGTTGTCCAACCTGATCTCAAACTCCTGGCTTCAGGCTATTCTCACATCTTGGCCTCCCAGACTGCTGGAATTACAAATGCGAGTCTTTGTACCTAGCCAAGATCTCCACCTTTTTTATATTTATTTATTTATTTTATTTAATACTTTAAGTTCTGGAATACATGTGCAGAGCGTGTAGGTGTGTTACATAGATATACACGTGCCATGGTGGTTTGCTGCATCCATCAACCTGTCATCTACATTAGGAATTTCTCCTAATGCTATATCCCCTCTAGCCCTGCAGCCTCCAACAGGCCCCAGTGTGTGATGTTCCCCTCCCTGTGTCCATGTGTTCTCATTGTTCAACTCCCACTTATGAGTGAGAACATGTGGTATTTAGCTTTCTGTTCCTGTGTTAGTTTGCTGAGAATGATGGTTTCCAGCTTCATCCATGTCGCTGCAAAGAACATAAACTCATCCTTTTTTATGGCTGCATAGTATTCCATGGCATACATGTGCTGCATTTTCTGTATTCAGTCTGTTTGATGGGCATTTGGGTTGGTTCCAAGTCTTTGCTATTGTGAACAGTGCCACAATAAACATACATGTGCATGTGTCTTTACAGTGCAATGATTTAAAATCCTTCGGGTATATACCCAGTAATGGGATTCCTGGGTCAGATGATCTTTGTGGTTCTAGATCCATGAGGAATTGCCCTGCTGTCTTCCACAATGGTTGAACTAATATACACTCCCACCAACAGTTGTAAAAGTGTTCCTATTTCTCCACACCCTCTCCAGTATCTGTTGTTTCTTAACTTTTTAATGATCACCATTTTAACAGGAATGAGGTGGTATCTCATTGCAGTTTTGATTTGCATTTCTCTAATGACAAGTAACGATGAGCTTTTTTTCATATGTTTGTTGACCTCATAAATGTCTTCTTTTGATAAGTGTCTGTTCATATCCTTTGCCCACTTTTTGATGGGGTGGTTTTTTCTTGTGAATTTGTTTAAGTTCTTTGTAGATTCTGGAGGTTAGCCCTTTGTCAGATGGATAGATGGCAAAATTTTTTTTTCCATTCTGTAGGTTACCTATTCCCTCTGATGATAGTGTCTTTGGCTGTGCAGAAGTTCTTTAATTTAATTGGATCCCATTTGTCAATTTTGGCTTTTGTCACAACTGCTTTTGGTGTTTTAGTTATGAAGTCTTTGCCCATGCCTATGTCCAGAATGGTATTGCCTATGTTTTCTTCTAGGCTTTTTATGTTTTTAGGTCTTATGTTTAAGTGTTTTATCCATCTTGAGTTAATTTTTGTAAAATGTGTAAGGAAGGGGTCCAGTGTCAGTTTTCTGCATATGGCTAGCCAGTTTTCCCAACAGCATTTATTAAATAGGGAATCCTTTCCCCATTGCTTGTTTTTGTCAGATTTGTCAAAGATCAGATGGTTGTAGATGTGTGGCATTATTTCTGAGGACTCTGTTCTGTTCCATTGATCTATATATCTGTTTTGGTACCAGTACCAAGCTGTTTTGGTTACTGTAGGCTTAGAGTATAGTTTGAAGTCAGGTATTGTGATGCCTCCAGCTTTGTTCTTTTTGCTTAGGATTGTCTTGGCTATACAGTTCTGTTTTAGTTTTGGTTCCATATAAAATTTAAAGTAGTTTTTTTCTAATTCTGTGAAGAAAATCAATGGGAGCTTGATGGTGATAACATTAAATCTGTAAATTACGTTGGGCAGTGTGGCCATTTTCGCTATGTTGATTCTTCCTATCCATTAGCATGGAATGTTTTTCCATTTGTTTGTGTCTTCTCTTATTTCCTTGAGCAGTGGTTTGTAGTTCTCCTTGAAGATGTCCTTCACATCCCTTTTAAGTTGTATTCTTAGGTCTTTTTCTCTCTTTGTAGCACTTGTGAGTGGGAGTTCACTCATGATTTGGCTCTCTGTTTAATAGGTGTATAGGAAGGCTTGTGATTTTTGCACACTGATTTTTGTATCCTGAGACTTTGCTGAAGTTGCTTATCAGCTTAAGAACTTTTGGGGCTGAGACAATGGGGTTTTCTAAATATACAATTATGTCATCTGCAAACAGAGATAATTTGACTTTCTCTCTTCCTATTTGAATACTCTTTATTTCCTTATCTTGCATGATTGCCCTGGTCAGAACCGCCAATACTTTGTTGAATAAGAATGGTGAGAGAGGGCATTCTTGTTTTGTTCTGGTTCTCAAAAGGAACGCTTCCAGCTTTCGCCCATTCATTATGATATTGGCTGTGAGTTTGCCGTAAATAGCTCTTATTATTTTGAGATAGGTTTCATCAATACCTAGTTTACTGAGAGTTTTTAGCATGAAGATGTGTTGAATTTTATCAAAAGCCTTTTCTGCATCTATTGAGATAATAATGCGGTTTTTGTCATTGGTTCTGTTTATGTGACGGATTATGTTTATTGATTTGCATATGTTGAAGCAGCCTTGCATTCTTGGGATGAAGCCGACTTGATCATGGTGGATAAGTTTTTGACGTGCTGCTGAATTTGTTTTACCAGTATTTATTGAGGATTTTGTTATAGTGAGTGAGTTCTCACAAGATCTGATGGTTTTATAAGGGTCTCCTCCCCCTACGCTAGCTCTCTTTCATGCTGTTTTCAAAGAAGGTACCTGCCTTTCCTAGGCCTTCTGCTATGATTAAAAGTTTCCTGAGGCCTCCCCAGCATCAATGTTATTCAGTGATATTGGCTTGAAATTTTCTTTTTTTGTTGTGCCTCTTCCACGTTTTGGTATCATGATGATGATGGCCTCATAAAATGAGTTAGGGAGGAGTCTCTCTTTTTCTATTGTTCAAAATAGTTTCAGAAGGTACTAACACCTCTTTGTACCTCTGGTAAAATTCAGTTCTGAATTTGTTTGGTCCTGGGTTATTTACTTTTATCTTTTTTTTGGTTGGTAGGCTATTAATTAGTTCATCTATTTTTGAACTTGTTATTGGTCTATTCAGGGATTCGACTTCTTCCTGATTTAGTCTTGTGAGTGCGTATATGCCCAGGAATTTATCCATTTCTTCTAGATTTTCCAGTGTGTTTGTATAGAGGTGTTTATAGTATTCTCTGATAGTAGTTTGTATCTCTGGGGAATAAGTGGTGATATCCCCTTTAACTTTGTTTTATTGTGTCTATTTGGTTCTTCTCTCTTTTCTTCTTTATTAGTCTGGCTAGTGGTTTATCTATTTTATTAATATGTTCAAAAAACCAGCTCCTGGATTCATTTATTTTTTGAAGGGTTTTTTTGTGTCTCTATTTTTCAGTTTTGCTCTGATCCCAGTTATTTCTTGTCTTCTGCTAGCTTTTAAATTTGTTTACTCTTGCTTCTCTAGTTTCTTTTCATTGTGATGTGAGAATGTCAATTTTAGATCTTTCCTGCTTTCCTCTGTGGGCATTCAGTGTTATAAATTTCCCTTTAAACACTGCTTTAGCTGTGTCCCAGAGATTCTGGTTTGTTGTATCTTTGTTCTCAATGGTTTCAATGAACGTATTTCTTTCTGCCTCGATTTCATTATTTACCCAGTAATTTTTCAAGAGCAGGTTGTTCAGTTTCTATGTAGTTGTGTGATTTTGAGTGAGTTTCTTAATACTGAATTCTAATTTGATTGCACTGTGGCCTGAGAGACTGTTTGTTATGATTTCCGTTCTTTCACATTTACTAAAGACTGTTTTTCTTCCAATTATGTGGTCAATTTTTGAGTAAGTGTGATGTGGTCCTAAGAAGAATGTATATTCTGTCAATTTGGGGTGAAGAGTTCTGTAGATGTCTATTAGGTCCACTTGGTCCAGAGTTAAGTTCAAGTCCTGAATATCCTGGTTAATTTTCTGTCTCATTGATCTGTCTAATATTGTCAGTGGGGTGTTAAAGTCCCCCACTATTATTGTGTGGGAGTCTAAGTCTCTTTGTAGGTCTCTAAGAACTTTATGAGTCTAGCTGCTTCTGTATTGGGTGCATATATATTTAGATTAGTTAGCTCTTCTTGTTGCATTGATCCCTTTTTTGTTGTCTTTTTGGATCTTTGTTTGCTTAGAGTCTGTTTTATGAGAGACTAGGATTGCAACCCCTGCTTTTTTTTTTTTTTTTTTTGCTTTCCATTTGCTTGGTACATATTCCTCCATCCCTTTATTTTGAGCATATATGTGTCTTTGCACCTGAGATGGGTCTCCTGAAAGCAGCACACTGATGGGGCTTGACTCTTTATCCAATTTGCCAATCTATGTCTTTTAATTGGGGCATTTAGCCCATTTACATTTAAGGTTAATATTGTTATATTAATATTAATTGATATTATTGATATTATATTAATTAGTATTATTATATTAATATTGTGAATTTAATCCTGTCATTATGATGCTAGCTGTTTTTTTTTTTCCTGTTAATTGATGCAGTTTCTTCGTGATGTCAATGGTCTTTACAATTTGGTATGCTTTTGCAGTCGCTGGTACTGGTTGTTCCTTTCCATGGTTAGTGCTCCCTTCAGGAGCTCTTGTTTTTGTCAGGCCTGGTGGTGACAAAATCTCTCAGCATTTGCTTGTCTATAAATGATTGTATTTTTTTGCTTATGAAGCTTAGTTTGGCTGGATATGAAATTATGAGTTGGAAATTATTTTCTTTACGAATGTTGAATACTGACTACCACTCCCTCTGGCTTGTAGGTTTTCTGCCAAGAGATTCACTGTTAGTCTTATGGGGTTCCCTTTGTGGATAACCTGAACTTTCTCTCTGGCTGCCCTTAACATTTTTTCCTTTATTTCAACTTTAGTGAATCTGATGATTATGTGTCTTTGGGTTGCTCTTCTCAAGGAGTATCTTTGTGATGTTCTCTGTATCTCCTGAATTTGAATGTTGGCCTGTCTTGCTAGGATGGTGAAGTTCTCATGAAGAGTTTTCCAAGTTGGTTCCATTCTCCCTGTCACTTCCCAGTATGCCAATCAAATATAGGTTTGGTTTTTTCACATAGTACCATATTTCTTGGAGGCTTTGTTCATTCCTTTTCATTCCTTTTTCTCTAATCTTGTCTTCATGCTTTATTTCATTAAATAGATCTTCACTCTCTGATATCCTTTTTTCTGCTTGATTGATTTGGCTGTTGATAATTGTGTATCATTCACGAAGTTCTTGTGCTGAGTTTTCCAGCTCCATCAGGTTATTTATGTCCTTCTCTAAAGTGTTTATTCTAATCAGCATTTCCTCTAACATTTTTTCAAGGTTCTTAGCTTACTTGGATTGGGTTAGAACATGCTTCTTTAGCTTGGAGGTGTTTGTTATTACTCACATTCTGAAGCCTACTTCTGTCAATTCATCAAACTCATTCTCTGTCTGGTTTTGTCCCCTTGCTGGCAAGGAGTTTTGTTACTGTGGAAGAGAAGAGGCATTCTGGTTTTTGGAATTTTGGGGCTTTTTGCACTGGCTTTTCCTTGTCTTCACGAATTTTTCTATTCTTGGTCTTTGATGTTGGTGACCTTTGGATGGCGTTTCTGTGTGGACATTATTTTTGTTAACATTGATGCTATTCCTTTCTGTTTGTCAGTTTTCCATCTAACAGTCAGAGCCCTCTGATGCCGGTCTATTGGAGGTGGCTGGAGATCCACTCCAGATGCTCTTTGCCTGGGTATCACCAGCAGAGGCTGCAGAACAGCAAAGATTGCTGCCTGTTCCTTTCTCTGGAAGCTTTGCCCCAGAGGGGCACCTGCCAGATGACAGCCAGAACTCTCCTGTATGAGGTGTCTGTCAACAACTGCAGGAATATCTCCCAGTCAGAAGGCATGGGGATCAGGGACCCACTTGAGTAGGCAGTCTGTCCCTTAGCAGAGCTCAGGCACTGTGCTGGGAGATCTGCTGCTCTCTTCAGAGTCAGCAGGCAGGAAAGTTTAGTCTGCTGAAGCTGTGCCCACAGCCACCCCTTCTACCAGCTGCTCTGTCCTCAGGAGATGTGAGATTGACCTATAAGCCCCTGACTGGGGCTGCTGCCTTTCATTCAGAGATGCTCTGCCCAGAGAGGAGAAATCTAGAGAGGCAGTCTGGCTACAGAGACTTTGTGGTGCTGCTGTAGACTCCACCCAGTTTGAACTTCTTGGTGGCTTTGTTTACACTGTGAGGGGAAAACCGCCTACTCAAGCCTCAGTAATAGTGGACGCTCCCCTCACCCCCACCAGTCTAGATCATCCCAGTTTGACTTTAGACTGTTGTACTGGCAGTGAGAATTTCAAGTCAGTGGATCTTAGATTGCTGGCCGTTGTGGGAGTGGGAGCCACTGAGCTAGACCACTTGGCTCCCTTGCTTCAGCCCCTTTTCAGGAGAGTGAAGGCTTCTGTCTTGCTGGCATCCCAGGTGCCACTGGGCTATGAAAAAATACTCCTGCAGCTAGCTTGGTGTCTGCCCAAAGCCCACCCAGTTTGTGCTTGAAACCCAGGGTAGTCTAGGCACCCGAGGGAATCTCCTGGTCTGGGGGTTGTGAAGACTGTGGAAAAAGCATAGTATCTGAGCCTGAGTGCACCATTCCTCATGGCACAGTCCTTCATGGCTTCCCTTTGGCTAGTGGAGGGAGTTTCCTGACCTCTTGACCTTCCCAGGTGAGGTGATGCCCCACCTTGCTTTGGGCTACACCTACTGTCTAACCAGACCCAATGAGATGAGCTGGGTACCTCAGTTGGAAATGCAGAAATCACCCACCTTCTGCATTGATCTTGCTGGGAGCTGCAGACCAGAGCTGTTCCCATTTGGTCATCTTGATTTCTAACTTGCGATGAAGTCAGTTATGCACTTTTATAGAAGTCATTCATATTTCTGAGATTTTCTTTATGGGTTTGTAAATGGTTAATTTTGATAAATGTTCTATGTATGCTTAAAAAGAATATGTGTTTTGCAGTAAGTGGCTACTGTGTTCCATAAATGTCAATGAGGTGAAGGTTCTCAATCACAAAGTTCAAATTCTCTACATGTGCAAAATCTCTTTGTGATTATTTTGTCAGCTTGTGTTATAGATTAGAGAAAATATTGACTGCTTATCCATTTATTTATTTTTTCAAATTTGTTAGTTTTTGCTTTATAGTCTTGAGGTCACATAATTAGAGACATGCAAATTTACAATTATTTTATCTTTCTATATTATAAATTTTTATCATTGTGAAATATGTTTTTTGATCTGTTAGACATTTTGTCTAAAAACATTATATTCCTATATGTATCTACCTTCTTTCAGTGTCTGCATAGCATATCATTTTATACTTAACCACTGTGTAATGTTACAGTTGGCATACATCAGTCATAGCCAACATCTAGTGGCCTTAAAAAAAATTGAGACTAATATTTTTCTTTAAATTGTAGCATTTAATCTATTTTTAATTAACATAATGACTGATAAAGTATATGTAAATTTGCCATTTAGCTATTTGTTTTTCATTTGTTCTGCTTATTCTGTTTCTCTTTTTCTCCTTTCTTGATTATATATCAGTTATTTTTTAAATCAATTTCTTTTTATCTATTATTATTTAAACTATTACTCAAAATTAGCCTGCATCCTTGAATTATCAAACTCAATGCTTCTTTGTGCTCTTACCATTTCCTGAGCAAGTGGGATAACTTAAAACTCTTTACATATTTTTTCACCAAGCTTTATATTACACTTTCAGTGTATTTTAATTCTCTATTTTAAATCCTCTGTGTATTATTATTTTAGATAAGTTATATGTATATATTCACAAGTTCATTTCTCCTAAGATTTTAGTTGTTTTCATTAATATATAAGGCATATTAGTTGTCAATATATAGTAAAAAGGACAGCATCTTCCATGATCTCTGAGTTATTATTGTTTTCCTTTTGTTGTTTGCTTTTGTCTTCCTTTTTATTCTCTTGGCTTTTCATTTTGACATAATTTTAGACTTACAGAAGAGTTGCAAGAAGAGTTCAAGTAATTCCTGTATGTCCTTTATACAGATTTCTTGAATATTTACATTTTAGCACATTTGCTTTGTTCTGAGGTCTCAAGTCTCTCCCTTTCTCCCACCACACGCACATACACTAGGCACCTCATTTTTTCCTGGACTGTTTGCGAGTCAGTTTGCTACTGACATGCTGCTGATTACCACTAAATATCCTAGTATGTTCTTAAAGAAGAATGTTATCTTACAAAACACTGGTACAGTTTCTAAATATCAAGAAAGAGTTATTGTTGCGATTCTACTATTTATTCTGTCTAGCTATTCAGATTTCTCCCGGTGTCCCACAAAACAGTCTCTTCAATGAAAGAAAGTCCTGTATCATGTGTTCCAGTTAGGATGTCATGTCTCCTCAGTCCTCATGGTATCCTTGAATAGGATGAGCTCTTGATTTTTTCTGTACATTATGGCATTGACCATTTTAAAGAAAAGAGGCCAGTTACTTTGTAGAATAGTCTCAATTTCAATGCATGTCATGTTTCTTCACAATTAGAGTCAGTATGAGCACCTCGGACAGGAGTGACACAGTGGGGATGCTGTGCCTTCACTCTCTTTTATTGCAGGAGACACTGGGCTCCAGTGATGTTACCAGTTGCCAGTTACATCATGAGCAGCATTACCACTTACCAGTTACATTAGTAGTGACTACAGTTTGGGAACTTTCATCACTTGACTGTGATGGTGTCTTTGAGGCTTCTTCACTGTCAATTTGCTTTTTTCTCTTAGTAATGAGTAAGTATCTTGGGTGAGATACCTAAGACTGTGTAAATATCCAGTTATGCTTCAAAATCAAAGATACAGAGCTGTCTCCACAGGATTGATGGAAGTCGGAAGAAGGGGAAATATATCCCTAGTGCTGAGAGGAAGAGCTGCCAATTTTTAAAAGTAAAAACACCCTTGTAAAATGAAAATAAAATGTCTTTTTTAAAAATACATGATTTGAGAGAATTGTTCACCTGAAGATCCTTACTAAAGTCTCTAAAAATAAATTAAATACATAAAATTAAAAAAAAAATTTTTGGAAAAGTAAAATAAATCCTGTCCTCAATTCTGCTTCTTGTGGGCAGCACATCGAAAGCATCCCTATCTCTTGGCTGCTGTCACCTTGTTGCTGCTGGCATGCCTTCCAGCATGGTGTCCAACCCCTTCCCTTATCCTGACCTTTGGTGCTTCCAGGTGTCCTGGAGCCCCTGATCTGATGGTCTGCTCTTTCTGGCTTTCCAGCCCAGGCTTGCCCTGTCCCTCCCAGTGACGCCTTCCTGCCTTGCCTCGGTAATCCACAGCTGTCATGCTTAGACACAATAATGTGAAACTTAAAATCTTATATACAAGTCTTGAAAATTAAGCAGAGAATTTCTACTGAGTACATTTCATCTCCAGACTCTGTTAATGTATGAACTGTCATAGGCAGAGCTTTGGTCTTCAGACCTCATTTCCAAAGAGCTGTCCCAATCTTTTTCTAATAAATGTGTTATTGCTGGAGGATCCAGATGGTTGCTGATTTAATTCAATTGCTAAGCAAGAAAAAAAAAAAAAGTCTAGTCTACTGACAACTGAAACAAAGAAATCTCAATTTAGAAAGCAGCCTTATCTGCTTAAAATACAGCAAACATTTTGATGGGTGCGAAGAGATTAGTACATTTTCAAATCATTGAAGAGGGGCAGTTTTACAGGGAATATGGCTTATATGTAGCATAAGAGGCCCCTCATTCCCTTTGGCAGTGCTTTCATACTTACTGCAGCCACGCAGAGCAAACTTGCATGCATGATACGCGCCATTAGTTTGGGTCTGGATTAGGAGGTCTGGAGACAGGTGCTGTCTGCTTGTGAGACTTGACTTCTCTAGTTAAGATAGGGACTGGAGTAGATGATTTCTACTCTCTCTTCCTGTTGCAAGATGCTGTGGCTATAGTACTGTCATCATTGCATTAATAATGTACCAGCATCTCATTTATGTGCCAACATTTTTATCATGTGGCAATTTCCCTTCTGAAGTGAGAAATAGAAGAGAAGCTACTTTGCAATGACCTTGATTATTAAAATATCTTGCTTTCTCTTATACACGCACATGGATATTTTACAAGCCAGAGGAGGATGTGTGGGGAGGATAAGATGACAATGCTAAAGCCAAATTATATCATGTTAGTTGGTTATTTGGCCTGAAAACTCATTCCTTGGACTTAGTCAGGAGAAATATTAAAAATGTCAAGCAAGAAATGACAGGATAAAATGCAGATTGATTTAGGTTTTCAAAATTGATTAACAGTTTGGGGCCATGAGAGCAATTTGTGTGGTGTTTTCACTCTACTAGTTGCTAAAATTGATTAGCACTTTTGAAAAAAGTATAGCAAATTGCTATGCTAATCAAAGTAAATTAAATCATGAAGTGACTTGATTACTGGACTCTGCACTCTCAGCAAAGCTTCACCAAAACCAGTTTGGAAAACAGTCTTTCGTTAAAGCAGTAGAAAAACTTTAGTCTTTTTCCTTCTTCCCTCTTGATTTTGTGATTTGGGGAAGTGAGAAGAAATCACTCATGATTTTCACTTTGACAGTTTCTCAGTCTTTCAGAACAAAAAAGCTATTATTTGAGAAGATGCAAGTATCCATACTATTTTTTATTGCAAGCAAATTGATATTTACATTTTACCAGATTGGCATTAAATTGCTTTTACTTGGTAAATGGATTCAGCTGTGACCTCGTCTTCTGGGGGAGGTAATATAATTTGTAGGCTATAGTATGGAATGATGAAAATGTTGCTTCCCCATCGGATTAGAGACTTGGTATGTGAAAAAGGCAGGTGACATCTTGTGATTGGCCTGGACAAGGTTTTGTGTTAAAGAGTGAGTTCTTTGCCTATGATTGTGCCTTGTCTTATGCTTAATTTACATTTCCTTAAAACACTTCAGTGAAATATTAGAAGTAAATATCCAATTTAAATCAATCCCATACAACAAGCAGTTGGTAACGGCATTGGATCTAATTCTGTCAACAGTTCAAATCAAGTTAATAAAATATACAGCGTGTTTCTGTTTGGGTTTAATCTTAGATTCCACATGTTTTTCAGACTGTTGTGGGACTGGCTGCATAAGAAGGGATCCTTTGTTACATACAAGGCTTTTCAGATTTGACTTTCTTTTCTTTCCTTTCATTCCCTGGAAAATTTGGTGTATTGGGATTGGGGTGAAATTAGAAATTATATTGACAGTGAACTCCTCATGTCCAAATGACCTGCCCTCACATTTGAGAACTGGTGATTTTGTCCTATCTCCTCTTTTAACAGATAAACAAAATAAAACCCTAGTGTCTAAAGAGATAAAATACGAAGAATGGAGAAGGTTGATGAGGATCATTATGAAAATCCCTAACAGTGGGGTGGGTTGTCTTAGAAGACTTCAAGGAAAATGAAACATTTAAAGGTAGTTCTTTAAAGTGGGACAGAGTATTTTGAAATATCTGCTATTTAAGGAAGAATTTTGGTAAAGAGTGAATACTAAAAACTGAAGGAGAGTATAAAAGGGCTTATGATATCCCATGAAAAAAATATTCAGGTAGTGGGAACTTTCTGAGAGAGCTGGAACCACCAGGCATCAGATAGATATGGAAGAGTATGTAATAGAAGATGCCACTGAAAAAGTGAGCTAAAGAGGATTAGAAGAGACTCCAGGGCCATGGTAAGTAGGTTAGATTTTCAACCTTTGCATTAGGTATTAGGATTTGGACTTAATACTGTGATTATGAAAATAAAAAGTATTTTTTTTTCTTGTTTCAGATTTTGGAGACCAGATGAAGACAGGAGTTTGGATCAAGATGTTCTAACAATATCTCGACGGATGTTAACACCTGAATTAATGATCAGCAGGGAGAGATTTCCCCGTGGCTACACAGATTCAAATTGTGATGTTTTATGAGTAGATCGTGCAAAATTACATCAAGCGAGTTTTACCCACGCTTAATCTGCCAACATTAGGACCAGACTAGTAATTCAGGACTAGACATGAGGAAATACAGTGAAGGATCTAGAATGTGGGGATTTTGAACATTGTGGGTATATGTTGAACTGTCTTTCTACCACCTAAAAGATTTGGAAAAGAAGAACATTAATTTCAATGTTGTAAGTCTCTAAGTGCTTCCAAACATTTATTAATCTAAATGTGTTATTTGTCTAATGTCAAAAGTCCATAGAGTTTCAAAATCTTGGCTGGATTTTTTTACTGTGGATTTTGAAATTTTAAAGTTATAGGCATGTCAGTGGTTTGATTACAAAGCTCAGGAAGACATGCTGTGTTATTATTACAGAATTATATTTCCCAATATTAACTTGGGAATGCTCCCATTAGAGAGCAGAGCACTGGCATAGAGTCAGAGTGCCTTGGTTCAAGTCCTTGTCCTGACGCTCAAGGCATGACTTTGGGTAAAAGTTACTTTACCATTCTGATCCTCTGTTTAGTCATCTATTAAGAAAGAACAATATCTCTACTTTTCTTGCTGGGTTTTGAGATCATTAAGCTGGATTAAAACACATTACAAACCACTGCTTCTATTAATATAACTATTAATTGGCTGAATATTTCTAATTTGGCTTTATGAAGTAGTTAGAGTTTGTGTTCATGGAGCTGATGTAATAAGCTAATAACATGAGTCTCCGATAAAATTATCTGTCACTTGTCTAATTCACACAATCACGGGGGCTTCCATGAAAATACAATTAATAGATATTGTGTGGAAGTCTGTATTCACAGCAGGGAAGGAGTGTGATTCCATAGCTCTGTACACAGGGCTGGCATTTTACCTCCTAGTGAGACATACCTCTCACTGCTTTGAAGCTCACTTATGTTAAAAGATGAATGCCCCAGAAAAGCAAAAGTGGATAAAGAGGTCCACTTACCTTCTTCATTCTCTTCCAATGTGCATATTAAAAGCAGCTTTTTCACTGGACAAATTATCTAACCTCTCTGGATCTTATTTTGTTAATTACAAAATAAGAAAAATAATTTATAATTCCCATGCTTTAAATAGAGTCATAATATATGTAAAAGTACTTTGTAGAGAAAAAAAACTGCATAAATACAGGATTCTACTGTAGGAATTATTTTATAGAATTTCTGGTTGTTTCCGATATTGTGGTTAGATGATCTGAGCTATAATTTTAATGCCCTTATAATCAATAAACATATCGGGTGCATCAGCCATGGAAAATAGAAAATAGAAACTTTTCTACGTATTTTAAAAGCCATCTATGGATGGCATTTAATATATGGACTTGGTTACACAGAAGTACTGAGATACCAGAAGAAGACAGTGCTGGACTCCAGAGATCAGCCACAGCGAAATGCTGCTATGACCCCTAGTGCTGGCAGACAAAAGTAAAGGTGGCATTACTGGATCTAGGAGCTGGGTTCAACCCAGAGATCAGCACCTGCAGGATGCTGCTGTCACCCCTAGTGCTAGGGACAAAGGTGAATGTGCATTACTGCAGCCTCAAAGCTGCGGCCAGCCAAAAGAAGCTAAAATCATGGTAGGTCTGTCCCGTGGGAGCTGAAACCACAGAGGAGACCTGGCTGCCGCTACAGATCCCAACCGAAGCAAATGGAAAGAGAAAAATACCCTGACTTCTCCTTTTCCACTGTCATCCAGTCTCCTGCTAGTACCTACCTTTGGCAAAACCTAGCAGAAGGCTGGCCAGCTGACCAATGCATGGGAAGTATAGCTGAACAAAGGCTCTTTGTCATGTGGGCAAGGCAGGGAAAGGGGAAGAGAGATTCTGAGAGAAAGCAGGCTAAGAACTGACACCGGTGTGTCTTCTGGGTTTGAACAGGCCCTTGACCTCACAGATATCACAGCAAGGCTCTTGGTGCAAAAGGCGCCTTCTCTTTATGTATCGCTTCCTTCCCAGGGAAGATGAAGATGATGATGGTAACAGTGATGTCGGCCAAAGCAGTCAGTTGTAGATTCTAAGTTATTATCCTGGGCATTTGGCATATGCTGGCTCTATGCTATAGATACTGCCTCCATTTTATGGAAGGAACAATATCAGAAAAATTGAGTAACTTGCCAGTTAGATAAGAAGCAGAACTGAGATGGGAAGCCAGGTCTTCTTGGCACCAAAGCCTGGGCTCTTTAGTGTACATAGCCTGTCATCTACTCAAAGTTCTTCTTATACCTTCAAATACGATGATCACCCCTTCTTCCTCTGCCAAGCAACTTCTTTGCTCTTAAGTTGGTCATAGAAAAATGTCTCCATAATTTTAACAGCTTTGATTTAAAAAAAATACTTTAGGTATCTGTAAATCTTCTAGTTTAATATACTTTATAGAATCTCTTCATTTCCAGAATTCTTTTACAGCAAATACAAGGCATTCATAATCTTTGGTTCAGCTAATATTAATAAATTATTGTCACTACAAAAGGAAAATAAGTCTCCTTGGAATTTAACTATGATGAGGGTCACGGTCATAAAATATATATGCTACACCAATTGCACATTATCCAGCTTTTGTGTCCTTCAGTTCACACTGGAGAACAGAGTTGAACACTCTTTAAAGGATCACATCCTAACTCTCCAACCATGGAAATTGCTCTTCTAATCCCATGAGATACTGGGAAATGTTATGCAAATTAAGTACACCTCATTGAGTTTAACTAAGCTCTGTTCTTTTTTCCCCTATCCTTTATGGCTAACTACACCATGACCCTGAATAATCAGAATAAGCCACATTATTTTGATCACTTCACCGTGCTGGGAGGAGAGTACCTGGTACACAGTAGCAATGAGGGGGTCCAAAACGGAACATGACACATGAGGGTTCTTCTTTTACTGAATCTACCCAGTCTCCCGTTTTTCTTCATGGCTAATCAATTTGTCTTCCACGTGAGACCTGAGCTTCAGCTGCAGATACCTCCGTTTGTCCCACTGGGAATTCCTTTATTCCCTCCCAGGCTCAACTACAAGTAGGTTAAGTCTTCAATGACAGCAACTTCCAGTCTTTATTCTGATGAGTTAACCAATTAGTGTCTTTCCTGATAAAAGACACCATGACTTCAACTGACTCACTTCTAAAGGGCATGGTAAATTAAAGGTTGATTACTAGCATACTAAAAGAATTCTTTGCCTAATGAAGGATTTCCCTCAAGCATTCCTTTGTTCCTTTAAATATTTATGGAGTGTTTACCATATGCTAGGTACTCTTTTAGGGCATGGGAATACAGTGGTGAACAAAACTGATGAAGTTTACGTTCTCTTGGGATTTATATTCTAGTGGAGAAAATCACAGTGCTTCAATAAACACATATGCTGTGTTTTTAAGTAATGACAAGAGCTTTGAAGAAAAGGAAAGCAGAGTAAATGCTCAGAATGAACAGGATATGGGGAATTATGATAGCTTGAATTTGAAAGCCTCTGAGGTTGTGACCTTTGATTGGAAGTCAATGGAGCATGATAGCAGCTGCCGTGCAGAGATCAGGGGCTGAGCCTTCCACATGTGGGTGGCCAGCGCTAGACCACAACACAGGTCCGGGGAGTATAAGGCCTGGGTCCCAGACACCTGCTGCTCAGTAAATATCAACGAGAGGTGAAAAGAGTTAATCTCTGGGAAAAATACAATAAAACAAGTTGTAATAGAATAGAAAACAAAAATTGAAAATCAAAGCACTTATTCTAATTCTCTAAGTGGAGAGGGAAAAAAACAGTGAAATAATTTTTCCACAACCATTTACTGAATATGCAATACAGAAGGCTTTCTGCTTAGGAGCAGAAGGCATAGTTCAAAGTGATACTGCACAAGTGACCAACACCACCATCAGCTGGTGGTGGACAAAATTGGTGCTTTAAAAATTTTTTTTTGCCTTTAGGCATAATATACAGATACAAATGTAGGTATATATTTTGGCATTTCCCTAGGTATTTTTTTATTCACTCATTCATTTGGTGGAAGTTTCTAATGGATAGGTAAGAAGCTCATGAATTAGAGATTAGAGCTAGTGTGATATCCTTGAGGCAATTGCCACTACAATAAATGAACAACAAACAAAAATGGAGCAGAATTAGTCCATTGCTTACTGCCCCGTGAAGCCACTATAAACCTAGCAGCAGAGGCTGCCTACGGCTTTATTTTTGAAAAGAGATGAAGTCAGTCCAATTTAATAGTCAGTGGGTGGCTCTTCTGGTAAGAAACATAGCTTCTGGTCTGTAGCTGATGAACGAATCCACCTAAATGATGAAATAAATTCCTTATCACATTTTGGCTGCCCTTTTATATGTCATCTCCAAGAAAAAGAGTATTGGCAGCCATTTCTCATGTCCTCCGGGAGAAATCTGAACACTGCCTCCTATACCTACCTCCTCTATCATCCATCTTAGTCACATCTCAGAGTTCTTCTTCTGCCGTGTGCCTTCCTCAATACTTCCACCTGTGCGACATGCCCATCCCTGCATTCCTCACACTGCTGTCAGAGAGAGAGGGCTGGGCCAGATTTCAGCAGGCCTGACCAGATTGACTACTCACTGTCGGTGAAATAACTGTCTCTAGGTCACTGTTTTCTCATCTGAAAAGAAGGGGTTGGATTATAGGATAAAACAGGAATCATAATCAAGGTTAGACCCCACCTCCTCCAAAACCCTTACTTGCACATCCAAGTTTAAAGCGGCATTGCCACAGAAGAGCCTGATCCATTTATTGTCTTTGAGATTCCTTTTGCAACTGATTACATTGAGAAAACCCTGCCTGCTCCAGGAAGCTTTATCTGCTCAATGGCCTGTTATCCACCCAGTCACAGGCATCCAAGTGAGAAGTCTGGCTTTATCTCAGGCTGCTCCCTTTTTCTCAGCAGCCATTCACATTCCCCATAGATAAGGAGCCAGGTCGGCCAGCTCTGGTGGACCTCCATCAGTTGGGCTCTGGTAAAGTAGTCTCCCTTGAGCACAGGCCTTGGTTAGGGAGAACTGAATGCTTCAACTATATTTCAGGATGGTACCTTTTTGCCTCTCACTGCAGGAAGCAGGAAAAGATTTCTCTCTGAACTTCAAATCTTTACTCTGATAACCTGGTGGGGCTCCTGGAGCTAAAACTCCCACAGCACGGGAGTTCGCTTAAGACTGAGGTCCTGGAGTTTTAAGCCAGTTCACAGTCAGTCTCCAGCACCTGGCTGCTTGCCCTTGAAGTGTTTCTAGCAGATGCTGGCCCCAGCAGCTGTTTCTGCTCTGTGTAAGCTGTGCTTCTGTATTTCTCTGTTTGTCCAGGTTTTGGGTGGTAGGTTTCCCAGTGACCTCACTTCTCTGATGGATCTAAAACAGTTCTTTTTCATTTGCTAAACATTTGTTGTTGTTGTGAGGATGTGCGTGAAGATTTTCAAGTTCTACATGGCCAACTAGAACTTGTTTCTGATTTGTCATTTTCTATAAAATATCTAGAAATCTTTCCATGATACTAAATATGGATCTACCTTCTCAATCATGGCTGCATGAAGCAATTATCTGTGCAATTTAAAGACTGAAGCCTGGGCTTTTATTATTATTATTATTACACTTTAAGTTCTGGGGTACATGTGCCGAATGTGCAGGTTTGTTACAGAGGTATACCTGTGCCACGGGGGTTTGCTGCATCCATCCCCCTGACATCTACATTAGGTGTTTCTCCTAATGTTAGCCCTCCTCAATCCCCCCATTCCCTTCTATCCCTCCCCTAAACCTCCCACCCCCCGATAGGCCCCGGTGTGTGATGTTCCCCTCTGTGTGTCCATGTGTTCTCACTGTTGAACACCCACTTATGAGTGAGAACATGAGGTGTTTGGTTTTCTTTTCTTGTTTCAGTTTGCTGAGAATGATGGTTTCCAGATTTATCCATGTCCCTGCAAAGGACATGAACTCATCATTTTTATGGCTACATAGTATTCCATGGTGTATATATGCCACATTTTCTTTATCCAGTCTATCCTTGATGGGCATTTGGGTAGGTTCCAAGTCTTTGCTATTGTGAACAGTGCTGCAACAAACATATGTGTACATGTGTCTTTATAGTTGAATGTTTTATTATCCTTTGGGTATATACCCAGTAATGGGATTGCTGGGTCAAATGGTATTTCTAGTTCCAGATCTTTGAGGAATCACCACACTGTCTTCCACAATGGTCGAACTAATTTTCATTCCCACCAACAGTGTAAAAGCATTCCTATTTCTCCACATCCTCTCCAACAACTGTTGTCTCCTGACTTTTTAATGATTGCCAGTCTAACTGGAGTGAGATGGTATCTCAATGTGGTTTTGATTTGCTTTTCTCTAATAACCAGTAATGATGAAAATATGTTTCTTGGCTGCATAAATGTCTTCTTTTGAGAAGTGGCTGTTCATATCCTTTGCTCACATTTTGATAAGGTTATTTTTTTCTTGTAAATTTGTTTAAGTTCTTTGTAGATTCTGGTTATTAGCCCTTTGTCAGATGGGTAGATCATAAAAATTTTTCCCAATATATTGGTTGCCGGTTGACTCTAATGATAGTTTCTTTTTGCACAGCAAAAACTCTTAAGTTTAATTAGATCACATTTGTCTATTTTGGCTTTTGTTGCCATTGCTTTCGGTGTTTTAGTCATGAAGTCCTTGCCTATGCCTATGTCCTGAATGGTATTGCCTAGGTTTTCTTCCAGTGTTTTTATGGTATTTGGTGTTATGCTTAATCTTTAATCTATCTGAAGTTGATTTTTGTATAAGGTGTAAGAAAGGGATCCAGTTTCAATTTTCTGTATATGGCTAGCTAGTTTTCCCAACACCACTTATTAAACAGGGAATCCTTTCCCCATTGCTTGTTTTTGTCAGGTTTGTCAAAGATCAGATGGTTGTAGATGTGTCATATTACCTCTGAGGTTCTGTTCCATTCTTCTATATCTCTGTTTTGGTACCAGTACCATGCTGTTTTGATTACTGCAGCTTTGTAGTATAGTTTGAAGTCAGGTAGCGTGATGCCTCCAACTTTGTTTTTTTTCTGTTTTTGTTTTTGCTTATAATTGTTTTGGCTATGCAAGCTCTCTTCTGGTTCCATATGAAGTTTAAGGAGGTTTTTTTACAATTCTGTGATAAAAGTCATTGGTAGCTTGATGGAGATAGCATTGAATCTATAAATTCCTTTGGGCAATATGGCCATTTTCACGATATTGATTCTTCCTAACCTTGAGAATGGAATATTTTTCCAACTGTTTTGGCCCTATCTTATTTCCTTAAGCAGTGATTTGTCATTCTCCTTGAAGAGGTCCTTGACATTCCTTGTTAGTTGTATTTCTAGGTATTTTATTCTCTTTGTAGCAACGTGTATGGGAGTTCACTCATGATTTGGCTTTCTGTCTGTTGTTGGTATATAGGAATACTTATGATTTTTGCACATTGATTTTGTATCCTGAGACTTTGCTGAAGTTGCTCATTAGCTTATGAGATTTTGGGCTGAGATGATGGGGTCTTCTAAATGTACAATCATGTCTTCTGCAAATAGAGACAATTTGAGTTTCTCTTTTCCTAATTGAATATCCTTGGTTTATTTTTCTTGCCTGATTGCCATTGCTAGAGCTTGCAATACTATGTTGAGTAGGAGTGGTGAGAGAGGGCATCCTTGTCTTGTGCCAGTTTTTAAAGGGAGTGCTTCAAGGTTTTGCCCATTTAGTGTGATATTAGCTGTGGGTTTGTCATAAATAGCTTTTATTATTTTGAGACACATTCCATCGATATGTAGTTTGAATCCCTGAATACCAATAACAAGGTCTGAAGTTGAAGAAGCAATTAATAGCCTACCAACCAAAAAAGTCCAGCATCAGACGGGTTCACAGCCAAAATCTACCAGAGGTACAAAAAGGAGCTGGTACCACTCCTTCTGAAACTATTCCAAACAATACAAAAAGAAGGAATCCTCCCTAACTCATTTTATGACACCAACATCATCCTGATACCAAAACCTGGCAGAGACACAAGTAAAAAAGAAAATTTCAGGCCAATAGTCATGATGAACATTGATGCGAAAATCTTCAATAGAATACTGGGAAACCAAATCCCACAGCACATCAAACAGCTAATCGATCACGATCGAGTTGGCTTTATCCCTGGGATGCAAGGTGATTCAACACACGCAAATCTATAAATGTAATGCATCACATAAACAGAACCAAAGACAAAAAAACACATGATTATCTTGATAGATGCAGAGAAGGCCTTTGACAAAATTCAACAGCCCTTTATGCTAAAGCCTGGGCTATTTTTAAAGTGCTGATATAAATGGGCTAGGTGAAGATGTGGCAAGGACATGGGGTGTTTAAAATGCCTGAGTTGATGATAACGTGCAACCCAAGTTGAGAAGCTCTGGTTTGGAATCATTGAACACACACCTTGAAGTAGTTATGTATCATTCTGTATGTAACTTAACTAAAGGATACACCCTTTGTGCTAGAGACCAAGATCCTTCTCCTGGCAACTTATGGCTGTCTTGGTTCCCTGGATTTTCTTCTGCTGGTTCTTGGCTGCACATATATTTTACCATGTATGATAGATGCCCAATTTGTGATTCAGGCATAGGTCTTTTCTGCTAGATCTTGGTTCTTAGTTTCTTGAATACTGAATCTTATTGGTTGATTAGTAGGGAAAGTAGCCTACCTGTGTGGTGTTGTAGCTCCCTGCCTCTTGGGAAATGTTTTGCAGGTCAAATTTCTCTTTCACTTGTGGAAAGGTAAAGAAAGTTCCTTCTGCATTGCACTCTTAACTGAAAGTGGATTTTGCCATTGCTCAGAAATACAGACCTCTGTGATAACTTAAGTGCAACACCATGAAGCAATACCCCAAAGTCTCAGCCAACACCACCACCCACTTGACCAAGCCAGTGGCAAACATTTGCACATTAGCTGCTCACTATATGTGTGGTAATTTTATTTTTAAATGAACACTTTAGTTATGAATAGAGTCCAGTGCTATCTATCTTCTCTGTCCATCATTTCTCAGATGTTGGAAGTATTCTACATCTGCACTGTCCAGTGTAATAGCCACTAGCCATATGTGGTTATTGAGCCCTTGAGGTGTAGCAAGTGTGGCTAAGAAACTGAATTTTAATTGAATTTGTTTTAATTTATTTAAATTTAAATAGTCACACATGGCTAGTAGCTATCATACTGGACAGCAGAAAGAGAGACAAATATTTGAGGCGAGTGTACTTTCCTTCAGTGTTTCACAACTTTTCAGTTTATCTTTCTCTCTCTGCCTCTATACTTCTCTGTGTTTAAAGATCTCCTGCTTTATATTCCAGTATTTGGGGCCTTGTTGCTGTCTTTTCTATGGCTATATATTATCCCCATCTGGTGTTTCTCTTGCCAGTTTCTTTCTGTCCAGACATAAATGCTCTCTGTCTCTCGTTTCAGTCCCATATCTCCTCTGCATGTAGTAATTGAAGAATTGGTTATTTGATAATGCCTACAATTGGCAATAGTTTCAGCAAAAATAGTGAACATTGTTACCAAAATGTATTAACCAATTAAAGAAATACACCTGACACTGAGATAATTTACTCCACATCCTACCTTTTATACCAGATAGTAAAGCTTTTATAATAAATCAGATATTTTAAAATAACTGTCTACCTCTCCTATACAAGTGAAAAATTTATTTAAAAATATACAAAGTTTATTTTTATTTGACATTGTATTTACAGATCACCATGTTTGCTTCCCAAGGAATTTCAGCACTAAATTCTATTCAACCATCTTTATCTAACATGGCTGGTCCTTGCTAAAGGACTAATGCAAGCACTGTAGTAAAAAAAATCACTCAAATTAAGGATTCGAGCCTGTATTATTGGAAACAAACAACTGCATTGAGTTACAAGTAATTGTACCCAAGTGACAGATTGCGAAATCATGTAGTATTGGCAGAGAGAATGTGTTAAAATACACGCCCGTAAGCCGCACTATAATGTGCTAATGTTATTCCACTCTCTATCACTGAGCACCTTAACATAACTTAATGTCTCATTGGAAAAGAGCTCAAAGAAACCCCAAGAGATTTTCCAAAATGTCTAGAAAAACACATGTGGATATTAATCACTTATGAAAAAAATTGCTCCCAAATTTTGGTTTATACTTGTAAGGAAAATTTGGGGAAATTCCAGCCATGTTGGGAATGTGACAGGATGGGAAGTGTTTTAAATACAGAACAGCTGAAGGTCAATGTTTTGACGTCCTCACAGTTTTGACCAGTTTGAGACCTGAAAGTAGCTCCGCTGTATCTTCTCCCATCATCCCTCACCACATGATCATAAACAGCACTCAAACATTTCTTTTGGAAAGTGAGAAATCAGATTTAGCAATCAGCTCCTCACAAGTCATCATCTCCTCCCCTTCCTCCTCTTCGTCCAGTGTGCCAGGCGCTGAGAATTCATCCAGTGTGGTGGGCACTATGTTAGGCATGTGACCTCATTAGATACATTTCTATAGAGGAAAGAGAGGGCAAGGCAATGATCAACTCAGCTAGGATGTAATAAAACATTTATATCAGCCAGGCGCGGTGGCTCACGCCTGTAATCCCAGCACTTTGGGAGGCTGAGGTGGGTGGATCGGGAGGTCAAGAGATCGAGACCATCCTGGTCAACACGGTGAAACCCCGTCTCTACTAAAAAAAAAAAAAAAAGAAACTACAAAAAATTAGCTGGGCATGTGGTGCGTGCCTGTAATCCCAGCTACTCAGGAGGCTGAGGCAGGAGAATTGCCTGAACCCAGGAGGCGGAGGTTGCAGTGAGCCGAGATCGCGCCATTGTACTCCAGCCTGGGTAACAAGAGCGAAACTCCCTCTCAAAAAAAAAGAAAAAAAAAATTTATATCTCAAACATGATTTTCACCACAGTTTTCTTGCTTGAAAAAAAAAATTGAAAAAGTACATGTCTATATGCCCCTTCCTGCCTTTTCTCTGTCTGAAATCACTCATCTCGCTCTTGTTTTAATGACTAGCTCCAAGGGCCCCTCTTGATTCCACCTGTCAGGATAGAGTCCTCCCTGGGCACTATGTATGCCCCTGTTCTGTGACGCCTACCCATTCTGCCCTGCCATGGGCTGGTCCTCTACATCATCAGCTCCCTGAGCATGGGGACAAGTGCTGACTCATCTTTGTATCTTACAACAACTCAATGCAGTTGCCAACAACTCAATGCAGATGGACACTTGATAGAAGTCAGGGCAATTGGCTATCAAAAACAGCATATTTTCAGATCCTTGCAAGTACAGCTTCCAGAGTACTAATCTACAATGTGTGTTTTGTTTGTTTTCTACATACACTCTGTAATGAGTGGTGACTGCAACCAGCTTAGTGGCTCATAAGAGTGCTTATTAAATGTTTAGAATTATGAATCCACTGTTGAACACAGCCATTATTAAAATTTAATTTGCATAAACTTATAATTAAATATATTTTATTAAAAAAAGGTAATCAATGATACAAAGTTATCACTTCCTATCTCTCTGCTCTTGAGATTACTCACATCTGTTGCAATGCACAGTGGAAATGCAGTACAGTGACATGCTTCTGCACATCCCATCCCACTCTGCATTCAGTAATGTCATGTTAGTAACATGATGTCATCCACGGTTGGCGTATGTGTCCCACAGTAATGGACAAAACTACAAATCAGAAACCCCTCATCGCCAGTGACTGGTATAATACCACATTATTCTGAATCCAATTCTTCCTTATTCAGATTCAGTACTTTCATTTTCAGATCTTCCATTTAACTAAATATTTCAACAGTATCTTTCCTACATGCAGATTGTCAAGCTGAAAGATTAAAAATACAGAAAAACGCATTTAAGAACTAAGAGACGTTGAAGTCATTATCTTTTTGTACCATTTGAGAAGTCCGGATCACATCTTGCAAAACCACAAGGTCATGACAATGAATCTAATTATGATTATTCAATCTAGAAAAATAATCTTTGTCCTTTGAGCTCTCAGGTTCTTAAGAATTGAGGAAGAGGGTTCTTCTTATAACTTTGCATCAAAGCACAAAATGAATAAAATACAGAGCGTGTCAGCTGAATCACCATACTGAATACCTTTTTAAGCAACAAATGCTTTCACCTGGCATTTGGTGATTGAATATACAATCAAGATGAACCAATAAAAAGGCCAATACACTACTTCATGGGATTCTCTTCTGTCTCTAGTTTATTCTCCATCCTTTCCTCTCCTCTGCCTCCTATACCATCTTTTCTCTCTCTGTTTAAGGATACCTTGCTCTGAAATTTCTTACATTGAGCAGTAAAGCGGAGAGTTTTGAGAGAAGAATGATTTTTAACAGATTATTTGCTGTAATGCACTTAAAAAGCTTGTGTGGGGTTATTTGGGGTTGAAGCAAAGTACCTTAAAAACAGTCCTATTTTCTAAAAATTTTATAAAATTGAAGATCCCAAGAGTTGCTATTGCCTGTGGTCATTTTGGCTCATTTATGATTTTCCTTAAATGATTTCAATTTCTTCTCTATCTCACCTTTTCAGCAATATTTTTTTCCTTCTTAAAATCTGCTCACTTCAGTATAATGGGACCCAATTTGGACTGATGACCTGGAGGGGAATTTTATGAACATCATTTACTGTAAATAAAGGTCAGGGAGAGAAGCATGGTTTATGTAACTGGCTTTTTTAATAAAGTAAAAATTGAATCATTTTCTCAAAGGTGAATTCACTCTACAGGTCTGGAAACTTTTAGTTAAAAACAGTACATTGATTAAATGTCTTTCTTTGTAGTGGAGCAGAGAAAGCTTTAGTAAATAAAGTACTTTTATTTTTCTGTCTCCCTGCTTTTCTTTCCACCAAAATATCCATTCATTTTGTTCCCCATTGAATCAGTTACTGCTGAACAATTCAAAAGCTCTATGTCCTCTGAGAAAATTTTGTAGGGATTTTTTTTTTTTTAATTTGGCCAGTACAAATGGTTATTTCTCCAGCTTTAAGGAAGAGAGTCAGGTAGGTGTCTCAAAAGGAAGGAAATGGCCTCAAGTAAAATGGATGTTCTGGGGAGGCTGGGAGAGTCTAGCACTAAAGAGAAGCTAGCTGGGCAACCCTCTCACACATGAGATGCTGTTCCCCAAAGTCCGAGCCTCTTTGAGAAGGTTGAGGGTTGGCTGTCACTTCAGAGTCTGATGCCAACCCATAGGACTTGATTTTTCTACTCCATCAGCTTCAGTGTATGAGGAGAATCCATTTTTTATTGCCTTAAATTGTTTAGAAACACACGAGAAAAATTTGGTGACTATTGGATAAGAAGAGAGTTTCTGCATAAGCGGTGAGGGAGAGAGAAAGGTGCCTCTGGCCTTTCCACAAATATTCCTACAATATCAATGTTTAGGGCAGACAGTAGAGGGACGGAGAGTAATATTGGGAAAGTGAAGATTTAACAGGCAATACTTCACTTATGACAGCTGCATTTACTAGCATGAGGCAAACTGGTATGTTGGGAACAAAAACACCTGAGTTTCAGTCCGACGTCTGGGTTGGGGTATGGGCTCTGACTTGAGACCTTTAGCAAATCACACACTCTCCCTAAGCCTCAGTGTCAATATCTGCAAAGTGGAGGTGACAGCTCTCTGACCTCCAGCAGAAGTCTGAGGAGAGGAAGTGCTTGGAACTTCTTTGCTAACAGTAAGGAATTCCCAAATCTGAAGGTGTTATCAATCATTTGGAATTCATCCTCTAGAGGTATGCTACAGGGAAGACAATAAAATGGACTCTGGAGGGACTGGAAAAATATTATTTTTTTGGGAGAAAAATATATTTCTCCCATCATTTCTTCTGTGTAACTGAATAGTTACTCTTGGCAGTGGCAGTTTTACTCGGACAAGACCAACTGAAAAGTCTTCAGGAGCTTAGCAAGCTCAATAGTCACAGGGAGTGAGGGTGCAGGGAATTGGTTCTAGAGAACTCCGCCATGAAATTAAGATGCTGCAGTGTGTGTAAAATATCAATGCCATGAAAGGTACCTCTGGCTCCACCTTGTAAACTGAGAGCTTTGGCAAGGGCAGACAGGTAGGCAATGTCCTAAAGAGACCTGCATTTTTCTTTAGGCTGTGCACAGCAGAGAACAGACCAAGGTCCATTTCCTACAGCAGGGAGGAAGGACAGCAGCCGCCATCTACTACCTGGAGCAGTATTTGGAGTGTTCTCTCTAAGATTTACTCCCAACTAACTTAGCCCAGAGGGGATCTTGGAAAATTGAGAGGTAACTGCCTTCACATTCATCTTGAGTACATTTTTATTACCCACTCTTTCAGAGGATTATCAGGGGAAAAAAGCAACAAAGTTATTTTCTGGAAAAATAAGAGATGTACCTCCTCTCAGGTGTCAAATTTTTTTTTGACAGAGGCTATTTTGATAGAAAAATATCCAGTGCAACCCAGGGGGAGGTTTAGATGGCAGATCAGCCTCTGTGGTCGGAGATTCATGTGCTGGGTGTCTGGAGGGCTGGGTCATGTCAGTTTCTAGTGGATAAAGGGAAAAAGGGAGCAGCACACTGTATGGTGAGCACTCAAAGGGAATAAGCATCTTTCACGTGGGTGTTGTCTGTTTCCGCTGGGACAGCTCCTATGAGAGCAGTTTCTAAGCAGCCAAAGACACCCACTGTCTGCATTTCAACACTGCCCAGAACTTGTGGAAAGTGGATTTCCCATTTTTTATTTTTAACACCACACCTATTTTCTTGCTCCCAAGCAAAGCTTTATAAAGTAATGATGTGGATGACAATTTTGGCTAACTTCAACTACTGCAGGTAATGGCCACAGGGAATTCAGCCGTCAGCGCATGCTGTCTGCTCCTCCTGCTTGCCCACTTTCATTCCTAAATGACTGTTAAATGCTGTAAAGGTGGCCAGCTGTGCCCTGTTCTGCGGATGAGAATAATGAGCTAGAAAGTCAACTATAAGGAACATCCACGGTAAAGATTTCTCCGGAATGCCAACAATGGGAGAGCTTATGGATCTCTGGCATGCCACCTAAGCCAAAGCTAAAAGAAGAAACCGGATGTTCTGTGATCCCCTCTATCCAAGAGAGAGATTTCACACACATGTAGAGCATGCACGCACATGTATACACACACACACGCTCACGCTGACACTTTCGATATACAGCTTCCTAAATCTCAAACTTAAGTTTGCTAAAAAAGAGAGGGAGGGCCAGGCACGGTGGCTCATGCCTCTAATCCCAGCCCTTTGGGAGGCCAAGGTGGATAGATCACCTGAGGTCAGGAGTTTGAGAACAGCATAACCAACATGGTCTACTAAAAATGCAAAATTAGCTGGGTGTGGTGGTGCATGCCTGTAATTCCAGCTACTGTGGAGGCTGAGTCAGGAAGATGGTTTAAAACCCGGGAGGTGAAGGTTGCAGTGAGCTGAGATTGCACCATTGCACTCTGGGCAACAAAAGCAAAACTGCGTCAAAAAAAAAAAAAAAAAAAAAGAGAAAATATATGAGTTGTGGAGTATTTAGTATGATATTTAGGTTAATTCATAGTTTCTACAGTATAATTCTTAATTCAAGAATAGGTTAATTTTCTTTCTCTACTTTTTAAATCATAATTTATTGGTTTCCTGTCCAAGCTAAGGAAAGGCTGTCAGTCTGCAGTTAAGCCTGACTGGTTTGCTCTTGGCTCTCTCCGTGAAACTGCTCTTCAGACTCTTGTCTGTCAATAACCTTCCAAACCTTAACAAAAGCCCTTTGTTAAGAAGAGAGGAGGGAAGGAGAAGAGAGGAGGACAGGCAAGAATATCCTAGTCAACTTCCCTCCCTCCCTGGACTCATCCTTCTTGATCTAATACCATTTAAATTACAGTAACATCTCATTCTAAATGAGTGTTTAGAAACCAAATTTTAATCAATTAAGGGCCATTGCATCCATAACCTTCTATTGAAGTGTACTGTGTGTAGAAAATATTGCACATGGTATAAATCAATATTCACAAATGCAATGTGCCCATGTAAACAGCAGCTAGATCAAGAAATGGAGTATTACCAGAAACTTCAGACTCCCTCTTGTCATTTCTAGTGACCATTTCTCACCCAGGGGAACCAAAATTCTGATTCCAAAAAGTTTAGATTACTTTTAGTTATTTTTTGTAAATTTTGTAAATGTTTGTAGTCTATTTTGTCTGGCTTCCTTCACTTAGTGCTATGCTTGTGAGATTCACCAATGTTGTTTTTTTCACATTGCAGTACAGTATTCAATTGAGTGGATATACCACAATCTGTTCATCCAATGAATTGCTGACGCCTACTTGGACACTTTCCAGTTTCTAGCTAGTAATAGTTATACCATGAATACATCTGCACATGTCGTTTGAAAAAAACACATGAACAACTTCGGGGGCTGTTAACCCTAAGAATGGTATTACGAATTGTGCAGATCAGCCTTAGTAGATACTGACAAACAGATTCCAAATGAGGAATTTACTTAATATTGCTGGTACCAGCAATGCCTGAGAGTTCCAGCCACATTCTTAACAACTTTTAGTATATTTTGTCTTTTTCATTTTAGCAGCATCACATAACAGTTTTAACTGGCATTTCAGTAATGGCAAATGAAATTGGGCGTCTTTTTTGTTATTATGCTTTAAGTCCTGGGGTACATGTGCAGAACGTGCAGGTTTGTTACACAGATATACATGTGCCATGGTGGTTTGCTGCACCCATCAACCTGTCATCTGCATTAGGAATTTCTCCTAATGCTATCCTTACCCTAGCCCCTGACCCCCCAATGAGAACAGTTCCATGTGTTCTCATTGTTTAACTCCCACTTATGAGTGAGAACATGCGGTGTTTGGTTTTCTGTTCTTGTTTTAGTTTGCTGAGAATGATGGTTTCCGGCTTCATCCATGTCCCTGCAAAGGACATGAACTCATCCTTTTTTATGGCTACATGGTATTCCATGGTGTATATGTGCCACATTTTCTTTATCCAGTCTATCATTGATGGGCATTTGAGTTAGTTCCAAGTCTTTGCTATTGTGAACAGTCCCACTATAAACATATGCGTGCATGTGTCTTACAGTACAATGATTTATAATCCTTTGGGTATATAGTCAGTAATGGGATTACTGGGTCAAATGGTATTTCTGGCTCTAGATCCTTGAGGAATCACCACACTTTCTTCCACAATGGTTGAACTAATTTACACTTCTACCAACAGTGTAAAACCATTTCTATTTCTCCACGTCCTCTCCAGCATCTTCTGTTTCCTGACTTTTTAATGATTGCCATTCTAACTGGTGTGAGATGGTATCTCACTATGGTTTTGATTTGCATTTCTCTAGTGACCAGTGATGATGAGTTTTTAAATGTGTTTTTTGGCCACATAAATGTCTTTTGAGACGTGTCTGTTCATATGCTTCACCCACTTTTTGATGTTTTTTTTTTTTTCTTGTAGATTTGTTTAAGTTCTTTGTAGATTCTGGATATTAGACCTTTGTCAAATGGATAGATTGCAAAATTTTTCTACCATCCTGTAGGTTGCCTGTTCACTCTGTGATAAGTCTGTTTTGCCGTGCAGAAGCTCTTTAATTTAATTAGATCCCATTTATCAATTTTGGCTTTTGTTGCCATTGCCTTTGGTGTTTTAGACATGAAGTCTTTGCCCATGCCTATTTCCTGAATACTATTGCCTAGGTTTTCTTCAAGGATTTTTATGATTTTAGGTCTTACATTTAAGTCTTTCATCATCTTGAGTTATTTTTTGTATAATATGTAAGGAAGGGTCCAGTTTCAGTTTTCTGCATATGGCTAGCCAGGTTTCCCAACACCATTTATTAACTAGGGAAATCTTCCCCCATTGCTTGCTTTTGTCAGGTTTGTCAAAGATCAGATGGTTGTAGATGTGTGGTGTTATTTCTGTGGCCTCTGTTTTGTTCCATTGGCCTATATGTCTGTTTTGGTATGAATACCTGTTGTCTTGGTTACTGTAGCTCTGTAGTCGATGGTAGCTTGAGGACAACAATGAAACTGAATACCTTTTCATAGGTCTACTGGCTATTTGGGTTGTCTATTTCTTATTGATTTGTAGGAGTTCTTTATATATTCTGGGTATGAGGCCTCTGTCAAATATATGTGGCTCACCCTATCATTCTTCCTATAATGACTTTTGGTGAACCAAATTACCTTAATGCAATCCAATTTATTATAATTATGTATATTTTGTTTTGTTTTATTATATGTTTTTCTCTTGTTTTAGAGATAGGGTCTTGTTCTGTCATCTGGGCTTGAGTACAGTGGTGTCCTCAGAGCTCACAGGAGTCTTAAACTCCTGGACTTAAGTGATCCTCCTGTCTTAGCCTCTCAGGTAGCTAGGGATTACAGGCATCTACCACTATACTTGGCTCATTTTGGTTTTAGAGATGGAGTCTCCCTATGTTGCCCAGGGTGGACTTGAACTCCTGGGCTCAAGCAATTTTTCCATCTCAGCCTCCTGGGTAGCTAGGATTTCAGGCTATTTTCTTTTTATTGCTTGTACTTCTTGTATCCTAGTTAAGTAATTTTTATCTTTTTTGAGTTGAAGGAGGTCTCCTATGGTTTCTTCTAAAAGTTGTATTTTTCTTCATATTTGCATCTGCTATTGATTTTTCTGTATGTTGCGAGGTACTAGTAGAGATTACTAGATTTTCCATAGAAATACGCAATTAACACAACATCTTTTAGAAATCACCATTCTTGCACTGTAATGCAGCATCATCTGACACATTTCTTATAAATTATTCTTTTGAAGAACATATATACAAAAAATATCACATAGTTCCTTGCTTTTTCAGCATAACTGAGCTTAACTAAATCATTTCTTTGTAACTCAGGTTCAATATTTATTATCAATCAAAGTTTATAGCTCCCTAAGAAATACTGAAGTATATAAAGTTATCCATAACAACACAAAATGTCCCCATAATGCTATTTTTAAATTTTATTCATCATTTTTCATGGTTTTTAATAATTACTGTCCTGAGCATACTTATCAGAATTCCAAGGAATTCCAAGACAGTTCCTGCTTCTAGAAGCACCAACCTAGCCATTCTAATATGCTGCTTCTAAATTTGTGTGGACTGGAAATCAGACATGAAAGGTCAGGTGTTCTAGGCGCAGACATGCAGCTGTGTGTTCTGGGAGCTCATTGAGGATTGCTATCTGGTTAACACTCTAAGGGTGGGGAGGTAGCTGCAGGCCAGAGCAAGAGGCTGGGTATAATTCCAGCCACATCAGGGGCCTCAGAGGTTCCTATAGGAAGTGCAGGTGAGAGTTACCCCTAGTTGGGTAGAGGACACTAGGTCTTCACATGCTCCCCTCAACCCATCATGGATTCAGGCTGATCCTGAGAAGGGGGTGTGGCCTTGGCCAAGGTGCTCTAGGTGTGGAAAGGGCTAGCTGAGCTCTGCTGCCCCATTCACAGCACCTGGAGGATGGGGGCTGAAGTCTAGGAGGTATTGACAGCCCACTGTAGTATGCCCCTCACCAGAATTCCAACTTTCTATATGGAATAAAAAGAGTTTGTGGCAAACTGCATAAATACCTGTGCATGAATTTGAATTATGTAGAAGCATCTTTGTTCTTGTTGGCATTGAATTTGTGCATGCCTTAGATTATGTATTTTGATAATTAGTGTTTTGGGTATATGATCATATATGTAAATGAGATATTAGTCTGATATCTATATTTCAGAGTAATGAGATAATACTCTTTATCTGTATTCCATCTAATTTGCATTTCAGCTCAAATACAGTTAACAACACTGATTAATTAGTGTGCTTCATTCATTCGCAGACTAAGACTACTCTTTAAGTATTAAATTTATCCTCAAAGGTATCCTGTGATCCTGCACATTCTTAAGGGATTTTTGTATCTCACCTCTAAATTTTGTTTTCCTTAATTCTGGAGTCTCCTGGGGTGGTCCCTGGCTCCTACCGCAATCTCTGGGGCTCCTTAGGAGTGATCTACAGAGCTTGCCTGGGCCACTCATCTTCTTTCACACCAATCTCTTGCCCCAACATGCTTATCCCTGTGGTCCATGGGGAAAGTCAAAGCAGAAAAAAACATTGTCAAATGAGAACACTGTCAAGGTGTTTGGTGTAAGGAGGTAGAGAAGGAGAAGAAGGTGTCTTCATGGACATGGCACTCCAATCATATCTGCCATGGCAAGGAGTTGGAGCCCAGGCTGGTTACAGCTTCTCCAAATGGGAATGATGGACAGGAACAACAGAAAATTGGCCTCCCATGAGGCATTGTACTAAAGACCTCACATGCACTTCAAAAATATCTTCTTAATAATTGCACTTATCCCAGTTTTACTGATACTTATCCAGGACTTGCCTGGAATCATAGAGTTAGTCAGCAACACCACAAGAATTAACAGCCAGTTCAGGCTGATATTGAAGCCTGTTTTCATCACCCTTATTCTCTGCCGTTCTCTTGGCTGCTGCTCTTAAAAACACACAGACACACACACACACACACATACACAGATACATATTCAAAAACCCACACAAACACATACATATGAATACACACATGTACAAACATGCACCCACAGGTATACACACAGACACACAGAGTTGCATAAACATGTGCACACATGTGCACACACACACAGCATATTCTATTCAGTGTCTTGCTATAATAGGTTTTAAATACCTAACTTATGGCAGTAATGTTGGGTCTTCTATCAACAAGAAATAGACTTTATATTTGATACTTATCCTATAATATGTGGTAGATTCTATTTTCCTCATTGCATATCTATAGACATTTTACAAAAATAATTATTTTCTTATTAGAAAGAAACAATACTCACATACATTTTGGAAATGACAGAAAAAAAAATCCAAACCCCTAATTTCAGTATTTAGAAGTTTTTGCTAGTTTATTACATTTTTTTTTTATTGTCTCTTATGTTTTCCATACAAATGTGTTTTCAGTAAATCGGATCCTCAGGTTAATAATGTTTTGATGAATGTTTTATTTCACTTAGTATGTCAGGAGCATTTTCTGTCACTAAGTATTTCTTGAAAATTATTTTTAACGACTATAAAATGCTTCTCTTATGAATGTACCATAGCTTATTTTATTATTCACCTGTTGTTCCGTGTTATAGCTGTTCACATTATTTTTGGCCATTATATAAATACATATGATAAATATATCAGCTTACAAATCTTTAATCCCATTTCTGATTATTTCCTAGTGGTACATTTTTAGGAGTAGATTAGCTGTGTCCAAGTGCATGGCCATTTTTAAGGAACTTGCTATCTCTCATCAGTGACACAGTCTGCTCGCAGGTGAGATGTGAACCTGTGGTCTCATACAAGCCAGCAGTAACTCATGCCTCATCTTGCCTATCCATTTATCTTTGCCACAGCATGAAAACATGAATGTGGAAGATAAATAATAGGGGCTGTAAAAAAAATTGGTTTTGGAGAATCAAGCCAAAACAAAAATAATCTTTGGTTAATTCAGCAAGATAAAACAATATGCTATTTTTAAGCCACTGAGAGAAAGGGGAAACATTTCATGGTGCTTCAACCAACTCTTGACAGCAGAGTCAGGAAAGTTTCTATGTTCTCAGAATATAAAAACTTGGAAGTAAGACTCCTGAAGAGTTATTTTCTGGTTTTGTAACCAAGCAGATAATATGTGAAGTCTTTCAGAAAGGATAAGGGCAATACTTTCCATGCATGAAATTTTTAATTAACTTTTAATTTTTGAACAAGAAGGCACATGATTATTGCCTGCATCCTGATGGCATTGTGAATTCTTCTCAGCACCTATTATAAGTAAAAAGGAATGATCAACACCAAGTAAGTAAATCTTTTTGGAATATCTAGTGGGTTTTATTTGTTTTTGTTTGTTTGTTTATTTTTCCTGCTCACCAAATAGAATAACCATGAAATGGTCGGTCTGCTTGCTGAAATGAGGGAAACACTACGTTAAAGGGATCCTCCCTTTGCCTTTTTCGTGTTCAGACTTTGGGTGAGCCCCTTCACAGGGCAAATGCACAGCCCTCTTTAATCCTCAAGCTCCAAGTGGCAAAACAAAGACAATAGCACATGCCTTTCCTTTTCCCTCTGCAAAGATAGACATGCCTGGGATTTTAAAATAATTCTCTCGTTTTTATAACTTTGTGTCTTATATAATGTATAGTTCTGAAAAAGTTAAAAAATACCACCCTGGCATATTGGCTAGTTAAGTTAAAGGTACTTGAAAAACAGCAGGTACAAAAAGGTCACTTTGACTTTCCCGCTGTTTCTTAAAAGCAGAAGATGAAAATCCCAGGTGAAAGACACCCTCTTTATACTAGAAAGATGCAGCATCCTTATTTCAAGGATGGGAAGTCAAAACAGAGAGAATCCTGTACAGACCTTGTTAAAATAACTGTTGTATTTTAAGCCTCCCATATAATTTTGTTGCTTGGCAGATTTGGTCTTCAGATATTTGGGCAGATTCTGATTTCATAGATTTGATAGAATTTGTGGTTGAGATGTACACATGCATTGTACACACTAATTGTACATTATTGTACTAACATTGCACACACTATGTTTTTATTCTGAGAGGAGAACATGAATGCATGGACTGTAATTATCTCGTGAATTTAGACTTAGTTGATACATTTATTCATTTCAGATTATGCAAAGGCAATATGTGTGAGAAGTAAACATTTTGAAAACTGCTTGCTTTTTATTCCTTACTTGCATAACCCTAAGAAATAATTTATTTGACAATTACAACATAGCCAGAAAACTCCAAACTCTAAAATGCTTTCAAAATATAGGCTAGGAATGAGTTGTTACTATAAAAGATGAGGGCAAGCAAGCAAAATGTACTTCTATCTGTTTATTATGGGTTTGGCACCATGACAGGCATTTGACAAACATATATGTTAGAAATACAATTAAAATGTATTTGGTAAATTATTTTCTATCTACTGGGTCTGAATTTTGACAAGGGTCAAAATTTACCAGGTAGCTTTTAGAATAGATTGGGTCCTACCCTTCTCAAGGGAGTAGGCTCAGAAACTTCTCCATTTCAAATGGACACAGAATAAAACATTAAAGGAGCTTGCTTGCCTGTTATTGGAATGTGGACTCTTGCAAGAGTAACTTGTCCTAGGAAATGTTTCTTATTGACACTCAGGGCGAGGATAGGGAAGGAAGAGGTTTTAATGAGTGGTATTCTGGTTGAGAGACCTATAGCCACCTGGGTCTCTATGAAAGAAGCTCACACATCATAAGGCTCAGTACCATGAGGACATGGGGGCAAGTGGTTAGGGCAGCAAACATGTCACCTGATGGGTGACTCATCTGAAAAAATGTAGGGGGATATTTGGCTGCCTATTTCTTTCTGTCCTATTCTTTTGTTTCCAAGTGCTCATCTAGATACAAGTATTTATCTTTCATGTATTACATCTCTAAAGCTCTCAGGGGGTAGTGATCGCTTGCGTTTTTTTCAGGAGTTTGCTGGCAACATATATGAATAATTGGAAAAATACTCCATAATTGTATGGATATTTATTCCCCCATAAATTTCATCTGCAACTTTTAAATACTCTAGAGGCTAATGTGATTTGAACTATTTATTTCTCTCATTTTTCTCTCTTTCTTTCTGTCAGATTCTTTTTTCTTTTTGAAGTTGAAAAACACATGCTGTAATTAATGAACTTATGGCTAATCTCAGTTTTCTTTCTATTTGTTTCCTTCACAACCACAAGTCACAATTCTTTGTAATTAAACCAGGCAAAACAGCAAAATTATGTTCGTGTTAGCCACACCCAGGAAGCTTTTTATCAATAAAGAAATAATCTGCAGCCAAAAACCAAAAATGAAAACAACTAGCAGGCGCGCAGGAAGGAAGGAAGGAAGGGAGGGAGGGAGGGAGGGAGGGAGGGAGGGAGGGAAAGAAAGAAGGAAAAAAAGGGAGAAAATAACGTATGTTTTCCAAACTAGTTGACACAAACTCTAACTGAATTGAATTGATGGCCAACTGGGCCAACTTAATAGTGTACCCACGAATTCATCAAAGTTAGTCTCTTTGTCAGGATGATGCTGTGTAGGACAATGAGAATTCCTTACAATCACAGAGTACATTCTTTAACTATTAGGAACAGTCCCTGGCAGCTACAAATGTAGCCCTGTCCGTGTGGGCTCTGATATCTGTGGTGGCCAAAGCTATGCAGATTGCCAGCACAAGACAAGCCAGCTCCCAGAGATCCTGGAGGGCGACACGTTCTTCCTTCTTGGGAGAGATGACAGCCTCCAGTCAATATTTTCCACAGTGTGCTTATCCCCCAGCGACCTTTCTTGAGACCCTCATTAGCACAGGGCTTCCTATTGACTAAGTACTCCTTAAAAGGCAACTTGACAGACACATGATTCAACTGTGTTCAAAAAAAAAAAAAAAAAGGCTATGTCCAGACCTTTGTGCCAGGGAGAATTCTAATAGTGGCAGAGCCACGCCCAAGCTCCAGGTGGATGTGGATGTAGGTCTGTGTTCTGCTCCCTCAGTGTGAACTTCTCAGCTGAGAGAGCTCTTTGAAGGAAAGAACCAAGGAAGTATGAAAGTGGCTTTGTGAGCAAGCATACCCAGTGCCTTTTTAAGTCAAGCGTTCACAGTCACCATCTAAATCTTATGTGATTTTTCTTCCTTAACTTTTTCTAAAGCCAAAGAACATCGCAGAGAATATACTCCACCTTTCATTCCGGATTTATTTTAGGGCAAGAACTTTTGAATTTCAAAAGCTATCCATTAACACATGAATAGAGTCTCTCTTTTTCTGTACCTGTTGGTGTTTTCAGCACCATCAGCAGGAAAACTGAAGGGAAGTATGGTACATGTGAGGGAACAGAGATGCTGGCAGGTTTGAAAAGTTAGAATACTATCAACCGGTTATGTTGACTGCATTTCACACAAAAGACTTTATTCAGCTTTGCTCCTTGAAAATGCAGAACAAGTTAGGTGATCTTATTGAAACAAGTTGGAAAACAGCTATTATATATACTTTGATAAATTTGACATTTAACTGGTAAAAAGAGGCATCTTGCTTCTTTCATTGCTGTTTGGAGGGTTAACTAACAGCAGAGAGACTTAGGCAGAGAGGACTCTGAATGGGAGAGCAAAACTAGATGCTCACATAAACAGACTCTGCTGCCAAGGAGTTAACAGCTGAGGGGTCTGCCTCTCTCAGGAGCTGTGCAGGTAGTTCATCTGGCTTCTGCTCTCTGTATACACTCAGACCCCAGAAACAACATAAAGCTCCCAGACACACAGAGGTAGCTGAGCACACACCACAGAGTGGCACAAGTCAGAGAACAATTAAAAAGACTATTGCCTAAATTGAGATTTTGTTGTAATAATTCATGTGCCTGCCTGCTACGGTTGTATCTTTAGAAAGAAATCTGCAGGCAAGACTGTGTCCTTTTAAGAAAACACCACCATCACCACCACCACCACAATAAACATCAACATTGTGTCCTTTTCCATAAAGGAAGAAAACAAACAATAACACTCATCCTTGGGAATAAAGTCATTGATTTGTTCATAGGGAAATTGTTCCCAATCCTATTGGGGTTTTATGAGCAGAACTCTCATAATAGAACCTAATAGCAGAGAGTCAAATGAGAATCATTTTAAACTGAAATAATGTTTTAACTAGAATAGCCACTTGACCAGGAAGCATAGGTTAGTTATGGCATGAATATATTATTTTACTTAGAATAAAAAGAAGAACAGGAAATACATTTACCAATTAAGGAGATAATGATTTAATAAACACATTACTTTTTCTTTTTATCAATAGCCATTCTAACAGGAATAAAATATCTCATTGTGGTTTTAATTTGAATGTCCCTGATAATTAGTGATGTTCAGGTTTTTTTATATACCTGTTGTTCATTTCTATTTCTTTTTTTTTTTTTTTTTTTTCAGAAATGTCTTTTCATGTTATTTGTCCACTTTATAATAGGATTATTAGTGGGGTTTTTTTTCTCTTATTGATTTGAGTTTCTTGTATATTTTGGATATTAGCTCCCTGTCTGATGAATTGGGTACAATTTTTTTTTCTGATACAACACATTGTTTCTTCACTCTGTTGATTGTTTTCTTTTCTGTGCAGAAGCTTTGTAGTTCAATGTGGTCCCATTTGTCTGTTTTTGTTTTTGTTGCCTGTGCTTTTGAGGTCACGGCCATAAAATATTTCCTTAGGCCAATATCCTGAAGTGTTTATCCTATGTTTTATCCTAGTAGTTTTGTAGTTTGGGGTCTTACTTACATTTAAGTCTTTAATCCATCTTGAGTTGATTTTTGTATATGGTGAGAAACAGGAGTCTAGCTTAATTCTCCTGCATATGGATATTCAATTTTCCCAAGATGCTTTATTAAAGAAGATGTCTTTTTTTTGATTTTATGCTCTTGGTGCCTTTGTTGAAAATCAATTGGCTGTGAATGTGTGGATTTATTTTTGGGTTCTCTTTTGGGTTCCATTGGTCCTAGTGTGCATTTTTATACCAATGCCACGCTCTTTTGATTATTATAACCTTATAAAATATTTTAAAATCAGGTAGTGTAATTCCTCCAGCTTTGTTGTTTTTACTTAGGATAGCTTTGACTATTTTAGCTCTTTTTTCATTTCATACAATATATAGATGTAGGCTGTAGAGATTGTTAGAAAATGGAGACAAAGTAGTTAGATGTGCAAAGGGGAAGCCGGGGAGACCTGACAGATGGCTATGAATAATTCAGAGGGAAATCATCATGATTCAGAGCTGGATTAGAGATGGCAGATGACAGACAGGGGTGAGTATAATATATACTTCAAGCTTGTGTAACTTGCATTAGGTCTATAACATTATCCACTTTGTGTAGTCACTTTTTCTATTTCTGCCAAAAAAAAAATGACATTGGTATTTTGATAAGCATTACGTTGAATCTGGATATTGACTTGGGATAGTATGATCATTTTAACAATACTAATTCTTCGGATCCATGAACGTGGCATGTCTTTCCATTTGTTCGTGTCATTTTCAATTTATTTCATAAGTATTTTGTAGTTTTGCTTATAGAGACTTTTACCTCTTTGTTTAAATTTATTCCTAGGTATTTTATTAATTTTGAGGGAGCTATTGTACATGAGATTGCCTTCTTAATTTCTCTCTCAGTGATTTGATTAAGGTATACAGAAATGCTGCTGATTTTTGTTGATTTCGTATGCTACAATTTTACTAAAAATTATTTTTCAAATCCAAGGAATTTTGGGTGGTATAGTTCTTTGGTTTTTCTAGACAAAATATCACCTCATCTGCAAGGAGAACTATCTGACTTCCTCTTTTTCAATTTGATGCCTTTTATTTCTTTCTCTTACCTGATTTCTCTGGCTAGAACTTTCATTACAATGTTGAATAGGGGTAATGAAAGTGGACATCCTTGTCTTATTCCAGTTCTTAAAGGAAAGGCTTTCAGCTTTTCCCCATGAATACGATATTAGCAGTTTATTTGTCATATATAGGCTTTATTATGTTGAGGTCATGGACTAACTAAGTTGAAGATGATTATGTTAGAAAGAAGATACAAACTGGAATGCGTTGTCGTAACACTTAGGAGTAAGATAATGAGTTCAGTTTGAGTCCTTGGCAAATCTCGGGAAATTAGCAATAGGTTAAGAAAGAGGGTCTTAAAAGTTATTTTGAGGCCTCTGTTATTTCCTTGAAGTCTCTTGAATAGTTTGAAATGTGGAAGAAATTATGGCTTCACTTTCTTCAACTCATGTTCTAAGGTTTAGAATTCATGTAAAGAAAAATGACTCAAAGAAATGTATCTTCTTTGAAAGTAATGAAGGCCACCAGATAGCAGTGTGAGATGTGTTAGTCATAGTGTTTAGCTTGTTCAGTATGAACTGCATGCATGAGACATGATCTAAAACTTCTCAAGGTTCACAACTGGGCATGGCCACACGTTACTGTGGTTTCTGTCATCTTTTGTGGAATTCAATCTGGTTTTTCTGCCTGTAGCATTACCTTCTCTTTTCTTATTTGACTTTTCCCCAAAACTCATCACTAAAGTGGACTCAAAGTCAAGCCCACATTGCCAGGTTTCCTTAAACAGACACAGAGAACAAGTAGCCCTGGCAAAAACATTGGTGACCTTGCCAATTTAATGTGAAAATTGCAAAAATATACAATGAGAAATTATGTTAGGCCTTTGTCTTCAAAACAATATTATCTTATGGAGCAACTAGATAAAATCATAAATTAGTTGTTAAACAAGAAATCAGAATTAGAATAATCTGAAACATATATCTATGCTAATAAGCCCATAAATTAAAAAGATTTTTCCTCATAGATAAAAAATGAATATTGTTCATTTAGGCAGAAGGACACAAATCTATTCCTCTAAAGTTAATAATAACCCTGCTTCAAAGCATAATATTCCATATATCAAAAAAGGCTAATAAAACTTTATAATTGATGGCAATTTTATAAAATAAGAATATTGAGAATATTTGAATAAGCAATGTATATTGTAAAGCATAATTAGCTTTCTATGTGGATCAGCACACAGTTACCATCCAGAGAGAAGAAAAGGCTAGCATGCCTCTGAACTAAAGCAGCAGTTCTCACCTCAGGTAGATATCTGTATCCTCTGAAGGACTTGTTGAATCACAGATGATTATGTCTCAGCCCAGATAGTCTGATTCCATTGGTCTGAAGTAGGACCTAAAAATGTGTCCGTTTAACAAGTCATCTTCATTCAGAGTGATGGAATAGCAGTTGGACATTAGGTCAGTTAGCCAATCTCCCCTAGAACATTTATTAAAACACATAAATTGGTCACATCCTTATAATTTTTGATTCTGTAAAACAGGGGATAGAGTCCAACAATTTGCATTTTTCAAGAGTTCCCAGGTGCTGCTGATCTGTAAACCACACTATGAGAGTTACTACTTAAAATCAAGCAGCCTGTTTCAGTTTCTTAATCAGTTTGTGTTAATTGTGTGACTTCAGGTAAATTATTTAACATCTCTTGGTCTTAATTTCCTTATCTTAAAATGAAAAAGCAATGGGATCTAATCCATTAAGGTAGAAATGAAGGTCAAGTGAATTAAAATTAGGGCCAGGAAACTATAGCTCACAGACTCAGTGCCTGTTTTTGTGCAAGCCTGAGCTAGGAATAATTTGTGTATTTTTAATGGACTATTTATAAGAAGGGGCGGGGAGGAGAAGAAGGAAAAACAGGAGAAGAAAAAGGAGAAGATTAAGAGAAAGGGGAAGGAGAAGAGGAAGATAAAGAAGAAGAAAGATGAAAGAAGAGGAGGGGAAAGCTGCCGCATCAACAAGAGTCTATCCTGTGGCCTGCAAAGCAAAAATATTTACCGCATGAAACTATAGAAAACATTTGCCAGCTCCTGGGCTACATCATGAAAACATGTGCAACATCCATAATATTACTATCAGTCAATGAATGTTAGTTGTCATTATGATGAATCACCTTTCACTTAATTAATTCTCTGTTTCTTCTAAATAGCCCAGACTAATACATTCACTATGCACCTACACATCTAATAAAGGCAACCTTTGGAAAGAGTATAATCTGATCTGGTGATAATAATAATAGATAAGGAATTGAGGCAACTTTCTTATTGTTCTTTTAACTATTTTGGATTAGAAGGTAAAAATACCTGTTTAAAAAGAAAGCGTCTTTGCTTCAACACACTTTTGTAATTTTCCCTTAGAATCTTTAAGCATCCTTTCAGCCATACGATTGTCTTTAGAATTGTTCACAGAAATTTGGGGTTTTCTTTGAAATGCCCTTAATGATGGCATGTATCTCTTTCTGACATTGGAAGTGTTATTATTGCCATTTTTTAGTTATTAAAAGGTAGTTGGAACCAAATTTATTGATAATGGAGATCACATTAGAAAATGCGTAATGAATATTGAAAACAAGGTAACACCAAAAACATAAGTTTTATAAAATGTTTTTGGCAATGCTAGCTGACTCACCCTGTGGATGGTGTAACATATGATTACTCTAAAGCAGCATACTCTGTGTTGAGACTGAACAATGACATTCTTTCATTCATTTATGCATTCACTTAGCAAACATTCCATAAAAACCTATATTAAACAGAATTCTCCAGAAAAAGAGAACAAATTGTGTGTGTTGAAGTATGTTCCTTTGATGCCTAGTTTGTTGAGTTTTTATCATGAGGGGATGTTGAATTTTATTAACTGATTTTTCTGCATCTATTGAGATGATTATAGATTTTTTGCCCATCTTTGATGTGATGTATCACATTTATTTATTTGTATACATTAAACCATCTAACCATCTTTGCATCCCTAGTATAAGTCCCACTTGATCATGATGTATTATTTTTTGATGTGCTGTTAGATTCACTTTGCTAGTATTTTTTGGAGGATGTTTGCATCTATGTCCATCAAGGCCATTGGCCTACAGTTTTGTTTTTTCATTCTGTTGGTATCTAGTTTTGGTATCAAGATGATGCTGTTCTCACAGAATGAACTAGGAGGAAATATCTCCTCTTTCATAGTTTGAGGAAAGTTGGCATTAGTTTTTCTTTGTAAGTTTTATCAAATTTGGCAGTGATGCCATTTAGCCCTGGGCTTTATTTTTTTGTGTGGGAGACTTTTTATTACTAACAGTCTCATTGCTAACTATTGGTCTGTGTAGGTTTTTTGTTTCTTCCAGATTCAACATTGGAAGGCTAGATGTGAAAATTTATCCATGTTCTCTAGGTTTTCTAGTTTATTAGTGTATAATTGTTCATAGTAGTCTCTGATGATCTTTTGTATTTTTCAATTTTTCTTATGTCTTAAGGCCTCTTTCATGTCATATGCCCTTGATTGATACTTTCTAACATGCTTAGTCAATATTAATATCTTCCTTTGTTGAACATAACTGACACTTATTGTATGAAACCCCACTTGGGAAATGGTTTATATTCCGTGTAAAATATAGTGGTATACTGCATACAATTTTATAACGTAAGCTCCTTAAAGTAAGGGACTGTGCTGGTTATTTTGTGGACCTATCACCCTTCAGTAATTTGCTTTGCATGTGAGCCAAGTCCCCTATACCAGGCACTGAAAAAATTAACTCATGCAACAAACATTTGACCCCTCTTTTTAAATAAAATAAATTTTATTTGCAATAAACTGAAACCAGTGCTTAAATAGAGGAGATTTATTCTAATGTCACTATTTTAGAGGACCTAAATTTATCCTATCACTTAGGTGACAAAAATATATTAAGGAAGAGGGACTTAAAGATGTAACCACTTTTTTCTTTCTCTATTTTTAAATAGGATTTTTATTTTAGGCCAGTTTTAGATTTACAGAAAAATTATGAGTATAGCACAGAGAGTTTTCATATACCCTACCCCATTTTCCCTTATGACACATCTTACTTTAATCTGGTACATTTGTTATAAGTAGTTAACCAATATTGGTATGTTGTTAATCTCTTCAGTTTTTTACCTAATTTTTTCTTCTTGTTCCAAGATCCCATCCCACCTAGGATATCACATGACATTCAGTTGTCGTGTCTTCCATGGCTCTTTTAGACCTTAATATTTTCTCAGACTTTCCTTGTTTTTGATGGCCTTGATAGCCTTGAAGGGCATTGGTCAGGTATTTTGCAGAATGTACATCACTTGGAATTTGTCAAATGTTTTTCTCTTCATTAGAGTGTGGTTATTACTTTTTTTTGGAAGGCCACAGAGGTAACATGCCATTCTCATCACACCTTATCCAGGGTATACACCATCAACATGACTTACCACTGTTTGTACTGAGCTTGGCCACCTGGCTGAGGTTATGTTTGACAGATTTCTTCACTGTAAATCTTTTCTTCTCTCTGTTTTGATATAATACGCTACAGAAGACAGTCATTAGGGCAGCTGACGTTTAAGGGCCAGGAGTTATGCTTCACTTCCTTCAGGGAAGAGTATCTACATCAATAATTTAGACTTATTCTGGATGGAAGATCTATTTTCCCCCACTTATTAATGTATTAAATTATTTATATCAGTATGTGTTCATGAATATTTATTTTATACTTTGGACTGCTATTTTTATTTTCTTGCTCAAATTATTCCAGCGTTGAGCGTTGGGAGCTCTTTACTTGACTCTTGTGTCCCTTTGATCTACCCACATCGTTCTGTGTGTGTGTGTGTGTGTGTGTGTGTGTGTGTGTGTGTGTGCTGAGTATTTTCTTACCTTCTGACACTATTTCCTTTCCAGTCTTGAGATCAGTTATTTCTTCAAGAAGCCCTGACTCTTTTTGTCAGGTAGTGGTTATTAGAAACGAAGACCTTGGCAGGTGTCATCCTTCCCTCTTTTTGCTCCTCTGCTTCAGCAGTGACCAGGGTTAGTGGTAGAACAAGAAAGCATGTGTAATTATCATTATGGTATTGCTTGGGTAACTGAATACATATGTCCATACAAAGACTTGTATGTAAATATTCATAGCTGTTTTATTCATAGTAATAAAAAAATGGCAAGAGCCCAAATATCCCTTACTTGTAAAGTATGAAATATTTATTTCAGAAAATAATTATTTCAGACTATAGATACATGTAACAACATATATGTATCTCAAAAGCATTATGCTGAGTTAATTAAGTTAGGTATAAAAATATGATGTACTACATGAGTTCATTTATATGACCTTCTAACAAAAGGGAAATCCATAGGGACAGAAAACTGGTTAGGGGTTATAGGAGCTGGAAGCAGAAGACTGACCTCAATAGGAACACAAGGAAAACCTTTTGGTGTAATGAAAATTTAAATATTAATTGAGTTGTAGCTATAGACTGGTATTCATTTGTTCAAACTCACTGAGTTATGTTTCAAAAGGGTGAATTTTCAGGTTGTAAATTACACTTCAGACAAAAGAAACAATATACTGTATATATTTTCTTTTGTCTAGAGTATAATTTACAAATATATGTGTGTGTGTGTGTGTGTGTGTGTGTGTGTGTGTGTGTGTGTGTGTATTGGCAGAGTCTTGTTCTGTTATCCAGGCTGGAGTCTAGTCTTGAGAACAGGGCTTACTGCAACTCTGCTCTTTCCCAGGCTCAAGCGATCCTCCAATCTCAGCCCCCTGAACAGCTGGGACCACAGGTACATGCTACCACAGTTGGCTAATTCATTAAGTTTTTTTTTGCAGAGATAAGGTCTCACTATATTGCCCAGGCTGGTTTTGAATTCCTGGGCTCAAGTGCCTTGGCTTCCCAAAGTGCTGGGATTACAAGCATGAACCTCTGTGCCTGACCGAGATCTATTGTTTTATTTTTCAGAGTCTTGCTCTTGCCCCGGCTGGAGTCCGGTGGCATGATCTTGGCTCACTGCAACCTCTGCCTCCCAGGTTCTAACAATTCTCCTGCCTCATACTCCCAAGTAGCTGGGATCACAGGTGTGTGCCACTATGCATGATTAAATTTTTGTATTTTTAGTAGAGTCAGGGTTTCACCGTGTTTGCCAGGATGGTCTCCATCTTTTGACCTCACCATCTATCCACTTCGGCCTCCCAGAGTGCTGGGACAAGATCTATTTTTTAAACAGCTTTTGTTGTTAAGCCTGTTGTGAAGCATTTTAGAGTTCACTTACAATGAACTTCCACATAATCTTAGGTCAGCATTTGTGCTTTCAGATTCATTAGCAACAAGCAATTTACCTTTGATAGCTCTGTCTAATGAGAAAAGAAGAGATGGGAACTGATAGGAAAATGATGTCATGTAGAGTGAGAGGGAATGACTTGCACAAGTTGAGCATGGCACCTGGTACAAAAAAGGCGTTCAAGGAAAAATGAGTACTATGATTATGCTATTGTCACAATTAGGCATTTATTAATAAATTATGCAAGCAATACTGGTCCCTGGAATACAGCAAATGCTCTGACAAAACTTCTGAGTCCTTTATGTACTTATTATTGAATTTATTAATGTTTAGGGAGAAGAGCATAAACCAACCTTCAAGCTACCAAAAAATATATAATAAGAGTAAAGTCAGAATAAAATTGAAAATTTTATTATCTAAAATCAACTTCTATTTCATCTGTCATCTTTTCAACTGTAAGCATTCAGATACTTTGTAAAAGTGATTTTCAGGAAACTTTTTTAAGTTGAGTATTTTTAAGTTAGTATATCATTTTAATGGGGAAAAGGGAAAGAATAATAATAAACATTGGTGAGTCCTGAGCACTCTATTTTTTAACGGAAGTAATTTACATAAAATAAAGTACAAGAATGCTGCATGTATAGCTTGATGAGTTTGCAAAGAGAAATTATATAATATAGATAACTATAAAATGAATTCTATTAGAGCATCAAGAAAAAACTGGAAATGAGAAAGCTGTAGCCATGATTATGCTTCAGAAAAAAAAAAAAAAAAAAAAAAAAAAACTGCCAGCAAGTACTGGATCAGGTACTTGAGTTAACTATCTTAATTTTTGAAGTATCTAAGATGTTAAAGGCACTCCTCAATGAGTCCTCACAAATAGAAATAAAAACAGTGGTTGTTTTAGGGCTTGGAATTGGGAGAAACTCATGCAGATTTGTTCTACATTCCTAACACATGATCCTTAGATTGGGCCTGTGAGCGAATTCCAGCCATGTGTGAACTCGATTGCGAGAAGAAATTACACTTTTATTTTCACTATTTTTTATGAAATATATTGATTACTACAATTAAAAATGTGGACAACAAAACACAAAGTCGTATAATAACTGTGACCAGAATTCAGAGATAATTCGATATCACATTTGCTGTATTTATCTCAAAATATTATGTATATGCACCTCCTCTTTAAAAGCACTGTTACTCAACCCTCTACTAGATCTTAATTATTACATTGATAATGAGGCATATAAGTGACAATTGTTTTTAAAAAATATTTAAATAACATTGTTTTTATATAATTTTTTCTTATCCTATGTATTTTATTTTATTCACTTAAATAAACATGTATGTACATACACACTGTTAGGAAAGTTTTGTCTGATTTTGGAATCATCTCCTTTAAAGTGTTTACACAGGGCTCTCAGAGCATTTATTCTAAATTGCAAATCCATTGAGTACATTGAGTCAGACAACTAGATTGTTTCTGTCTGGAATCAATTCCTTTACTTTATGCCTTGGGCAAAACACGTATCTTTCTGTTTAATATTTAATATTTAATACTGTGAATGCTAAGACACCAGGTGATATGGTTTGAATCTGTGTCTCCATCCAAACCTCATGTGCAACTGTAGTGCCCAATGTTGAAGGTGGGGCCTGCTGGGAGGAGATTGGATCACAGCGTAGGATTTTTCCCTTGGTGTTGCTCTTGTGATAGTGAGTAAGTGCTCACAAGATCTGGTTGTTTAAAACTGTGTGGCACCTCCTCCACTCTCTCTTCCTACTGCTGCTACCAGACCCTGTGAAGTGTGCCCGCTTCCCCTTCCCTTTCTGCCAGGATTGAAGCCAAGCAAATGCTGTCATGCTTCCTGCACAGCTAGCAGAACTGTGAGCCAAAGAAACCTCTTTTCTTTATATATTATCTAGTCTCAGGTATTTCTGTTTTTTTTTGCTTTTGTTTTTGTTTTTTGACAGAGTTTCACTCTGTGAGCAGGCTGGAGTGCAGTGACACAATCTCGGTTCACTGCAACCTCCACCTCCCAGGTTCAAGTAATTCTCCTGCCTCAGGCTCCCAAGTAGGTGGGACCAAGCACATCACGCCCAGCTAACTGTGGTATTTTTAGTAGAGACAGGGTTTCACCATGTTGGCCAGGATAGGCTCAATCTCTTGACCTTGTAATCCACCCGCCTTGGCCTCCCAAAGTGCTTGTGTTACAGACATGAGCCCCCTGGCCTCAGGTATTTCTTTATAGCAGTGTGAGAAATGGTCTAATACACCAGGCATGTCATTTCTTTTCTTTTCTTTTTTTGTCATTTCTTGATAGTCCCCAGATTCACCAAGGATCTCCTCAGACCTGTGTACTTGGTATTGGCTCTGCCTAGAATATTCTTCCTCCAGATATTCATATGGCTTGTTGTCTGCAAATTGGAATTGCAGATTTCACAAATAAAAATACGGAGTATCTGGTTATATTTGAATTGCAGATGAATAATGAATACCTTTTTTTGCATTAGTATGTTCCATGCAATATGTAGGACATACTACAATAATATTTATTGTTTACCTAACCTTCAAATTTAACGGGTCCTCCTGTTGTTTCAGCAGGCAACCCTATTTCAAATTACTACATCTTTATTCAAATGTCACCTACTATGATAGATCACTACGGGCTCTGAATCTAAAAGAACCCTTCCTAGTGCTATGTCTTCTTTGCCCCACTTTACTTTTGAATTCATAATTTTTATCACTGCCTGACATAATACCATATATTTCTTTACTTGGCAGAGCTGTCAGGGATCTAGAAGTACCTAGAGGGCATGTTCAGAAGAGATGAGTTTAATAGGGAGCTGTTTAAAAGGTATGGCCCGTGTCAAGGGAGACCGCAGAAAGATAAAGCAAGACAGAGGCACCTCCACAGCAGCAGGGCCTAAAGGTGCCATGGAGAGCAGTCTTCAGCACCCAGAAACAGCAGTGATCCTGTAGGAGAGGACTGTCTGGCAGGAGGGGTGAGTCCCATTGGCCAAACCAAGCTAAAGGCCTGGGGGCAAAGGGATCTACTGAAGCAGTCTGCAGAGTTCAGTATCTAGGGGATATAGAAAGGGGAGAGAGGGTGGAGAGTCAAATTGATTTGAGGGGCTGATCGCAAAGATCAACATACTTGGTTAATTTCAGTCTCTCCTGCTAAAAGATGAACTGCATGGTGGCATCAATTTCATTCTGCCCACTGCTCCATCTGTAGCCCCTGAGCAGTGCCTGCTGTATAGTAGATGCTTAATAAACATCTGGTAAAAACATGGATATATTTGCCTTGTGTATCCAGCTAAGCCATGGTTGAATTTGGTAAAACAGGCCAGGCTAAAAAGGCCTGCCTCCAGTCTTGTCTTTATTAGAGTGAGGCTGTAACTTAAGAGGCAAAAACAGGGTTAATTTCTAGGAATATACTTAGTCCATCCCTCAGAACCTGATCACCAAAGGGTAAGAACAAACAGCAGGTTCAGTCTAGACAGTTGACATCAGATCATTTACAGATATAATGGGTATTTCTAACAGGGTAGAATGGTACTCAGAAGCATATGGGAGCCATCTCAGTACCAATCCAGGCAGGGCCTATGTATCAGGGAGGTGACAGTGAGTAGCGCCACCCAGTCCCTGGGCAATTTCCAGAACCAGACCTCCAGGAGGGCAGTATAAGGGTGAAATAGATAAGACAATGGAGGGTTGACATTCTAAATAAATGGCTAGTCTCACTACTGGGACTGCAACATTTGCATCATAGTCAGGGATCTGGTTATCAGAGCTCAGCTAAAATGGAAAGAAAGCATCTGAATGTCTGGGTAGTAATCAGGGGATTAGGTTTGAACTTTGAAGTCAAGAGTGGCCCTGCAGTGAGGGAGACCTCATGTTGACCTCAGTTTGAGTCTTGATCACATCTTATACTCTCCCCTAAAAGCTATCTTAGGGTTGAACCCCCAGGTGGGATGGATGGCCAACACCTTAGAAATGCAAGGTAAAGAAAGGTAAGTGCACAGCCGTGAATTCTTTATATTTTTTTCTCACTAAATCCTTATGACTACTCTGTGGGGTGTATACTATTACCCTACTTTGTAGATGAGGAAACTGGGACTCCAGCTGAAAGCCTTGCATGAGATCTACTGTATGGCAGCTCTCTTTGTGTTTCTTTCTGAGGAAAAAAGAATCTAGGTTTCTAAAGACAATTTTCTTCAGGTACTTACTTGGACCCATTTCTATTGAAATGAAGCCATTCCTTTTATAATGACATAAGGCTGGTTAATTTCCTGGATATATCAAATAATGACAGAGTATAAGTACAAGAAGGATGGCTTAAAAGATTTCTCACCACTGATTACAGGTGATTTATGGGAGATAATGTTTTAACTGTATTGCATTAAGGAAATAATGACATTCAAAAATAGCCCAAGCAGAGAAGAAGCCTTGTGGATTCAGATGGGTACAGGGTCACCCTCACACCTGGATCCTAGAATCTGTAAATATTGAGTGATGGCTATGTAACTAAAGCCTGGGAACCACCGTGTGGGTGATATTAAATTCAGCTCAGGAAATCACCTTCCAAATCAATGGATGTGGTTCTTGGGGTCTCCAGATCACATTCCACAAAGTTTCCATTTTACAACCGCCTTTAAAACAAAATTATGCTGTCTCCCCTCAACCCCAATCTGAGCACGTTCACACCTTTACCTTCCCCTCAAAAAAGGAAAATTAATTGAAAGGAAATTTTTTAAAGTAAAATACCTGCCCAAGGTGTTGTTACCTCAAAGTAACCACTCTAACTCTTCAATCCTCTCATGGTTTATAAATCAGAGAAAACAGCACTAAAAGTGGCAATGATGGAAACAATGATTATTTGTTCTTGTAGAAACCAGTTGTCTAAACTCTTTAACACTGATCAAGATAGGCAGCTTTTAAAAAAGACCTCTAATTACTTTCCTGTTAATTATTTACATTTACAAGTGTTTTGTGACTATTCCTTAGTGAGTGGCCTTGTGAGGTATGTCAAAGTGTTAACTATTGATTTGTAAATCTGGCAATGATGCATTATACCAGGCTTGCCTACTCTACCCTTGGCTTAAGCCATTTATCCCCAAGATAGAAACTTCACCTCCAGTGGCTTATCAGTAGTGACAAAAATGGAACAATAACATAGTAACATATTTCCATGGTACCTTCCATTTAACAATTCTTGGTGTTAATCATGGATATGTGAAATTTATATTTCTAAGAGATCATTTAGCATAATTCAAGCACATGCTTTATCATCACCGGCCAAGGTAAGTCAGCTACAGTTACCTGTATTCCTACTTGTTGCACTCAAAGCAGACATCACTAATCCACACTGGAATTGTCCCTCTGGTCCCATATCTAATTATAATGCTTCTTAACACAGTGCTCCAAGCAATTTCCTCCAATTGATTGTTTTTTATCTCTAGAGCCAATTCATGTTTATCATCGGCTATCCACAGTTCAAATACCTTAGTGAGAGTAAGCCTATTACCTCTCAGGGCAGCTCATTTCGTAATTAACTCTGATTGTGAGAAGAGTTCTTTCTAAATACTCAGTAATAGAGCCTATTCAGTTATAAAATTTCTGCCTCTTACTTACCCTTTTATTTATCTTCTTCTTATCCACTCTGTATTTTTTAGCTCTTTTTTATCCTGTAGCTTGATGGTGTCAATTCCAATCATGCTGGAAAAAAAAAAATAACATAACTGCTAATGTTTTATAGGTTCTATTTTATTTGCAAATCTTTCAAGTTTTAAAAATAAGGAGTTTCTGTTGTAGGCTTGGCAACAGCATTGAGGAACATCCACGCCAGAAAACAAAGGCTCTCAAAACTGCTCTTAGAACTATTGGTAGGAGGTCACAATGAGAGTCCCAAAAGATGAAGAATTAGAAGAGAATTCATAGTTAAAATTGGAGTTGCATTTTGAAAGTCCAAGAAGGATTTTTTTCAGATGGAATAAAGGAAGCACATTTCAATGAAAGAAATGGGGCAAGGGCGTTGTGGCCAACTGTTAAAGGTCTTCTAGTTCGTTCTCCAACTTAAGCTGGAAGAGTCATGAAGCCACAGATTGCCAGGCTCCACCCCAGTGTCTGATTCCATACATTTTGGGTGAAACCTCAGCAGTTATGTTTCTAACAAGTTTCCAGGCAACACTGCTGCTGGTGGTGCAGGGACCACACTTTGCGATTCGCTGTTCTAGCATTAGCACTCTCATGTGTCCCTGCCTGCAGTTCCAATAGGCTATGCCTTCTTGTTTGCCTGGCTTGCTTTCTAAGCAGTGAGCATGGGGTGGGCTCAGGAAGAATATATTGTTCTCATTAAACCTTGAATCTTTGTCAGTCCCACAAGGCTATCTATGTCAGCTTGGCAAATGTGCACTTACAGTGGGCCCAGTTGACAATTGTCAGGAATAAGGCTGCTGTGGTGGAGAGAGAAAGCAGAGCTAGTCTGAGAGGAGGTGAGGAGATTGCAGAGGGCGGTATCAGGGCAGCGGGAGAGGAAACTCCTGTCCAAAGCTCTGTGGTGGGGTCTAGAGCCATTCCAGTAGTCACTGAGTTTGGGTGCTCTCAGTCTGCAAGAACACATAGTACAATGGGCTCTTTATAAAATTTATCATCACCATTGCTAGGTAAGTGATTGGTGCAACTTCTTTTCTCCTTCCCTTGAAGAATTGCCCTTCTTCTATTTATATAACTGGTCACCTTAACAGCCATTCAACCCAGAATTTTTTTATGTTTCTTTCTATATCTCCCAAGCCACCCTCCTGGTTTCAATTCTCATTGTACCTATCCTTTAATGAAATTCCAGATTAATTAATCCTAATATTTTAACTCTATAAATTATCCCTGTACTTCGTCAACACTAATGCAATGAAAAATATTTTTCTTTGAATTGAGACCATTTTACGTATCAACGTGGTATTTGGTATATTGAAAAAGATTGCAAGCAATTAGCCTGGCCAGTCTGTATGTGAAAACCTATAGGATTGTCTTCACTCTTTACAGCTTCTTATTATGCAAACGGCTCTAGAATTTCATTTTGTTCAAGCAGTTCTTTCCTTTCTCCTAATCTGGTCCTCACTTCAAAAGCCACAGAACACTGATAAAGAAGATGATGCCAGATCTGTCAAAGAGAGGGAGACTAAATACTGGAGAGAGCTACAGAGAGATGTGATGTGGAAAAGGTGTGAGGGGCTGAATTAGCTGCTCATTATGTTGTTACGTTTGCTTTGGGGACACTTTTTAAGGACACACTTAGGAAATTCCTAATTGGCAACCTTTGCAATGCCTTATTCTTGCTGTAGTTTTCCTAGAAGGAAAGCTTAGGGACATGTTAATTCCTGTTACCAGGAGAATTTGAGAAGCCCCATGCCCTTTCACTGACGGTTTGGAGCTGAGGGTGTTTTGTGCATCTAGATGGCATTTGTCCACTTAGAACAGCTTAATGGGCTTTCCTTTGAAGACCTCAATGTCTCTTCCTTATCCGCTCCAAGGCTTTTTCCATCCACAGTTTACACGAGCACATACAGTTAAAAATCAACCTCTCCTCTTTGATAGTGGCCACATGCCTAAGCAGAAGGATCATGTATCTATCAGTCAAGAGGCAAACCACCACCAACTTAAGGGAGTTGGACAGCAGGAAAAACAATCTTGAAATGTTGCAGAAACATTATCTACAAGCAATTTTTTAAAAGAAACAATTTATTTCATTTGTGGTTCAACAGATCATATTTGTTTCTATTCCCATGCCCTCTTAGTTATTTCTGTTTCTCAATATATTCCCCTCAATCTAAATGACTTTTATCACATGCCAACTTTTACAACCTATGAGATTATATAGTTACTTGTTGATTCCATCAGATCTTCTTTCCCTTCCCCAAGTATTAAATTGATGTTAGGTATATGTTTTTATTTTAAATTAAGGTGGGTTTTCATTGGCTTGCTCTAAGCATTTAAACCATCCCTTAGATAAGTTGAGGATACTCTGAAGGTGTTTCAAAGCCCCAGTCAAGACATGCTAATCGGATTGGCTCAGTTTCTGAAGAGCTCCCTTTTATTCCTTTGCCTGGCTAATTACAAATGGGTCCTGAGTACATTGTGGGTCAAAAAAATTCAAAAAGGCCAAAGGCACAAGTGAACTCTGACAAGAAACCTCTATGTTTTCACTTTTCTTAGTCACTGGGCCTTTGTGGTAGGGAACAGCTGTTGCAGAGAAGAAAACGGGACATCTTGAGCCTCAAGGGAAATGTCAACTGGAATATGCTAATCTTTTTTGCTTAAAATCCAAGCAGCTTATCGTTTCTGAAGGTTCTCCTGGCTAATGAGAAGTATGCTTAATATTGCAAATTGTGCTTTGCAAGGGCTTTTGTCTAGTGTCATTTTCTATTTGTGAATTTTCTTTTTGTTCCCTTCACCAACCTCCTACCAAGCAAACCCAGCACATGTTTGGCTTCCAGTCAGTTCTTCTTTGAGTGTAAAAGTCTTGGCATTTCTGTCTTAGTTTGGGCCATAGGAAAGAGCATTGCTGCTGAAATGCTGCTTTCTCTATTCCAGAGCTTTATCTGGCAAAAGGATTTGCTGGGACTAGACCCAAAGAAAACAGAAAAGAGAAAATAGCTCTGGAAGGCAAGATGCCAGCTTATTCGCTCTTGAGATTTTGCAACTCCGCCTTCCTCTTTCCATACCCTCAGTCTTTTATTCTAGGGTGTCTTTGCATTTCTTATGAGTGGAACTGGTTCCCCCAACATTAAACCATTTGAACTCCCTTTAACTGTGCTTTATTCCATGTGAAATATTTGGAACTGAGGCAACCCTCATGATGGGAAAAAGCAATCAACTTAGTGCTGAGTCCAGCAAGATGACCAACCTTGACCAAGGCCCCTGCAGAAACTGGACTTCGCAGGGTTATGTGTAGCATTAGATGAGGCTACTTTTCCATCTCATTTGTCTCCAGCGTACTTCACACATACTTTTGTGTCCTGTCTCATGCATCATTCCCTCTTCCTTTACCTGAATTTTTACTTAGTATATATGAGCTTCTCTCTCAGACCTGCTTCTGTTTTCCAGCTATTTTGGATTGCTTGTCTTGGGTAGAGTTGGAAAGAGAGCAGGTGGTGGAGGTGAAGTGTTGTAGTGGAAGTGGAAACTTCTTGCAATTTTTCTGAGAAAGTCTAGGCTCTCTATTGTGTGTGGATGAGCTGAGAACTCTCTGCCACGTTTTCCTTCCTTTCTATCTTTGGTCTCTAGAGAATACCCCCTGCAATCTCCACTTCTGCATCGCAGCTATTGCTTCTAGCTGGTTCTTTTCTGCTCCCCACACAGCACTATCATCTCTAATACAGGCTCAAATATGCAAAGGACCATTTAAGATTTTCTAAGATATTTAGCTACCAGTTCATTAGCAAAAGAGAAAGGAGATAGGAACAACATGTGTGCTGAAATTTCAACTGGTATCATCTCATAAACAAATTAGTCTTAATGGATGTAGCCAGTTGGGCCTTGATTTCATTTTCAAAACAGAACCTTAATATTTTCCTCCATAATTTCTAGATAAATAGATTTTTACCACAATAGATGGAAACACACATTGTTCTTTCCCATTTCAAAATGGTATGTTTTAATACTTATCTGAAAATTATTTCTGTAAATAGCTTAATATATTTCTAGTCATTTACATAGTAGTTGCATTCTTGAAAATCTTGCTTGTTGGCCAGACAGGGAACATAAAGCCTGTGAATATTTGTATGAATATTCCTCAGAGTATAGGTTTGTCTACACTCATTAATATCTGATGGTTTTGAAGTTGTATATTTCCTCCTTAAGCCAGTTTTTTAAGAGAGCTATGTATGTTTAAAAAATTTCAAGTGATTGGAATTTGAAAGTTTAAGCATTTGTTATAAATTTTCAGTTTTCTCACATTTCTATTAAATAATATAGCCTATAACTTTATGACTTGAGCAATTTATTGGAATTATCTTTGTTGTCTGGTACATGAATTACGTATGTAAATATCCTATAAATTATTGAAAAAGATGTTTATTCACATTTCTAGGACACAAGTGTGAAAATATTTTCACTAAATATTTGATATTAATGATAGAATTCAGACTTTTCTATATCCTTGCTTGTATATTGTCTTCTTGAGATATTAGGTTAAGAGTAATATTATATAGATTCTCCCTTCTATTGTTTCCGTCAATAAACTATTGCATTTACAGCTCATATTTATTTGCATCTGACATTTTCTAATCATTGCCTGAATTTTGGAAATGAGTAAGTATTTTCTGCAGTTTTAGACTTACAAAAAAAAATCCAATGAAAAATACAAGGAGTTACCATATACACCTGTCCCCAAATTTCTCCTATTCTTAGCATCTTTCATTTGGATAGTACATTTGTTTTGTGTACATTACACCTTTTGGAATTGTCCCACAATTCTTGGATATTATTTTCTTTTTCACTCTTTTTTTAAAAATGTTTGCATTTCAGTTTTGGAAGCTTTAATTAACATTTCTTCAAGGTCCCTTTTTTTTTTCTTGATTAAGTCCAGTCTACTGATGAACCCATCAAAGGAATTCTTTATTTCCATATAGTGTTTTTGATTTCTAGCATTTCCTTCTGATTCTCAAAGTTTTTATCTGTCCGCTTACATTACTCCTCTGTTCTTGCATGTTGTCCTCTTTTTCCATCAGAGCCTTTAGTGTGTTAATCACAGTTGTCTTAAAGTCTGGGTCTGATTACTTCAATACCTGTGACACATGTGCAGCTTGTTCCAGTGATTGTTCTGCTCTCAAGACTCTTATTATTTTGGTCTTTTGATGGGCCTTGTAATTGTTTCTTAAAGCTGGACTTGATGTACTGGATAAAAGGAACTGAGATACATAAGACCTTAGTGTATTGTTTTTTGTTTTCTACCTTGGAGCCAGGCTGTGTGTAATGTTTGCTATAAATGTAGATTTCAGAGGCTAAAATTTATCCTGATGTTCTTGTTTTTGTCCCTCCTGGTTTTGTTGAAATTTTTTAGAACTTCTTAAATAAGGTCTGAGACATTCAGTTCTTTGGTTGTATTATTCTAATATTGGTCAGGAGCCCTACTAATATGATGGTAAGGTGTGGGGGCAGGGAAAGTAGTCTATATTTTTATGATTAGGTCTCAGTCTTTCAGTAAGCTTATCACCTGGGCTATGACCTTCACAAGGCTTATCAGGTTTGCCTCTCCTCACCCCCTTCCCTAATGTATAACAGAAAAACTAGACAGAGCTGGAGTTGAAAATTTCCCTTCTGCCATGTTGATTAGGGTTTTGTGAAACCTCAGTCAGATATGGCCTGCTAAAATAGCTTCTCTTGATGGTGGACCCTGTTGAGAACAAAATACTCTGAGTATATTTGAAAATTATTGTTTTTCCATTCTTCTTGCTGAATAGATGAGAGAAGTTTTCTTTTATTTTCATTGTGAGAACATAGTAAGGGTTCCCGGGGGTAAAACTCATAAAAGCTGCCCCGCCCCCACACCAAGTCTGCCCTCTCTAAAATTTTTAACTCTCAAACTTGTCAACACCAAGACTCTTAAGTTTTCCTAGTCTCCTGAACCCCAATACCAGCTCCTACAGAGGTTTCTGATCCCAGGCTTCTGCTCTGGTAAATTGTAATTCTCCGCATCTTCCTGTCTGTCTGCCCAGGTGAGGGGCAGTGTTTTGCCTGGGTGAGTTCAATTATCTGATGGGTCTAAAGATAGTTATTTTCAGTTCCTTCATCTTTTGTCTTGCTGTGAAGATGGAAGTGATGACTTCCAAGCTTTTTTATTTGCCAGACTAAAAACAGAAAGTCCTCCCACAATTTTATTTTTGCTGCAAAGTTAATTCATGTCCATTTTGTTGAAAACCAAAACTTATCTCCAAAACATTTTAAAATATCTGAAATTTCATATCCATTTCAGTAAAAGTCTGTGTTTTGCATGCATAAAAAGAATCAATTCTGATGGTGTTTCAGCAACAAAGGTTGTCTGTTTTTTTAACTTTTATTTTACAATCAGGGGTACATGTGCAGGTTTGTTACAAATGTATATTGTGTGATGCTGAGGTTTGGAGTACAAATATATCCATGACCCAGGAAGTGAGCATAGTGTTCCATAGGTCACTTTCTACCCCTTGCCTTGCTCCCTCTTCCCTGATCTGGTAGTGTCCAGTGTCTATCATTGCCATCTTTATGTCCATGTGTACTCACACTTATAGGTGAAAACATATGGTATTTGGCTTTCTGTGACTATGTTAGTTCACTTAGGATAATGTACTGCAGCTGCATCCATATTGCTGCAAAAGACATAATTTTGTGCTTTTTATTGCTGTGTAGTATTCCATGGAGTGTATATACCACATTTTCTTTATCCAATCCACTGTTAATGACATCTGGGCTGATTCCTTGTCTTTGCTATTGTGAATAATGTGATGAACATATATGAGTGCATGGGTTTTTTGGTAGAATGATTGACTTTCCTTTAGATATATACCCAGTAATTGGATTGCTGGGTCCAATGGTAGACCAACTCTTAGTTCTTTGAGAAATTTCCAAACTAGTTTCCACAGTGCCTGAAATAATTTACATCCCAACTAAAAGTGTATAAGTGTTTACAATATCCACAAAAAGAATAAAATACTTAGAATACAGCTAACAATAAGGTGAAAGATCTCTATAAGAAGAACTACAAAACACTGCTGAAAAAAAAATCAGAGGTAACACAAATAAATGAGAAAACATTCCATGCTCACGGATTAAAAGAATCAGCATTGCTAAAATGGCCACAATACCCAAAGCAATTTAGAGATTAAATGCTATTCCTGTCAAATTGCTAACATCAGAATTAGAAATTTTTTTTTACAGAATTAGAAAAAAGTTCTAAAATTCATATGGAACCAAAAAAAGAGACTTAATAGCCAAAGCAGTCCTCAGCAAAAAGAACAAATCTGGAGCCATCACATTACCTGATTTCAAACTATACTATAAGGCTACAGCAATCAAAACAGCATGGTACTGATACAAAAACAGACACATAAACCAATGGAACAGGATGGAGAACCCAGAAATAAAGCCACATTCCTACAACCACTCAATGTTTGACAAAGTTAGCAAAAGTAAGCAATGAGAAAAAACTTCCTATTCAATAAATGATGCTCAGCTAACTGGCCAGTGGCATGCAGAAGATTGAAACGGAACCCCTACCTATAAACATATATAAAGGTTAACTGAAAGTAGATTAAAGACTTAAGTGTAAGACCCCAAACTGTACAATCCTGGAAGAAATCCTAGGAAATACCTCTCTTGATATCAGCTGTGGCAAGGATTTATGGCTAAACACTCAAAGGTAATTCCAACAAACATGAAAATTGGCAAGTGGAATCTAATCAATCTAAACAGCTCTTGCACAGCAAGAGAAACTATCAAAGAAGTAAACAGAAGACCTACAGAATGGAAGAAAATATTTACAAACTGTACATCTGCCAAAGGTCTAAATATCCCAAATCTATGAGGAACTTAAATCCACAAGCAAAAAAACCAAGTAACCTCATTAAATGTGTGCAAAGGATATGAACAGACACTTCTAAAGAGAAAACATACAAGTGGCTAAGAAATACATGAAAAAATGTTTATGACTGCTAGTCATTAAAGAAATGCAAAGAAATTGTCTCTAAAAGAATATGTTATTTTGGTTAGAGATTCTTTCTAGGTTGCAAAATGATGCATTCTATTTTAAAATAATTATATATGTTGTGGGTATGTGTGTGTGTGTGTGTGTATATATATATATATATATACACGTATATATATATATATATACACGTATATATATATATATACACGTGTATATATATATATATACATATATATACATGTATATATATATACATATATATGTATATATATACACGTATATATATATATGTATATATATATATATATAGTGTCACACACATATATATATTAATGTAGAAAAAGATAGATGTAGATTAATACACAATAAATTTTAAGCAATAGTAACCTCTGTCAAGGCAATCATGTTGGTAATGGGGCTGTGAAGAGGAACTTACACTTTTTACTTTGTATACATTTGATTTTTTAGAGCTTATGAAAGGAATAATGATTTACTAATAGCAAATATTAACTTTTTTCTTGAAAACCATCTTTCAGCTTTGGGTAATTTTTTATTATGAGTTCTACCTACCAAAGATTCAATAACCTTAGGTTCTAGTTGTTGCCTGGGTACTGAAGATCCATTCTGGGAGCCCTCCCAGTATGCAAGTCCCACTACAAGGCCTAACCTCCCTCTGGCCCTCTCTCCACCTGCCTTCTTACTTTCCCTGCTTCTCTCTAGCTGCTGATGCTCCATTGATTAGTGATAAATCCTGGGGAAAATAAACATGACTTCCATGACATCGGTAATATTAATGGGATGAGTTGACAGTTGCAAAAGCCTTGAAGTTTTTTTCTATAGCATTTGTGCCTTTAATTTCAGAAAAAAAGAAAAATTATGAAAGGCAGGACTGGCACCTTTAAAGAAGCTAATCCAGAATATCAGAAAATGATCCTTCTCTTCCTTGGGACAATGACTGAAATTTCACCAGTTAGAAATCTACTGGGGGCTGAGAAATGGAGGGAGATACTCTAATGTGGTGTTTGACTTCTATGGAAGAGAGACTCTGGAGCACTATTGAGATAGTTCCTTGGGAATGTGAGAGGAAGGTCCTCACTGTGGGAGGATGGAACACGGAAGAGGAAAGCAATGCGGGATGAACACAAAGTGAGATAGCCAGGCACAGCAAGGCAGCAGCTTCTGTTTCCTTCAGAGACCAAGGAATATGGGTGTCTGAAGCTTAATGACAGGTGGCCTGTTGACTCTTTGCAGAGCACTGGTACTCACTTGGCAACACTCATAATCACCTCAGTGTCAAATTGGTATGTGTGGAGTAGAGTTTGGATAAGGTGAGTACTACTCTACCAATAATTGGCAATGTCATCTAGCGAACTGTGTGTAAGTACTTAATTACCCTCTATAGGATCCCTTTGGTAAAATGAGATCCTAAGAATTCAAGGGTGCTGCAAGTTCGATCCTACTTACCCTGACTGGATTAACCAAGTCTTGCAGATCTGTGTTTATTACTAGTACTAAATATGATCTATGGTGATTTTATATTAAACTTATGGTATACTAGAATTTCAAGAATTATCTCATATGTAGCATTTAAATATGTCATGGACTGATAGCTTTGACCCTGGGTTCACAGTGCTTGGTTTCAATTTTGGCTTACCTGCTGGTTTTTGTTTTCTCATTAGCAAACTGAGGAGTAGTAATGACAATACTTCCCACATAGATTGTGAGGAAAGGTTGTCCAAATAAATCACTCAGCACAGAAACTGATACATGAGAAGATCTCTTTAAACTTTATCAATTAATACTTTTACTATCATCTTTACTTTCTTCTGAAACTAGTTTATTGATTCAAGACCATGGCATGTGACCCACTGTTCAAGCACGTGGATTTACTTCAGGATATTCATTAATTTTTACAGCATATTGACGATCCCTGCTACCATAATATAAACAACACAGCTAAAGATCACACCTTTGCATTTTTCTCTGTGACTTTTATATCTAAATATAGAATATTCCAGTAATATCATTGGCATGGATGATTAACATTTACCAATGGCCAAAAGCATTCGAAAATGCAGACAAAAATATTGGCTACTCATTTCTTGGGCATAAGCAATTTGATTCTTGTGGATGTCAACAATTTTGCAAAAAATGTTAATCTTCAAGAACAGAGAATCTATGATTTATATTTCATTTAGGTGTATAAGAAAGACAATCTCACTTTTAATCCCTCTTTGATGTGTAAACATGCTGCAAACTCAAAGAAAAAGAAAACTGAGATTCAGTAGTATTTACATTCCTTCTCTTAAGGTGATTAATTCCAAATCCTTATTCATAGGTGTCTTCAGTTTTCACTTGATAAATCTGTCTTTGCAGCTTTGTCTTTCTTTCTTTTTTTTTTTTAACATTGCAAATAGTTTGATGCATTTTCTAAACCTTTCAATTTGGCAAATCCCTACATACCCTTAAGATCCATGTCCAAAGTGACTTTCAAGTAACATTTCAATTAATTGTTTTTCCTTTGTGCCTTCTTAATATTTCAGGCATACATTGGCTTTAGGTTTATCATATTGTACCGTAATTTCTGTTTATCTTGCTCATTAAACTGTGACTAATCCCTGAAAGCTGAACTCATTTCTTGTGAATTACTTTAAGCTCAGTGTCTAGTACATTGCAGGGACTTAAATAGTTCTTGTTGAAGATAGAGAGGAAGAAAGATAAGAGAGAAATCTTATCATGAGTTGCTTTGGACCAGTAAGATACATTGCACAGAACTACCACAAGATGTATGAAATAACTAATTACATACTTCATCATTACTTAATCCCTATAAGATTCTTTGTATACACACACACACACACACACACACATATGTATATACATATATATATACACACACACATATATACACACACACACACACACACACACACACACATATATATGATTGCACTTTAGGTTCTGGGGTACATGTGCAAAACATGCAGGATTGTTGCATAGGTACATACATGGCAATGTGGTTTGCTGCCTCCATCCTCACTTCACCCATATCTGGCATTTCTCCCCCTGTTATCCTTCCCCAACTGCCCTACCCCCTGCTGTCCCTCCCCTATTCCACAGACCCTAGTGTGTGATGCTCCCTTCCTTGTGTCCATATGTTCTCATTGTTCAACACTTGCCCATGAGTGAGAACATGCAGTGTTTGTTTTCCTGTTCTTGTGTCAGTTTGTGAGAATCATGGTTTCCAGATTTATACATGTTCCTACAAAGGACACAAACTCATCGTTTTTTTATGGCTGTATAGTATTCCATGGTGTATATGTGCCACATTTTCCTTGTCCAGTCTATCGTTGATGGGCATTTGGGTTGGTTCCAGGTCATTGATATTGTAAACAGTGCCACAATAAATATACATGTGCGTGTATCTTTATGATAGAATGATTTATAGCCCTTTGGATATATACCCAGTAATGGGATTGCTGGGTCAAATGGAATTTCTATTTCTAGGTCCTTGAGGAATCTCCACACTGTCTTCCACAATGGTTGAACTAATTTACACTCCCAACAGTGTTCCTATTTCTCCACTTCCTCTCCAGCATCTGTTGTCTCCAGATTTTTTAATGATCGCCCTTCTAACTGGTGTGAAATGGTATCTCAATGTGGTTTTGATTTGCATTTCTCTAATGACCAGTGATGATGAACATTTTTTCATATGTTTGTTGGCCTTATAAATGTCTTCTTTTGAAAAGTGTCTGTTCATATCTTTTGCTCACTTTTGAATGGGTTTGTTTGTTTTTTTATGTGTAAATCTGTTTTAGTTCTTTGTAGATTCTGGATATTAGCCCTTTGTCAGATGGGTAGATTGCAAAAATTTTTTCCCATTTTGTTGGCTGCCGGTTCACTCTAATAATTATTTGTTTTGCTGTGCAGAAGCTCTTGAGTTTAATTAGATTGCATTTGTCTATTTTGGCTTTTGTTGTCAATGTTTTTGGTGTTTTAGTCATGAAGTCCTTGCCTGTGCCTATGTCCTGAATGGTTTTACCTAGGTTTTCTTCTAGGGTTTTTATGCTGTTGGGTCTTATGTTTAAGTCTTTAATCCACCTGGAGTTAATTTTAGTGTAAGGTGTCAGAAAGGGGTCCAGTTTCTGTTTTCTGCTCACTGCTAGCCAGTTTTCCCAACACCATTTATTAAACAGGGAATCTTTTCCCCATTGCTTGTTTTGGTCAGGTTTGTCAAAGATCAGATGGTTGTAGATGTGTGGCATTATCTCCAAGGTCTCCGTTCTGTTCCATTGGTCTATATTTCTGTTTTGGTACCAGTACCATCTTTAATATAAACAATACAAAGAAAGATGGGCAGAAATCTAAGAGAGAGAATTTTGAATAAAAGGAAAATGAAGACCACCTATTGACAGGGTAAGATGACTTTCAAAGAGACGCTGAAATAGGTGAGAAGTGACAACTGATTAATGACTACATAGTTTAGATGAGAACACTTAAAATTATTACGGTTATGTCCATACCTAAAAGTGGCACTAACAACCAATATCAAGTAGTTGACAGCATAGGGATGGATACTTAATAAATGAGAAATTAAAATTTATAATGCACACTTCTTTGGTTTTTCACCAAGGATGTTAACAATAGGAATAAAGATTGATTGAAAATCTAAGCCCTTTTAGCATCTTATTCAAAATAATAAGAAAATAGGTTGATTTAAAGACATGAAAAAATCAACTGTCATTTTCATAATCTTCTCTGCATATTTATCAAGAGAAAAATAGATTAATTCTTAATTTAAGCCATAAAATGAAATTAATCAAATCCCAAGCTTGGTGTCATTTTTGCCCTTTTACTCTTGGTGATGGTTAAAATTTAAAATGAGCTCTGTTAAGTAAAATGAACAAAATTCAAATATTGCAGTTTTCCCATTATACTTATTTTGACTGCCTGGATAAACAAACAGCATGGGTTGATATTTGCATATCTGCATAGTATTAATAATTATGAAGATGAAATAGATCAGCAAATGGTTCAGCAGGCAGATAAATCCTAAGTCAATAGATGCTGAGGTGGATTTTTATGCTGAGCTCTTACTTAAAAGTCTTACCACAACTGCAAGTTAATAATATGCAATATAGTCAAACAGCACTGTAAGGAAAACTAAAACATAAAAATCTGGTATTAAAGGTATTATGACTTAAATTTATGTTTAAGTAAATGAATGATTTCTTACATTCTGAAACACTTTGAGAGTATTGAGTTATATAGTGAATACTAAAGTACATGTAAAATATGGTTTGATTTAACATAAAAAATCACATATGACTTTTTAGAAACACATTTGTTACAGCAAAGCTATACATCTGCATTTAAGATTTGATGCATCAAGATGCGATGTAATTATTAAAATTACTACTGACTAGTGCTGTGACTCTTGATGTGAGAGCAAAATAATCATACAGTCTTTTTGTTTAAGAACTTTGAAAGTGTGGCATGGTAGATGAGGTATATGGAACAATTAGAGAAATATATGAATATAAATACAGCCACTCAACTACAGCAGCTTACACAGTGCTCTGCCTCTCTTGTATCCAAGGAAATGTATTTACTTATTTCTGTTTGTTCATCAACAACTACATATTTCCTGTCAGTTTGAAATGTAAGAGTTACGGGTGTGGGGTTGGTTTGGGGCTCAGGGTGGAAGACAGGTACAGCTGTTTTCTCCCACTGTGCCGCATGCAGTGTTGCATTGTTAATTCCATTCAATGCACAGGTAGGGGAAGCATGATCCCTATTTTAAAACGTGTGAAGATGAAAGTCAAAACAAGGTAAATTAACTCAGTAATTACTGGCAAAGACAAGATTGGAATCCTAGTCTGTTACAGAGCTTACCAAGCCCTACACCTACCTACCCATGGTCTGAAAATTGTCATCATCATCATCATCAACCTAACCTTTCTCTGGGCATGCTGGGCTCCAGGCAGTGCACCCGGGGCACATCTCACTTATTTCATAGCTTCCTGGGGGAGGTCTTTCCATCTCAATTTTACATGCAGAGGCGGAATCTCGGAAACATAAGTAACTTTTAAAAAATCATACAGATTTGCAGCTGCGTGGGGTTTTTACCACTGGGCTTGTCCCACTTGGTATGTTTAGCTCTGAATCCTGTGTTCTCAGATAGTAAATGACACTTTCTGACATTAAGTGGCTGCCCTCTGCTCCTCTCTTGGTTAGTTTCTGTTTCTCTTCTGACAAATTTGGAATAAACCAAATATATAAATATTGTTCAGCTGTCATCTAGAACCATGTTGCATGCTTCCCTCTGGATTTCTGGAATTTCACAGCTGAACATTGAAATTTAATTTGCATAGTGACACTTGATCTATATAAAATACAGAGAGAGCCAGGCCTTGGTAGGTTCTCCATTTCTAAGTCCCAAGAGAAGGAAACTTTCAGCCCTTCCTTGAAGCTTTGTCTTCTCAATTCTAGGGAGGTTGTAGTTAAACTTGAGTTAACAAGGCCATTGGAAGTGAAGAATTCAAAGGCCTGAGTGGAGTTTCCTTATGATCACAGACATCACTCTGTTAATAACAGCACTTGGGGTACAGAGAAAGGGTATGATGTTGGACTCAGTTTCAGAGAATGGGAAATCATAAAAGGCCCATATGAAAAAAGATGTAGAGGAATATAGAATTGCATTGTGTCCCAAAGGAGGTCCCCTTGTCCCCAAGGTGAGGCCCACACGTATTTCTTCATGTAGTCAGCATGTATTACATGTGAACACTTGTTACATAAAGAAATCTCATGCCAAGCATTGTCCTAGAAAATTACCATAAGCTGAGAAGGACAAACAGCACGGTCCACTTAAGAGGCTAGAAGGGATGTGGTGGTATCCTCTAGAGGGGCAGGTAGCTACAAGTTCAGAAGGAAAAAAGGCACATTTAGTGAGAAGTTTGAGGTTGTAGGAAAGTATGTGAATCATGAAATAGTATTTTGAAAGCGGTGTTTTGAAAGGAAAGTAACTGTGGGAGATCAGTTGCCAGAGGATAATATGACAGTGGGGCTTCCACCTTGGGGCAAGGAACAAGGAAAATAGAAATGTGTGACATGAGGCATTTATCTGAATAGAGTTTCACAAATAATAATCACCAGTCCCTAAGTGGAAGGGATGTTCTCAGTCTTTTCTGGAGTTGGATGTGCCCAAAAAGTACTGATTTTGGAGAGGGTTCGGGGTCTATGAATCAGGAGCTTCTTACTTTTCTGGAATGCGTCAGCTATGGTCATGTTTTGTGGTCTATTCCCACTACGTGCATGTAACACAGAGGATTCTAACACAAGTTTAGAATCCTAGGGAATTTGGATGGGGATGGAAACCAAACACCTTTTCAAATACATACCAGACCCGGGATTCTCCCCAGGCCCATGATTCTCCCCACCCTGTCTGGAGAGGCTGATAAAGAAGAGCCGATGTCATGCCCACAGAGCCGTACATCTCTATAGGAAAGGGGGAGGTAGATTTAAAATGGTCTTTCTAAGAATTTTGTTTTCTAAACTTTATATATTTAATTTTAAAAACTTAGTTTAAAAAATCTTAATTGTACTAAAAAAAAATCCCAAAACACATATCTTACAGTGGTTTGGCAAGGCTATTTTTCATAAATGGGAAGGAATGTTGAAAAAGTTCTGAAATTCTTAAAATATTGATACACTCTCTCGTAGGCACTTCTAAAGGTCAAATAGAGAAAGACTTCTTTACGGGTTAGAGAACATTGTTAGTCTCAATAAATAATCCTTCTTTCAGCCAGACAAAATAGCTTGTAATCTAACAATGTCTTAGCTCTCAGAGGATATCTTTTGTTTTCTTTTAGCTAGCAAAAGTGGTGATACAGCCTCCCAGAGTTTCCAGGGAGCTTTGTGTAAGTGCCTTATGCAAGTGTGTTTTCCCAGCAGGAATGATGGGTGTGAGGAAGGACACCACCAATTCTAGCTGCCAAAAGCAAAGAAAGGAAAATGGGTTTAACCTTACTGATCTTATTTGTCTCTGCCAAATTTTGAAGAAAATCTAAAGAAAAAATGACTCCTTAATTGTCCTGATTTACAGAGATGGAATTCATCATGCACTCCTTTTTTTCTTTCTAAAACCAAGATGTAGCTGAACTCAGCGTGAGAGTGCTAAAATCATGTTTTCTAACTGATATCTCCAATGGAGGGAGAAAAGCTATTTTCTTTTTAAAGAAAGTACTTATATAACATTAGATATTGATTACCTGTTTGGCAGCGTGGGGTCTGTAAGGTCTGTTCTTCAATCTCCCAAGCTCCTTTTGTCATTGAGGTCTCTTTACTGACTCCCATACCTCCTGGTAACTTCCAGTCTCCCGTGGAAGCACGCTGAGCTTTCACCTGAAATAATCGAATCTGCAGACACACATTAACACATACCACCCTTCGCTACCTCCAGTATAAAATGTCTAAGAATAGTATATACTGGTAAAATGAGCCTATTCTATAATTCTAAATGTTGAAATGTATGCCTCTTGTACTACAGGGATTGGTAGTCTCTATCGTGATCAAGTTAGAATTTCTTGTATTACAAGAAAGACCAAATTAAGTAACTTTAAAGCAAGAGACAGAGAACAACAACAGTAGCTGCTAATATTTGCCGCACACCTACTGTGTGACAGCAATGCTTAGCACATGCACTCAACTGATCCTCACAGCAGCCTCATGAGGTAGGTACTATTTACAAATGAAGCAGTAGAACCATGACCAGATTACTCTCTTGAGTGAGGTAACACAACTAATAAGTGGCAGAGCCAGTATTTGAATGCAGTTGATCCAAGGGTCTTGGAATCTTCCTGGAATTAAAATATGTGTATAAAGTGCAACCAGGCTTCCTGATAATCGGAAGAAACAAAGGCTATTCTTTTCTTATTTGTACATAGATTTTATTGCTTACCCTTTTGCCATGACATACAATGCTTGTCCCAACTCCAAGATCACATGAGTTTTTACAATTCTGTACTGGGTTGAATATTTGTCCCCCACAAAATTCATGTCGAAATGGACTTGGGAATGTGATATTATCTAGAAATAGGGTCTTTGCAAATGTACTGAAGTTAAAATGAGATCATACTTGATGAGGGTGGGTCCCAATCTAATGCCTGATATTCTATAAAAGCTGGGTATTTGGACGCAAGCACACGGAGATAGCCACATGGTGATCAAGACAGAGATTTGAGTTAGCTGCTGCAGACCAGGGAGTACAAAGGACTACTGGCAACCATCAGAAGCTAGACAAGTCAAGAAAGGATTTTTCCCTAAGAGCATTTCAAGGGAACATGGCCCTGCTGATTTTAAACTTCTAGCTTCCAGAACTGAAAGAACATACATTTCTGTGGTTTTTAAACCACCTAGTTTTAGGACCTTGATTACAGGAACCCTGGGAAACCAATACAAATGCTAAAATTCAGGATTCAGTTTAGGAAACAGAGATGGTAGGCTAATAATGGCTCCCAAAAATATGCCCATGTCCTGATCTCTGGAACATGTGAACACTTGTATCACTTGGAGAATCTTTGTAGATATAATTAAATAAAAAATCTCTAGGTTAAGAGATTCTGGATTATAGGGGCAGGTCTTAATTGCCATCATAAGTGTCCTTATACATGAAAGGGAGAGAGGTACTTGGCACACAAACAGAGGAGAAGGTGATGTGAAGATAGGGGCAGAGGTTGGGAGGATGTGGCCACAAGCTAAGGAATGCTGGAAATTGCAGAAGCTGGTAGAGGAAAGGATTTGATTCTCTTCTAGGGCCTATAGGAAAGCACAGACTTTCTAACACCTTAGTTTTGGACTTCTGGTCTCCAGAACTGTGACAGAATTTATTTTTGTTGTTTTAGGCCATCAAGTTTGTGATAATTTGTTACAGCAACTAAATTAGTTATTGCAACAACTAAATTGTTACAGCACCTAATGGAAACTAAACTAATGTGCTACTGCCAGTGTTTCAAGCAGAAAGATATTCAATACAGAAAACTGTGACTCATAAAATCATTGGAGGAGCTTTAGTTGCAGAAGTGAAAGAACTGCCGCTCAGTCATCCAGAAGTATAGACACTGCAGGAGACTGTGCCTGAAGTACCATGGTCCGTTAATCCTGGAATTGGTGATTAGATGGGTAAACATGAGGTCTGATGGCTGCAGTGTTAGCTGCCACCACTACAAAGGGGGTGAGGCAATTAGAAGGGACTTATAGGGAAAAGGGACAGGCAAGGGGGAGAAAAATGGATGGAAAATGCAATGATCAATATCTAACACCACACAAGGGTTGCAGTTCTAAATATTCCACACCAGTAGCTACGGGCACTGCAAGTCAGAATGCACACTGGTCCTAAGCAAATGGTATGCATGTAATGACCCATGTCAGCTAAATGTGAGCTCTCACAACAACCTGTTTTAATGAAGTGAGAAAGAGATTGTGATTTTCGTAGTTCATTATCTTGAGTAAGGTCATATAACTTTTGAAGGAGCTTAATGGTGGGCTTACTTCTGGTTAGGTATTCACCAGTTCTACATGAGTTGGAGCAGGCAGTAAATAGTCAGGTTCATATTCTTGGGGTATTCTCCTAAAAGAAGATAAATGTGGTACAGATTTCTCATCTATATACCATTTTTCATTAGTTTGAAGATGCCATCTATTTTAAAACATATGATTACTTATGCACCACTGGGAAAGAAGAAAATAAATGCTGCCAATTTAACCATGACATGACATTTATTGTAATATGCATTCCAAACTGAGAAACGTTAAAATGTGGAAGGGCGCAGGTTGTAGAATCTGTGAACTGCGGTAACTCAAAGGCAGTGTGAAATGACCCGTCATATAACTCTTTGTTTGTAGGCACATTCTTAATAGAACTCTTGGCAATGGAAAAATCAAATACAACATAAAACCATATTATTCCATGTTTATTTTTTGTCTTATTTTTGTAATTATAAATGTAATAGCTTATTGTGGAAAATGCAGTGTTCAAAGAAGCAGTCAAAACCGTGAGTGGAGCACACAAACACCATGGCAACTGACTTTAATGAAAGCAAGAGCTAGGGACAGGCATATAATTCTCATTAAAATAACTTCCTCTCTATCACCTTAAAGAGATATTTTTTTAAATGTTAAAATAAAGATTGTAGCTGCTTTTGTTTTTGGGTAATAAGTTCCTCTTGACTCCTCTGGTACCGTGTAATGTAGGCCATCCTTCCAGTTATTTGCATTTTAATGAATAGCTACATTTATAACACATTTATATTAGACATGAATGAATGAGATTTGACTGCACCATCCTTTGTGAGAACATTTGCTAACTTGGCATAGGTAGTTTTTGCTAGAATAATTTCTACGTATTACCTGATTTACCATATCTCTGCCTAGCCATGCTAGAGTTTTTAAATATAACCTATTAGTGAAATAATGTGTAAAAATTCTGATTCAATGTCTATTGCATAGTATATTCTCAGAAAATGCTAATTAGTGTTCACATTATTAACAAAAGTGTAGGATTTAATTTAGCAGTACTTCTGCAAATGAGTGATACTGAAATAAATAAAACAACCTGACTTGACTTGCCATTTATTAGCTGTGAAAACTTTTACAAGCAACTACAACTTTATAAGCCTCAGAATTCGTATACATAAACAGAATGTAATAATTTCTTATAAATCTCAAAGAGTTGTATTAATTGAATGGAATACATGAAAATGCCCAGAACAGTACTTAGCACAGTTGGCACTCAAATATTGGGTTCCTTCTTTTCCTTAATTGTTCTCATTTTCTTCTCTTTGGTAGAGGTGCATACTAAACTTTATACAAAATGGGATAACTTGATTCTAATCTCCGTAAGAGTTGAGACTTGATCATTTCTATAGATACAATAAAGAGTATAATAACCAAGACAAAAATAGAGTAAGTAAATAAATGAACAAATAAATGAATGACTCACATGCTTGTTACTTTTGCTTCAAGACTGCATCACAAAAATGGAAGATGAAGGCAGTCACAGTATGTGCCTCAATATATTAGTTATATATTATTTCATGACAAATTATCCCAAATAGCTAAAGCAACATGTATTATTGCATAGTTTCTATGTGTAGTATAGCTGGATGTCATTGGTTCACTCTTTTTCCTGAGGTTGCTGTCAAGCTGGTGGCCTGGATGTGGTTTCATCTGAAGGCTTTAATGTGTCGAGAAGAGTCCACTTCTGAGCTCACACAGGTGGCTGTTGGCAGGCCTCAGTCTCTTGCTGTGAGAAATTGTCAAGACTGCCTTATGACATGGCAGCTCACTTCCACCAGGCAAGTGATCTAAGAGAGAGTAAGAACAAACTAGGTGGCTTAAAAACCACAGAAATGTATTCTTTCACAGTACTGGAGGGTAGAAGTCTAAAATGAAGATATCAGTAGGCCATGTTTTCTCTGAAGCTACTAAAAAAGAATCCTTTCTTTCTTCTTCTAGCTTCTAGAGGTTGCTGGGAATTCTTGGCATTATTTGGCTTACAGAGGCATTAATTCAATCTCAGCCTCCATCTTTATATGGTATTTCTCTACGTTCACATTTTCTTCTACTTACAAGAACACTGATCACTGGATTGAGCCACCCTAATTCAGTATGACCTTATCTTAACTCGATTTCATCTACAAAACCCTATGTCCAAATAAAGACAGATTTACGGTTTCTAAGACTTGTCACTTCAATATATTTTGGGGGTACACAATTTAACCCACAATAGGGAATAAGAAGCACTGTTTGGCACATGGAAATTTCCTAAGTCCTTTCTCAAATTTCCTACAGGTGTTTGGTTGGCAAGAACTTTTCTAGCAATCAATGCTATCCTACCTCTTGTGAAGGAGACCAAGGGGGAAAGTAGAGGTGATATAAAGGCACCATGAAATGGGCTTCCACTGGAAGCCAAGATCTTGGTGCAGGGATGGTTTCCTTAGTTTTTCAGTCATAACGGAAAGGAAACAGGCCTCCAGATTCTTCCTACTTCATTTAGATCTGTAGACACCAACCAACCAGTTGCTGACATACTTTATCTCAATTCTTACTTGACTGGAAAACAATATAGATATTCATAAATCTCCATATTAAGAGAAAGAGAACAGAAAAAAATGTTATATACATGAGAAGATGCAGCTATTCAAAAGGAGAAAACACTGAACATTCACAGTAAATAATTCTCTCTGAAATAGATTTATTCTAAAAAAAAAAAAAAGAGAGACAAATTTTAGTAATTGCTAATACGTCTTCCCACCAAGAAAACTGAATTGAAAATCCAACTTTAAAAAATTCAAAAATGTTTTCCCCTGTTTTGGAAGGGATAGAATTCTGAGACTAAAGAACTTCAGATGCAATAAAAAACATGGATATTTATCCATGGGTTCTACAGTAAAGGCATTGTAAAATTACTTCTTCTAAGACAAATTTTGAGAATGTAAAGTGTTTAAAGGAGTTTAAGAGAAAATAAAGAGAGAAAACAGTGGAAAAGGTGAGACACAAAGACAGACCATGGAAATACAGTTTATTACTTTGCAGAACTCTCAAATTAATTGGAGGAACCTTTTTACTGTATTGTGCAAGGCACAAGGGCTTGCAAAGTACCAATTAAGATGAATAAAAAGGTAACAATTTGCAACCTGAGAGTTTTTAAATTTTAAGGCAAAAAGGAAGACAAAAAAACACGTGGTTATCCAACTATGATTCAACAAGCTGGCCTAAACCCATATTCGTTGGTACTAAGTATTATCAACATTATTCTAAATTGATCTACCTAGTCCAACACAGAAATTTCAACTTGCTATTCACGTAAAATTAAAATAGAAAAATAGTCTTTACCATTGGGGGATACATAGAACATGCCATCAATGAATACTTCTGGGAAAAAAAAATGTATATTTCAGCCAACTGAAGTAATAAACCCACTGATGCAAAAGTGGGAAAAGGTAGTAGATAAAAATAACAGAAACAAAAGAAACCAGTAAAATAAAGAGTAAATGATAAATATTTGTTGTTAGAAAATTGTACAGATACATGTGCCCTCTGAATCTAAAATAGAAGCTGAAATTTTAAGAAAGAAGATTGTGCAAATATTGATTTTTTTGAATGAGAATATAATAATTTGGTATCAATAATAATGCCATTTATTAAGCATTTATAACGGATAAAAAAATTTTTAATTATACAGTCTCATATAGTAATTTGGGCCTAAAATCCCAAATGGTAGTAATAAAACAATAAAATTGTCAGGAGAGGCAGAGGAATGGAAGGATATGTCATGTTAAATTTATTTTTACTGATATGGTGAAGACAGTAGACATCGTTTCATTCCTTGCTATTGCCAATCAGTAAAAATAAATACAACTTCATGCATATGCATACACACACACACACATAAATATATACAAAATTATGTGTGTGTGTATACATATACTCCATATATGTATATCCATATAGTCATATATAAATAGATGATACAGGCATATCAATAGCTATGTCTGTATTTCTATATCTGTCTGTATGTAGCATGTATAAATGTATACACGCATATATGTAAATATATGGATCTATATGTCTATCCCTTACACTCTGTGTGTGCATAGAGTGCATATATACACACACACATGTATCTATATATTTGTCATATATATGTATATCACACATATATGTATATATATATTCTATATAAATCTACATCTATCTCTCACTATGTGTATATATATAGAGTATGTATATATACATATATGTGTATGTATATATACACATGTGTATGTTTTTATATATTCATTATATATACAGATATAGATAGATATAGATATATGTACACACATATATGTGCATGTTAATATATTCATGAACATATCTATTTTTCCCTAATTGGCAATAGCAAGGAATGAAACAATATCTATTGTCTTTACCATATGTGTAAACATAAATTAAATATCTGTATATGAAGTATCTACATACATAAAATGAATAAATACCTACCTATATATCTCTTTGTATATCTACAAAAATATATATTTAGAGAGAGTGTGTGAGAAACAGGTAAAAACAATTAGCTGCATACATTGCAACTTCCTATATTAGAAAAATTAGCCAAAAATCGACAGTTCTGAAGAGACAAAAACTAAACAAGAGCCATTTTCTTGGGTGCCACCTTCTACATAGACATCTATTCATTTTCAGGACTACCTTCAGACCCTCCAGTCCAGAGGCAGCCACACCTGTGGTAATCTTTACATATCAGAAATTAACATGAACATGGTATTGAGGAAAAAGTGTTTCCTTCCTTTTTCTCCAAAGGTGTCTGGTGACTGCTAAAATGTTTTATTCTCAGATTTCTCTGTTGCTTATGCCTCTGGTCCAGGTCAGGGCCCCCAGTACCTATAGAATAATTTTCATTAAGTCAGATTAATCTTGAGCATGGCTGGAAATATGACCTCTGAATATGTAACCCACCTTAATGGAAAGAAAATATTGAACTGTATTAAGCAATTAAAAAATCCATTCCTAAATCCCCAACAGTGCAAATCAAGGAGTCAAGCAAATGGAATTCAATGGCTACAAACCAGTCAGCATACATTATATAGAATTTTCAGTAGTGAACCAATCTATTTCTGGACAGAACTGCACTTAAACCATCACTAAATAACTGAGAAGTCTAGCCTGTGCTGGAGATTTCATAACCCTCCAGTGTATGGCAACTTTCATATTAAAGATTCCAACATTTTTATACTTTATCTTAAAATGTAGTAAAATGCCAGGGAAGGTAAATAATGGCTAGCTATTATCTTTGGACCCAAACAATATCTCTAAATGAAATTTGGTTATTATTTTTATCCTTCAATTATGGATGGGGTACAGCCTACAGCTACACTTGCTTTGTTTAAGATTTATGAGCAGAAATATATTATTTAAGATAAGTAGAAAACGTTTTAGAGGATTCATCTTCCTTGTGGATATTATGTCCTTTGTTTTCACTGCTGGTCTGTCATATTCTGTCTTCATCAACCTCCAAACATAATTCTAGATGACCGTTTGAATAGTAGAGACAAGGTGGAGAAATGAGCCCAGGGAAATGAAGGGAGTGTGTGGGGCTGGCCACCTGAACCTAAATGTCCATACCTTTTCTCTGGACTCAGAAGATGTCTACTATTTCTTCTCTTGTAATGAACTGAGAGCTGGAATGCCTTTCAGACCTGAAATAAGAACTAAGAAGGAGCCCCCGCAAGAAGAGCTTCGAAATAAGAAGAAATGGACATTGCAACTATTTGTGAAAGTTGGTTAAAGCAGTCATAGAATACAATGTAGGCTGTAGTAAAATAAAACCCAAGTAGCAATTTACAAATGTTGGGGAGCAGCTAAAATTGACATACAGAAGAGATGCACAGGAGAGAGCAAATGAAGGTAAAGAAAAGTGAGGACTTCACGGGGAAGAGCCATTCAGACTTGCAGAAATAACTGCAAAATCATTTTAGGAAATTCTAAAGACAAATGAGTTTTATTTAAGGAACAGGAAGGCATTCATTGATTATTCAAGAAGAGACCCACTGTTATTTAATTCCTTTTGATTTTCCAGCACTTAGTATGGTTTCTAACATACAGAAGGCACTCAATTCTGTTTAGAAATGAATACAAGCATAAGGTGTCTGCAGTATGGAGGATGGCACTGCCTAGAGAGAATTATCTGGAGATCCCTTCTCAGCGATAAGCCAATAAGCATCTCACTACTTCCTAAAATTGCCAACCAGAACAAAAGCAGACAGAGTTAGTCAAGCTTATCTCATATATCTTAGAAATTCTCCATTCCATAGAAAGGTACCTAAAAAGGGAACTTTAAGAATGCAGGTCTAACTATGCTAATGCTGGAACGGGGCCTTTCTGTACCATGTAAAGTTTTTTTGCAGTTATTTCAGTTTTATACTCTTCATTTTGCTTACCCAAGAATGTTATCTTACATTAAAATTCAAGAGACTCCTCTAAAACATAAAATGACTTATCTTTGTTTCAGAAACACCTAACTGGGGGAGCCCTGAAGAATCTCTTACTCTTTTTTTTTTTTTTTTCAGATGGAGTCTCTCTCTGTTGCCAGGCTGGAGTGCAGTGGCATGATTTCGGCTCACTGTTAACCTCTACCTCCCAAGTTCAAGCCATTCTCCTGTCTCAACCTCCCAAATAGCTGGGACTACAGGCATGTGCCACCACACCCAGCTAATTTTTGTACTTTTAGTAGAGATGGGGTTTCAGCATGTTGGACAGGATAGTCTCGATCTCTTGTCCTTGTGATCTGCCTGTCTTGGCCTTCCAAAGTGCTGGGATTACAGACATAAGCCACTGCGCCTGGCCATTCTTGCATTGCTATCAAAAATACATGAGACTGGGTAATTTATAAATAAAAGTTTAATTGGCTTATGGTTCTGCAGGCTTTACATGAAGCATGTTGCTGGCATCTGCTTGGCTTCTGGGAAGGCCTCAGGGAGCTTTTATTCACCAAGGAAGGCAAAGGAAGAGCAGTTGTCTCCCACAGAACAAGCAAGAGAGAAAAATGGGGGGCTGGTTGCAGTGGCTCATGCCTGTAATACCAATACTTTGGAAGGCCAAGGAGAGTGAATAACGTGAGGTCAGGAGTTTAAGACCAGCCTGGCCAACTTGGTGAAACCCTGTCTCTACTAAAAATACAAAAATTAGCCAGGTGTGGTAAGGACACATGTAATCTCAGCTACTCAGGAGGTTGAGGCAGGAGAATTGATTGAACCTGGAAGGCGGAGGTTGCAGTGAGCCGAGACTGTGCCACAGCACTGCAGCCTGCATAAAAAGAGCAAAACTCTGTCTCATTAAAAAAAAAAAAATGAGAACAGGTGCCACATTTTACAACAACCACATCTTGAAAGAACTCACTCACTATGGTGAGGACAGCACCAAGGAATAAGGGATCCTCCTCCATAACCAAAACACTTCCCACTAGGGCCCTCATGCAACACTGGTGATTCTCTTTCAAGATTTGTGCTGGGACAAATATCCAGCTCTATCAATGGCCAATGAACATATGCAAAGATGCTCAACATCACCAATAAGGAGGAAAATGCAAATCAAAACCACAATGATATATCACTTCACAACCACTAAGACAGCTACTAACAAAACCAAAACTAAACCAAATAGAAAATAACAGATAGAAAATAACAAAATATTGGTGAGTATGTGATGAAACTGGAATCCTTGTGCACTGCTGGCAGGAATGTAAAATGGTGCAGCCCACTATGGAAAGCAGTATGGCAGTTGCTCCAAAAGTTTAAAATACAATAATAATGTGATTCAGCAATTCCATTTCTAGGTATATATCCAAAAAAATGTAAGCAGGCTCTTGTTGAAATATTTGCACACCCATGTTCATAGCCACACTATTCACAATAGCCAAGAAGTAGAAGTAACTGATGTGTAGATAAAATGTGGTGTATGCACACCATAGACTATTCTTCAGCCTTAAAAGGAAGGAAATTCTGACACATGCTGCAACACAGGTGAGCCTTGGGGACAATACGCTAAGTGAAATAACCCAGTTATAAAAAGGCAAATATAAATGCCATTTATATAAGGTACCTAGTGTAGTCAGGTTCATAGAGACAGGGAGTATAATAGTGGTTACCAGAGACTGGGGGGATTTGGGAGGCTATGGTTTAATAGTCATAGAGTTTCAGTTTTGCAAGATAAAAATAAAATTTCTGGAGATTGGTTGCACAACACTGAATATACTTAACACTCCTGAACTGTACACTTAATGATGGTTACAGTGGTAAATTTTATGTTACACTTATTTAAAAAAATTTAAAAATTAAAAGAAAAAGGAAGAGATGACTTAAACTTATACCCAATAAACAAGATACTTGTGAGACATAACTGGTGGCTCCTGGTGACAGTAGGTGGCTTCCTTCCAAGTATCTCCTGCTTGGTATTTAGAACCACTGGACCAACTGCTATTGTGATAAACTCATCAGTGGGTGCCAATACCCAGCAGACATCCTGAATAAGTATTTGTTGGTAAATAGTAAAAAAGCATTACTAAAAACAGTGAGATAAACAAACTGAAGGTCTAGATGCAGATTATAGATTTATCTTTTCATTAAAATTTAGCATCTGGTGACTTAAAATTCTCCTCTTGTGTTGAGCACAAACTTTGGTGTCTAGGACATGAGGTGTGGGGGAGGTAGCTGTCTATGTGGAAAGTTAGCCACGAAACTCTGGTGGGTTTCTAGCAGACCGAGTCTGGGCGTGAGCAGTCAGACAGGACTATCAGATGAAGCCCAGCTCTAGCTGGGGAGAATTACAGCAGGCAGGAGGAAGTGGGTGACTAACCCAAGATCCCATGTCTCAAGGGCAGCAAGTCCACTTGCCTTTCTTGCTAGTTCTGCGGGAAGAGGGACTTTTCTAGTCATAGCCAGCAGTTAAGAGTTGGCTTCAGAATGGAAATCCCATCCTGACTGCTTGACTGAATGTTTGAAAAAAGCTCTTCACTGGGTTTGATTTTAGGGTCACAGCAAGAACTCTTTTATTTGTGTCCCCTTCCACATTAGCAGAAAGATCAGCTGTCACATTTCAGAGGATGCTCATGTCTGAGACAGCCTCAGCAGCCTATGTCAGTGCTAGTGAACAAGGTGTCCCCTTAAGGAGGGTATGATTGGGTTGCATGTCTACACACTGACACTCCTACATCCTGTTTGAAGGACGCTGGACCTAGAAGCCTGCATGCTTGGTCCACCCCAAAGAGGCTTGTGTGGCCTTGCAGCTTGGCTAGAAAGTCTCTCATATTCCTAGCAAAACTCTATTATTCCAGGATATTCTGGGTTTGCAACAGGGTCACCAGGGCTTCTTCTTATCACGACTTGCTCTGGTCCTGCATGTCTCCCTGGCATTAGGCTCACTAGAGTTTACAAAATAACGACAGGCAGACTAGTGTTAGGGTCTAAAGTTGGAGGACCAAATGTTTTGGTAGTTCAGCTGAACTAAACAGTAGTCAAATATTTCCAACAGAAAAGCACTTGTCCTGGGTCTTTTGTTGCACTGAGTTCCCTGTTGGGTCACCGTGCGTCACACTGAGTCACCTGCCCACCAAGGGGATTATTGCTTGATGACCTTACAATAGCAATGGAGGTCGGGTTGTTAATGCTTCCCAAGGCTTTGAGAATCCATTACTAAGAGGTAATTACTAAGGTATCATTCGGGTGTTATGAAGCTGTTCTATCAAGGACATGGGCTTTGAATTTAGTCCTACTTGATTTTGAAGCTCCACTCTATCGCCTGCTAGATTTGTGATAATCCTTTTGGTTGAGTCTCATTTTTCATGTTTTTAAAGTATAGATATTACTCTGGCATACATAATTTTAATGTATGTTGGGCACACAGTCGTTTGGAACTTTGATATCAGGTTGAATCTGTAGCTGTAGCAAAGTTTATCTGAGAACTGATCCTTAGAGACAGAAGAAAGATTGGCTAGGTGACCAAGCTCTCAGGTCTTTGAGTTATTCTCTTTCTGATCCTGGTGGACTTACAATCATCCAGACATATTATTCCTAAGAGAAATATGTATTCTCTAATTTATCACTTTCTTGATTAGATAGTGATCTGTTTGAAATCAGAGACTGTGTTTTATCCTTCAAATAACAAGCATCTACTAGGTGACCAGTATATATTTGTGTTTCATGAATACTGAATTGTGGCTAGATTACAACTCAATTTAAAGCGCACAAATAATTTCCTTTTTGTTATGAATCCCCCCATAAAATCTGTCAGTGAGATCAGACTCTAAAGCAAAGGATTCTGAATCTTTTATAATATGAATAAGGAGTAGGAAAGGATTCTGTTTTGCAGAAGGACTTCTGGGCTTCTCTCCCAACATTGGGAGCAATTACATTTCATCCTTGGGAAAGCATTAAAACAGTTCCATTGAACCACAGAAGCCTATTTTGCTAAATACACAGGTTCCATTCTGGGGTGAATCACTGTTTACCCGTAGCTGCTTGTGAAATATGGATATGTATACAAGTGAATGTGCACCCACTGAGCACAGCAGAGCAGAGAAAAAGAAGCGAAAGAGATTTTACATCCCCAGTGGTCTTGCCTTGTCAGCTGTTAATGACTATTAACTGCAACCCAGACAGCAGCAAAGGTTGGGACACTTTTTTCTGCTTTCCAGATATTGCTACTTGGAACTAGGAGCAAAATGCCTCAAAGACAGACACAGCCCATTTCTCAGTCAAGGGAAGTCATTATCTCCAGAGCAGCTCTGACAGCAGCTGCAGCAGGAGTGACACAATCCCATCACCAGGCTGGTGCAGCCACAAGAGCAGGGTGACTGAGTTCTGAACACCTGAAGACATCTTCTCTTTATGACAATGCCCAATTCCGAAGCTAGGGCAACTTGACTTGCCAAAGTTTAGCATTGTTCCTCTTTGTAAAACAGTAACAACAATTGCCCCATATCATGCTTTTAAGACACAGCGGACTTGGAGCAGTGATTTTAGGAATATAATTCCTAAATACTTTCGACAATCCTGCATTATAACATATTAAGATAAAAATTGTAGAGAAATTTATAGATATAATTATCAAAAAATTACAGAGAAAAATTAACTAGGTAGCTTTGCAGACAGAGCAAGAGATAAAGGCAGCACAATTCCATGTCCTCCAGCCTAAAGATCCGAGGACAGGCAAGCTTTTCAGCTGTAACTGCCATTCTGATACAACAGGAAAGAGGAAAATTTTATTTCTAACTGAGTTCCTGGCTCCAATCTTCTGGGTGATGTTGCACGGAAGACCCTGTTGGCCCCATCCACACTGCCCCTCCAAAGCTGTGAACTGCCTGCTCATTCTCAGCACTTGCAGATCAAGGTGATCAGGGTGAAAAAGAAAGATGCTAAACTGATGGAGGAGACAGGTAATGGGAGTCCAGTGGAGAGCAGGACAACAGCATGGGGTGGCAGCAGTGACAAGCTCCATGTTCTTTTGGCCTTAGTTTTTTTTCATATGGGCTATTTTTTGGTTTCTTGGCAGGCTTGAGTCCACATTCATCTTTCCAAATGCTGAGCTCTGCTTAAATAGGTGAATGGTTAGGATAGGCATCCTCCCAGGAACAGCCAGCTCACATGTCCCTAAAGCCCTGTCTCTATCATTGGGTATGTAAACAGCTCCATGTGGACACAGATGTGGAGAGAGCGACACACGACCAAGGAGCAAAGACCTCTGTCTCAGAGCAACTTGCACTTGTTACCACAGGATTTGGGAGATAAATAAATGTCTGCAGTTGGGTGGTAGTTTCCTGGAAGTAACAAGTGATTTTAAAAGCTAATATAATGTTTTGGCTTCTTTCTGTAAAAACTTCATTAGAAAGGTCCATTTCCACTTACTACGTGACTTCCACAAGTTGGTGGCACAAGGTGAGAAAACAAAAAACTTAGTTGATAATTGGGCTATTTAAAATTGTGGCCATTGACAGGCTGCTGTAGCCATAAAATATATAAATTATTTTAGATTCTAACCTATTGATTTCTTTCAATGACATGGTAATAACCTTTAGCAGGTGCTGAGATGTCCTTCAATTTTAGTAAGTGACCAGATGTTGAAACAGATATTCACTATTAATAAACCTATTTCATTGTTGCTGATTTAACAATCACCAAACAAATGGTAATGTGCACAGCATTTCCCCTTTAATTGTGTTATTTACTAATTAGAATCAACGCTCGAAGGCTAACAGTATCTGAAGTGCTCCTTAAAAAGCAGATTCCTGGCCCCCATCTCCAATGTCCTGGGCACATTGTATTTGAGAAAGATCACTCGCATCTGCAAGTCTTCTTCTCTAAGAGGAGTATGATGCAAGCAGTGCCAACCTTCAGGAACAACCACCCTGAACTGTGAACTTTATTCTGTTGATTTTGACTCCACAGTGAAGGGAGAGTTGACTAGTTATACAGATAGCGAAGTGGTAGCTGCAATGTGTGTGGAGTCTCTTAACTAGATGTTTGTTATCTGTGAAACAATTATGAAAACAGGTCCAGTGTAGCAATTCTTTCCTTTCCTTTTATTTTCAGCTGCTTTATTTGTGCGCATGATGGCTAAGGTATTGGAAGATCCAAAAGTCCCACATAGCACCATGAGCTATAATAATTAGCTTTTCTTTTTTTCCCCCATTTATTTATTTTATTGCATTTTAGGTTTGGGGGTACATATGAAGAACATGCAAGATTGTTGCATAGGTATACACGTGGCAGTGTGATTTGCTGCCTTCCTCCCCATCACCTACATCTGGCATCTCTCCCCTTGCTATCTCTCCCCAACTCCCCACCCCCCACCATCCCTCCCCTGTTTCCCCCCAACTGACCCCAGTGTATAGGACTCCCCTCCCTGTGTCCATGTGTTTTCATTGTTCAACACCCGCCTATGAGTGAGAACATGATCTTCTGCTCTTCTGTCAGTTTGCTGAGAATGATGGTTTCCGGGTTCATCCATGTCCCTACAAAGGACACAAATTCATCGTTTTTGATGGCTGCTTAATATTCCATGGTGTATATGTGCCACATTTTCCCTGTCCAGTCTATCATCGTTGGGCATTTGAGTTGGTTCTAGGTCTTTGCTATTGTAAACAGTGCTGCAGTGAACATTCCTGTGCATGTGTCCTTATAGTAGAACGATTTATAATCCTTTGGATATATACCCAGTAATGGGATTGCTGGAGCTTTTCTTTGGTATCCCAGATATGTTCTCATCCCAGGTTCTGTGGATAAGATGTGATTTCATTGGAAATAGCTACAACCCAACTGGCCACTCAACTTGGATTATGCTTCTTCTAAATGCAATGGTCTGCTAAATTGCCCTCTACCTCTTCCTATATTTACACCATTAATACTTTTTCTGAAACTTAACAAAAACCTATTCCCTGCTTACCTAAATTATATGCAGAACTATTCTACCGTACAACAAGCATTGTTCTTCTTTAAGTTTGCTGGGCTATCTATAGACTACTATTTTAGTGGCATTTAATCATATTTTCAATCATTGCATCCCGTTACTTGTAATGGTGAAAACCACAATTACTTTTTCACCAACTTAATACAAGGTTGTCCATACTACACAGAACAAAATCCTATAATGTGAAAGCTGTTCTACAAAAACCCAAGATGTGTGCTCTCTGAGTGTGTGGAATCAGACAAACAGAAAAGTATCCTGCTTGGGGAAAGCATGATGAAGAGGTGATGGTACTAAATGAAAGAGACGAGAGACAACTGAGTAAACAGTAAGAAAGGGTCTAAATGAAATAAACTATCTCAATGCTGAGAATGAGCCAGTAGCCACAAAGCTATTACAAAGACAGGTGGGTAGGTAAAATTATAGGGGATCCACATTTAGGCTGCAGTTCTTGGGAGAGGTAATGTGATTTTTTTTCTAGGCTTAACAGTCAAGGTTTAGTCAAAAAAAAAATCTCAAGAGGGTGAATCATGGCCACTATGTTCAAAGTTGGGAAAAAGTCTGCAAAGCCTTGATCGTTAGATGGTCAGAGTAGATTCAGAATGCAAGGAGGCAGGGCAGGTCAGCCCCTACCTAGTGTCCTGTGAACTGGGCAGAAGGCTGGATCTGATAGAATCAGTGCCATCCCCCCAAATAGTGATAAAAATATGAATATACTTTGCAGGAGGGAACTGGGCCCATCTCTGTAAGTCCAGATGAATGCTCCCCTGAGAGTCGGCTGTCTGGAGATTTGGGTGGAAGTTTGGTCAAGAAGCCTGGGAGATAGGCGGCATCCTTAGATAAAATGTGTTAAGTGGAAACCTTTAATAGAGACAAAGCAAGGAAAGAGGAAGGCAGTTCGATGCAGTCCTTATATAGCTCATGCAAGAACTGTGTGTGAAGGACCTGCCACAAAATGGTGCCAATGCCACTAAAGAACAAAATGAGGAGCATCTGTGAACCCCAGGACATAATGGGTAGAAATTGGTGATTTTTCCGCTTTGCTTTTGACTTCTTAGGTGGTTGCAGTAGCATGTTATCACATGGTTGATGGGCATGACTGGGGGGGTCTTTGGTTTGAGGGTTACTCTATGCCGTGGGTTTACACCTACCAGCCAGAGGAATAGCAAGTAAGAACAGACTAGAGGGGAAGGAAGAGGGGAGCAAGCGTGGTTCTATTTCTTGGGAGACTGAGGAGTCAGGGTGGAGACTGGGATCAAAGGTGAATGAATGGGTGGAGAAACAGTGACGTAGGTGTCTGGAAAGGAAGGGTGTCTGAAGGGAAGTTGGCCTTTGGAGTCTGCATGACTCTGGCAACACTGTTCTCATCTAGGACTAACCCTTAACCACTAAGAATGAGAATGAAAAGGCGATTTTAGGAAATTTAAAATAGGGGTTAGCATCCTCTACTTATTTCAGCTGATCCTTTGTCCCTCAGGTGTCCTAGGGACTAAAGGCTGAACATACGAAAAAGCACATCTATAAAAGAAGGCTGTGTTTAGGTACTGTATCAATTTGTCCTACTATAGAAATCGCAATACACTAATTAATAAAAAGCAATATGAAAACTTTAAAATATTCAAAATTCCCAAGGTTAGCAATAATATCAAATCTTCTTGACTACCTTTGTGATTCAACTAATTCACTGGTTAGCTGGTTACTGGACTGGTGGATCAAGGAGTGAATACAGATGTACTGGTTTGATTTCAACAAGGGACATACAGGTGAAGCAACCCGAGTCTGAAAATCCAAAACCTGAAATGCACTAGAATCCAAAAATTTTGAGCACCCTTGTGATGCCACAAGTGGAAAATTCCACAACTGATCTCATGTGATGGGTCTCGTTCAAAACACAGGTGCACAAGACACAGTTTTTTTCAGTGTTCTCAAGGGAAAAGCGACATTCCCAATGCCTTCAGCTGCAGCATACGTTTTCACGCATGCCCAGATTGCCCTATGCAAGCATGTTCATAAAGGGTACTAAAATAGCATGTATGAAGGATGAACATATACAAAATGATTTAAAATATTCTATAAAATTACCTTCAGGCTATATATACATATGGGGGTACATAAAGATGAATTTTGTGTTTAGATTTGGGTCTCACCCCCAAGATATTACAAATATCCCCAAATCTGAAAAAATCTGAAATCTGAAACACTTCTAGTCTCAAGCATTTTGGATAAGGGATTCCCAACCTGTAGTAAGGCTCAAAGAGGTCTGCGTTAGTCTAGACCTCATGCTCTAAAAGCAGTGGGTAAAGTGTGAGATTTTCTTTGGAAGATTTTGTATTATAGATGCAAAGCCAAGCTTGATAAAGAAATAATGTCCCAAAGTGAAAAATAACTTTCTGAATAATTTTAATTTCTCTACAATATTAAATACACTCTTCAACTTAAGCTTAATTAGAGTTTAGAGATTTAATGCCTTTAGGTGTGGATTTCTTTATCTAAAAATAAGCTCCATCTCTTATATTTGTAAATAAACATGTTAATAAAACTCTGGCATAACTGTTTTAAGATTGAGGCAGGAAAATTGCTTGAACCCAGGAGGTGGAGGTGAAAGAAAAAAAGAGACATAGAGAGAGAGAAAGAAAGAAAGAAGCAAAGAAGGAAGGAAGGAAGGAAGGAATGAAAGAAGGGAGGAAGGGAAGGAGGGAGGGAGGGAAAGAAAGAGAAAGAGAAAGAAAGAAAATCCCTTTTACAATAGCCACAAAAATTAAAATATCTAGGAATATATTTAACCAAGGAAGTCACACGTGTTTATAAAGAGAGCTACAAAATACTTATGAACTGAATTATAGTTGACACAATCAAATGTAAAACATTCCATGCTCATGGATTGGAAGGATCAATATTGCTAAAATGTCCATAGTTCAGCAGGGAGTGGGAGGTTGGAGTAGGATAACATTAGGAGAAATATCTAATGTAGGTGAAGGGGGATAGAGGCAGCAACCCACCATGGCATGTGTATACCTATGTAACAATCCTGCAAGATCTGCACATGTACCCCAGAACTTAAAGTTAAAAAAAAAAAAACAAAAAACTATAGCTCCCAAAGCTACAGAGTCAACACAGTTTCTATTAAAGTATAAATGACATTTTTTCATAGAATTATAAAATAAAATTTTAAAATTTGTATGGAAACAAAAAAGAGCCCAGATAACCAAAACAATCCTAAACAAAAATTAAAAAGTGGGCAGCATCACATTACGCAACTTGCAATGATGCTACAAGGCTATAGTAACCAAAACATTGTGGCACTGGTACAAAAATAGACGATAGAGCAATAGCATAGAATAGAGAACCCAGAAAGAAAACCATACACCTAAAACCACCTGTAGGTAGTTGAAAGCTGTGGAAGAAAACGTGGGAAAAACTCTTCTGAACATTGGCTTAGGCCAAGAATTTATGACTAAAACCTCAAAAACAATTGCAAGAAAAGCCAAAATTGATAAATGAGACTTAATTAACGAACTTCTGCATAGCAAAAGAAACAATTAACAGAGTAAACAATCTACAGAATGGGAGAAAATATTTCCAAGCTAGACATCTAACAAAAGACTAATATCCAGAATCTATCAGGAACTTAAACCAATCAACAAGACAAAAAAAAAAAGAAAAGTAAGCCCATTAAAAAGTGGTCAAAGGACAGCAAACATACGAAAACATATGCAACAATCTTGCATGTTCTTCACATGTACCCCAAAATCTAAAATGCAATAAAATAAATTTTAAAAAAAGAGAAAAAGAAAAAAAAAACATATTCAATGTCACTAATATTTAAAGAAATGTAAAACAAAACCATAGTGAGATACAATCTCACATCAGTCAGAATAGCTAAAGTAAACACAGATATTGGCAAGGATTCTGACAAAAAGGAATGCTTATTCACCATTGGTGGGAAAGCAAATTAGTTCAACCCCTATGGAAAACAGTATGAAGATTTCTCAAAGAACTAAAAATAGAATTATCATATGACCCAGTCATTCCACTACTGGATATCTTCCCAAAGGGAAATAAACCATTTTATCAAAAGACACATGAACTTGTGTTTATTGCAGCACTATTTACAATAGGAAAGTCATGGAATAAACTTAAATGCCCATCAACAATGAATTGAATGAATAAAATGTACAACATATACACTATGGAATACGATGCAGCTATAAAAAAGAATAAAATCATGTCCTTTGCAGCAACATGGATCCAGCTGGAAGACATTTATCCTAAGTGAATTAACACAGAAATGGAAAATCAAATACTGCATGTTCCCCTTATAAGTGGGACCTAATCAATAGGTACACGTGTATATAAAGACAGAAATGATGGACAATGAGGACTCCAAAAGAGGGGCAGAAGGAGGGAGGGCAAAGATGAAAACTACTTATTGGATATTTTGTTCACTATTTGGGTGACGGGTTCATTAGAATCCCAAACCCCATTATCGTCCGATATACCATTTAACAAAACTGCACCTGTACCCCTGAATCCAAAATAAAATTATTTTTTAAAGACCTTGAAATGATGCTCATCCATTTTTCCCTTATAAGGTTTTTTTTTTTTGCTACTTTTATCATACATTTTACTTATACATACAAAATTCAAAATATTTTTTCATTTATAAAGTAAACTATGTTTTAAAGAGATTTGAGTAATAAGAACAATTCTATGTATTTACCTATGTATTTGCCATATCATTTTTTCTCTATTCCTTTGTGTAGATTTATATTTCCTTCTGATTTTATTTTCCCTCTGCTTAAATGACTTTCTTCACCTTTTCTTATAGCGAAAGTGTGACGCTAATGAATGTTTCTTCTTTTGCATGTTTGAAAAATTATTTATTTCACCTTAAAGAAATAATATCTATTGAAATATAGTTCATATCCTATAAAATTTACCTCTTTAAAGTATACAATTCAGTGCTTTTTAATATATTCATTGAGTGGTACAACAATGACCACTTTTTAACTTCAGAGTGTTACATCACCCTCAAAGAAACTCCATTGCCCATTAGCTATCAATATTCGTTCTTCAGACTCTCAGCCCCTGGTACACACTAATTAACTCTCTTTCTGTAGGAATTTACCTATTCTGGACATTTCATATAAATGGAATTACAAATAATTCACTTTTTCTGTTTTGTGAATCTACTTTTGTGAAGTGCTTCTCACCTAGCAACATGTTTTCAAGGTTCACTGTTGTTGTAGTAGTTATCGGTTCTTCATGCCTTGTTATTGCTGTATATCTCCTGTCTGGATATACTGCATTTTCTTTATTCATTCAACTAATAGTCATTTGATAGTTTTCCTACTTTTTGGTTATTATGAATAATGTTGCTATGAACATTTGCGTACAGGATTTTTTGGACATATGCTGTCAATTATGTAAGTTACGTAAGTAGGAGGAGAATTGTTGGTTATATGTAACTCTACATTTAATCATTTTACAAACTGCCAAATTGTTTTTAAAGGTGCTATTTTACTAACAGGAACATATGAGGTTTGAAATGCTTCCATATCTTTGTCAACACTTGTAATGTTTGATCTTTTGGGTTATAACCATCCTAAGAGTGTGAAGTGTATCTCATTATAGCTTTGTTTTGCACTTCCCTAATGTCTAATGATATTGAGTATCTTTTAGTGACATTTGTATATCTGCTTTGGAGAATTACTTCAATTTTAAAGGGCATTTTTGCTTGGTATATATTTCTAGGTTGACGAAGTTTTCTTTAAATATATTAAAAATACTGACCTACTGTCTTATCACACACATTTATTCCAAAAACAAATCTATAATCCTTTTATTTGTTCCTGTATATATAATGTGTCTTTTTCCTCTGGTTGTTTTATAATTTTTTTAAAAAATCACTGGTTTTGACAATTTGATTATTATATGGCTAGGTGTGTTTTTGTGTTTATTGTACTTGAGGCTCATTAAACTTTTTAAAACCTTAGACATTAATTTCAATATATTTGAAAGATTTTTTATCTTTTTTTAAAAATAATTTTTGTACCGTCTTCCTGGGAACTAGAACGAGTTTTATATTTTAGGCTATTGAAGCTATCCTACAGTTCACTGAAGCTCTTTATGTTTTTAATATCCTCTTTCTCTCTTGGTTTCTTATTGTTGGCTTCTACTGGTATGGCTTTAAGATCATTAATCTTTTCTTCCACTATTTCTAAGATGCTGTAAACCACATCCGTGTATTTTTTATTTCTCATATATTTTTTCTCTAGTTTAATTTTGATTTTTAAATATATTCCATGTCTTCATTATATTTTCCTACTTATTTTATATTCCTGGAAATATTTTATTGAATGCTGAACACTGTTATCTTATGTTACATGAATATTTTGGTATTCTTACAATCTTGAGATTTGTTCTGGCACAGTTAAAGAGTTGGAAACCATTTGATGTATCTGTGTCTTGTTTTAGAAATTCCTACCTAAGGTCAAAGAAGCCTTTGGTTTAGGGCTAATTATTTTCAAATATTGAAACAGATACCTTTTTATTATGCTATCCAATGATCCATAAAATTTGAGGTTCTCCAACCTGGATTCTGGAAACAGATTCATTCCCTTTTGCATGTCAGCTTTGGGCTTTGTCCTTAATAGTTTTTCTTTTTACAGTTTTGATTAAGTTTCTTAAACAAGGAATATTTTGCTGAATGCTTGAGGAGGATTTTTTGCAAATTTCTGAGCTTCTTTCTTTGTGCAGCTCTCTAAATTCTGGTAATCTCACCCCTGGTTGCCTTGCTATTCTCTGACTTGAAGCTTTTTCTTTTCAACTTAGGGTGTCCACTGAATTCTACCTGGGTTTTGCCTCTCACTACAGTATGCCACAAACTCCCTTTTATGAGTAAACTCAGGAAATCCTAAAATATACCTCATTGGTATTCTATCTCCCAGGGGTCACTCTCATTCGCCTATCCGGGGTCATACTTGATGTTCAGTCACTTGAAAACTATTGTTACCCATATTTTGTCTCATTTTAGTTGTTGCTTCAGGCAGGAGGGTAAACTCATCCTGATTAATCCAGTTGATTTGGAAGCAGACATCCTTCAATGCCAGTATGCACATTCTTAACCAGAAGGAAAGTGAACTGTAGTTTTAAAAAATCTATTATTTACTAATTAACAAGTGCGGATTGGTATCTCTTCTCTCCTATCAAAATATGCATGGGAACATTATGGCAGGTGAGAATTTTTCTTCTGGTATATATTTTTTTCCTTTAACTTTCTACTCTTTTCATTTTAAAATCCAAATGCTTTGCTCTCTCTGGACTTACAAAATTCTGCTGGTCTGTAGGGAATGAAAAGGGACATATGGTTTAATCACATGCACTGCCAGAATTTGAGTAAGAATGTTTCTCTTCCAAAGCTATTTGCATGAGAACACACATCTATTTTGTAATAAAAGATTTAGTCTCACATTAAATGAATTTCTGACATGAATTAATAGATGGCAGAAAAATACAAGAGAGAATTTTGGTCAGATTTTCTTAGAAGTTCTCAACCTCATTGAGAGGCAGTTATTCAGGCCTCCGTTGCCTACATACCCACCCTTCCTCCTGCTCCAGGGAAGGCAAATTGAGCTGTGTCTGTGAGGAACCACCTGAGCCAGAAAACAGAAAATTGCCATGTGTCTGATTCTGCAATTCCGATTATAAAAATCTACTATAGGAAAATAATTTAAAATGAGGCTAGTACTTGCATATATAAGTGCCTATACACCCACTGGGCTGTGCAATGCAGTCACTGAAAGTAGAAAGGCGGGGACCCTGTGCATGCCGATCTATTCACATCATGGCCTACATTTCGGCCCACTGAAAAAGCCCTTACATTAATGAACAAAAAAGAGAAAACAACTTAATTGCCTCAAAATGAGGTCAAATTCATGCTGACATATCCATCCACTTGATTGAATAGATTGAATGTTGTGGTAACATTAACATTGATGTTGTAGGAGAATATATAGAAACATGGAAAATTACTAATAATATGGCATTAGATTAAGAAATAATGGTTAAAAACTCTCCCTGACACTGGTATTTAAAAATTAATAGTACAGAATTTAAAAAGAATCCACCAAAACTTTTAGCTGCTGTAATCTTTAGGTGATATCATTATAGGCAAATTTTATACTTAATGTTCATATTTTGTACTTTAAGATTTTTATTGTAATGGACATACATTGCATTTATAATCAGTGAAATATCAACAAATGAGTATATAAATAAATGAATATTTAAAACGGAGGGAAACCATTGAGTCTAGATAGCTCTGGAGCTCCCTCTGACAAGTTAAGTGTTACTAATACTTACTCTTTATGGTTCCACTCCCCGTATTAGAGAAGGGGTGTATGTATTCTCATCTCTGCAGCTACCCATCCCAGCAACACATTCATTAGACACTCCTCTTAGGAAACACAGACTGTGCCTGGCCTGCCAGTCTGTCTGATGAAGCATAGCCTTTTCTAGGTATATAATTGCTTTTTACAAGTTATCTGAAAACTGTCTTAAAACAGCAAAATAATAACCTCTAGCTACGATTGAAGTATAAGGATCTGTACTTAAAAGCATGCTTGACTAGGGTCTGTGCTTAGGGGACCCAATTAAGAATTTGTAAACGGCCTTCCTGCAGTTGCATCCAGTGCTCCCGTGCACCCACTGGGCTGTGCAATGCAGTTACTGCAAGTAGGAAGATGGGGCCCCTGTGCATGCCGATCTATTCACTATCATGGCCTACATTTTAGTCCACCGAAAATGCACAGTTTTATGAACCATCTGTTTTGATGCAGCAGCAAAAGCAAACCTTCATCACACTTTAGGTAATTTGTATTTTAAATATTAAAATATATTATATTTTGTCATATTCTTCCTGACTGTCATGCAAATTCAGCCCCTCTCTTCAAAAGTAGATTTTGGGAAGCATCTCAATGCTTCACCTGCATCACAGCTCAGGTGAAATACTAAATTCCACTGTGACTGAGCAAGGGAGTGTGGAGCTCCTCCGTGCTTTCATCCTCAACTCCTCCGTGTTCCCTAAGCTGTAGAAGTAAGACAGAATAATTCTCCTTTTTGACACAGTCTGCTCAAGGGCTCACATTTCTGTAGCTGTCAAGCATGAACAAATTAAAGTTTCTTTATTTTTCTATCAGGCATAAGTGGCCTCGGGGTATCCTTGGCTGCCTCATTTTCTCTTACCCTCAAATTCTCATCATCAGTCCTGCCTGCTTTTGCATTCCATGTCCACAACAAAACCTTCACACAGGACTTTGGCATTTGATTGGGCGGTGCTGAGGGCGGAGGGAAGTCAGGCATCTGTAATGGATTTCTTACTACAGGTAATCCATACAGAAGTGGTAGAGATACTGTGTAATTATTCCCTTTTCCTTGGAGTAATATCTCTGGGCCTTTGCCTCAGCTATCTCTCACCCTCATCTCCTGCATGCTCATTAATTCTGTAGGCTTCTAAAACATGCACACCCAGACACACAGGCTACAAGACACACAGGCTAAAAGAGCACCTCCCTAAAAATAAAACATTGAAAATCCTTGCCCCACCATCTACAGTTACATCTTTAATCATCTTCCTGCATACGTGTGTCTACATTTTTTTTGCATCTTCTTTTTAAAATTACTCTGTCATCTACGGCTTCTTTTAGGATCATTCAGTAGGAGGATTATAGGGATCAGATGATATTGATATTGTAGATATAGGACTGATTTGAAAAATAAACAAACAGCCTATATGGGTTGGTTTCACAGCCAATACATTAGTCCCTTATCAGAAAACGTGGAATTCTCATCTCATGCCCTTCCAAAGAGTCAGAAAGTGGCAGAGTGTGAAAGGCAGTGAAAATTCCTCTGCAATTGCCATGACTCATTCCAGGCCTTGTTCTAAGAGCCTCCCAGTGTTTCTTCTGTGATCTCATTTCACGGAGGTGGATGCGTAGATGTCTAGAGTTGTTTGTCCAGTGGGAGCAACTTGCCGGCCTCTTTGCGCTCTCTTAGCCCAAAGCTGAGCTAGCTTCAAAATGTATTCTTGATTCCGATAATTTGAAGAGGCAAGATGATCTCCATTGGTATTGAGGGTGGTGGAGTGTCATTAAGTCACAGAGTCTTTTTCAAGTTGCTGTTGCCTGTGGGAGACTAGTTGAACTCTAGGAGGACAACCTGTGTCTTAATGGGAACTTAGTTTTAAAATTCATATCATGATAATAGTGCTTACAAATGGACCAAAGTAATGCTTTGTGGATTATGTGTTCAGGTATACACACATAGGCTTTCCTTATGAATGTAAGTACTTTAACTTTGAATATGTTCATAAAGGGCCAGGAATTCTAAAGTATACCACATGTTATATGTACGTGTGGTATAAATACTTTTTCAAATATCTCGATCTATTTAATGTGCCTTTAAAAATATTTTCAATTGTCTTTTTTATTTTGTAAAAAGAAAAAAAAAATCACTGGGCATGGTGGCTCACGCCTGTAATTCTAACACTTTGGGATCACCTGAGGTTGGGAGTTCGAGACCAGCCTGACGAACATGGAGAAACCCATCAGCTGGGTGTGGTGGTGCATGCCTATAATATTAGCCATTCCGGAGGCTGAGGCAGGAGATTGCTTGTCCCGGGGGGCGTAGGTTGTAGTGAGTCAAGATTGAGCCATTGCACTCTAGTTGCCCAAACAGGAGTGAAATTGTGTCACAAAAAAAAAAAAAAAAAAAAAAAAAGAAAATGAAAAAGAAGAAGAAAAGAAAAGAAAAAGAAAAAAAAATCCAGCTTGGTTTTCTCTTCCTATTTCTTTTTTTCCAAGGCTTAATTGATGGATGCTTAGTGGAGAAGCAATTGATATATATATTAACAAACAAAGAACGTGTACTAAAAAGGCTATTATGTTGAGAGCAACCCACCTCCCTTAACTATTAATAGATATTAATTTAGGTTGGGCTTTCTTGAGGAAAGTGGTATCTTGCAAGATAAAATATCAAGAATAAGGCCCTAAGAAAAGGAAATACACGATGTGATATGGGCTAATGACAGTTGCAACCTCTGCATATCTGTATCCTCCAACCTATTCCAGGATCACTGGTGACACCAAAATCATCTATTTACTTTCTTTTTGCTAGACTGGACTCTGAGCTTCTTAACAGCTAGACCGTGCGCTCGTCCCCACAGCCCCAGTCCACAGCATCGTGCTTGGCTCAGAGTCAGTCTCACGAATGAGTTAACGGTAACAATGATGGCTCAGAGAGTCTGCCTGATTCTCATTTATCTAAAATAAAATGAATCAATTCTGTTAAGTTTTATGTTGACTAAGGTAGATGGAGACATCACTATATTGGGGTAGAATTTCCAGGACCAATAGGAACTTGGTATGTCTGGAGTGTTTTCTGATTACTGCCACAATCTTCCGCCATTTTCTACTCTCATGACTAGGGGTTTCACCACCTTCCAGAGACTCTTGTGGCTCATTATGGCAATGGGCCTCAATGAGGAATGAAACGTGTTTGTGTGTGTATAGTGAGAAAATTCTTTCGCAGTGAAAGAAAGTGGTTAAATACTCACATTCTGCACTTGAAATGCCTGAGTGGAAACCTTTGCTCTGCCAATTACCAGCATGTTTTATAGGTTTCATTTAATTCTCTATGAGAATGGCAACGGTAATTGTATAGATTAAAAGAGATGTGTGGGTACATTGGCTCATGCCTGTAATCCCAGCACTTTGGGAGGCTGAGGCAGGTGGATCACAAGGTTAGGAGTTAGAGAGCAGCCTGGCCAATATGGTGAAACTCTGTCTCTACTAAATGTACAAAAACAAGCTGGGTGTGGTGGCAGGCACCTGTAGTCCCAGCTACTCGGGAGGCTGAGGCAGGAGAATCGCTTGAGCCTGGGAGGCAGAAGCTGCAGTGAGCCGAGATTGCACCAATGCACTCCAGCCTGGGTGACTGAGAAAGGAAAAAAAAAAAAAAAGAGATACAGATAATGTCTTTCGAAGTGCCTGACAAACATGGACATGGAAATTTTCAGGTGTGCCTAAAGCATCATTCCAACACAGTTGCTAATCATCAACTGATCCTTGGTGATGGGGCTGCCACCATTGCAAAGTCTCCATTTTCCAGAGGGCAGCAATGTCACAGATGCTTCAATGCTTCAATGTGTGTGTTGTTTTTGAACACCTGGTCATATTTTAAATTTATTTCTTAGGATGGATCTTGAAAGGAAACTTACTGACTCAGAACCATTTCAAAAGCTGCTTTCCAAAAAGTTTGCTCCAAGCAGAGACCTCTTACTTTCTAACATTCTCACTGTACCTACTAGTGTCCCTTTCTCTGGGCTTGAGAGTATTATACAAGGAAATGTGAAAAAATAATGTAAAATATAGCCATGGAATCCATTACGAAATATCAGAGACTGTGCAGGGGTGAATGGCAGCAGAGGTTCAGCCCAGCAAGTGGATACAGGTTAAAATGAGAAGTTGTAGGCTTGCCCCTGCGTGAGTTAGCAGCTCCACGCAACAAGAGTGTGAAATGGAAGGAACCTCGCAGCTGCTCTCCTTATCTAAAGCAAAAATCTTCTCAAATCTGCAGCAATGCCTGATTCTAGGTATTGTCTTTTCCTCCTGTCTTGACTTTATGCTTGGACAAATTCTTCAGAAGACAGCTGAGCATTTCTGTCCCAGAGTCAGATAAAACTCTCCATGTCTCTGTTTCCACCAATAAACAGAAAAATAACATAGAGGACTACTGGCTTTCTGGGTTGTGGCCAGTAAGGGTTTGGAAAGCTCCTCCTTCATGCGCTCACTTTGAGAGGGGGATTGAGCACAGTACTTGAGCTCCCAAAGGCTTATGCTTAAAGGAGCCCAAAAATCCATGCATAAGGCATTATGCAACTAATTTATAAATTAACATCCCTTGGATTTAAGGCCCCATCAGTCAAGTTTAATCTTATGGTGCCTGGAGGCCTGAGAAGGAAGCACTCAGGATAAAGTTAGCAGAAAACCTTCAGTTCATAATCAGAAGGCACCATCAGCTCATTTCGTTTTTGTGTCAATGGTTTGATAATCAGGCTTTTTGTTCCAAATACCACTCTCATGGAGAAATGAGCAATCAATCATTTGGTTCAGTCTCTCAGCTGACACTTATTTGTACATTGAATATGCAGTTTTCATGAATAGTCCCATGTCCAGACAAAGAGACTAGCTGACTGGGGTTTCTGCCTCCCTTGGTAGTCACAGATTGGTGCTGTCAGCGCCTGATGGATGAAGGAGACAGATCAGAATGGGTGGGAGGGGATTCAGTCTGCCTTGCAAATCATGAGGGAATCCCAGGGAATGAAAACACTGCTCTGTCTGATAGTGAGGGTGACTAAGTGGTGCAAGTTTTTCATATTTCAATCACTAAACTGAACAGTTCTGAACTTAATAAGCAATATTTCATTATGTATATTCTATTGAAACGTTAAGGATTTTTTGAGCCCAATTTAGTTGAATAAATATTTATTGAGCATCTGGTATATGCAACCTACTTTGTAGGGATCCATGAAAATGTTATTGTGATGACAGAGTACAAACTCATTCTCGGGTAGGCCTCAGCCCAGCCAGAGGGATAGATTAGTGTTCACACAAATAGCCAGAACACAAGGCAGAAGGTGTTAAGCCCTCATAAAAAGTTACAAGGACTTGATGGAAAAGGGATCAGGGGGGATCAGAAGGGCTTTATGAAGGAGTTGGAATTTGAGAGGGGGCTTGAAGCATCAACCAGATGGTTGACTGTGGCTTGCAGCAGGTAGGCAGATGCTGGGGCTGCAGGGGACGTGTCCAAAAATAGGTGGTGGACAAGAGTAGAAGGTACGTTTGTAGACATGCTGTGTAACACTGTGTTGAGAAGTTTGTGATGAATTCCCACAGACAGTGGATCCCTATTAGACATCTTCATCTGGGAAATTACATTCTTGAAGGTACTAAAACACCATAAACTTTTTAGATATGTGTTTTTCATAATGTCTGAGAAGTAGGGACATTTTTTGTCTGTTTCATCAGTCTGAGGGCCTACTGTTCTGCTTCCAGCTCAGAGAAGGACACAATCTCAGACTATGTGACCCACCTCACATTCCCCATGGAAGACAGGAAAATGAGACTGAAGATGATTTACATGATTTCCCTTATTTGGCTTGGTAGTCAGCTTTATGTATGTATGTATTTATTTACTTGAGACAGAGTCTCACTCTATTTTCCAGGCCGGAGTGGAGTGACACAATCTCAGCTCACTGTAATCTCCACTTCCTGGGTTCAAGCGATTCTCCCATCTCAGCTTCCTGAGCTGGGACTACAGGTGCATGTCACCGTGCCTGGCTAATTTTTTGTACTTTCAGTGGAGACAGCGTTTCACCATGTTGGCCAAGCTGGCCTCAAACTCCTGGCCTCAAGCGATCTGCCTGCTTCATCCTACCAAAGTGCTGGGATTACAGGCATGAGCCACTGCTCCCAGCCTGCAGTCAGCATTAGACCCTCTTGCTGTGCCTTGCTTTTGTTAAGATGCTTGTGTCCATTTGCAGGCAGCATTTATTTCTACTCTCCTCTACCTTCATGGCTCAAGGGCAGACCTGCGTGTGATCCAATACACCAGAGATTAGCATTAAACTTCCTGCTGACCTCTTCTACTGCTCTCCCGGCTTCAGTCTGGTTTCCCTAGATCTACACATGTGTCTCTGTCATTTAACCAACAGTTCCAAAACTTAGTGCCATGGAGAGTCACCTGGGATAACTGGCTGCAATGCGTATTCCCAGACACTCTCACTCAGTGAAGGAAGGCTAAAAAACCTGCTTCTTAAATGAAGACTTCCCCCTGTGATGCTGATGTGCATGGTTCCTTGACCACCCTTGAGGGAGTCAGCTTCTAACCTCATCACTTAGTCAGCCAAGCCTTACACAGACTTTGTGTTGCCTCTTCCTGGACTGCCCTCCCTCTGTGCAATAACAGCTGTAGGTCCCCTTTCTCTATGAATTATGTTCTCTTCACTTCTCTTGCTGCTCTTATCAGCCACTGATCCCCTTTTCAGATTAAGGCTGTGCCTGGGTCGTTATTACGCTTTCTCAGAAATGTTTTCAGAAATAACAGTCTCTGTAATCTTTGCTTTCCACTGGTGCCTGCACACTGTGAGGGGCTCAGCAAAGTCTCTTCTAAGATGGCTGTTTATCAAAAAAACACGAAGGACACCAAGGAAAAGCAAACACTGAAAAATATGTTGCTCCTGTATAAAGAGACCGTCTTACCATTATGCACAAGATGCTAACTCGTAAACTCAGATAAAACTCAAAGTGATGCATTTTCTAGACTGCATGGGGTTGTATACTACATTGCACAACTCTGTACCCTGCATTGTACCCTACACTGCACAGTGATCTACTGTGTAGGTCTGTACCCTTAAGTGCACAGGCATCTATACCCTGCACTGCATAGTGATCCACTCTCTGCACTTCATAGTGGTTCCCAGCGTATGTTGCACATTGGTATTCAACCTACGGCACAAAGATCTGCTTCCTACAGTGCATGATGATGTGCTCTCTACCATGCATGGTGATGCACTCTCTGTGGTACACAGTGATCAGTGATACAATCGGCACAGTGACACCCACCATACTGCTAGTGGTGTACATCCTATGGCACTGTGATCTGCTCCCTACACTGTACAGTGACTGACACCCTATACTGCACAGTGATCAACACTGTAATCCACATGGTGGTCTACTCTACACTGCATTCCAATGACATCTTCTGCTGCACAGTAATCTACTCCCTCCACTGCAGTGATCTCTTTTTGTTCCTACACCAACACAGTGATCTACACCTTACAATACGTGTCATACACACAGTACACTGCACAGTGATCTCCTTACACTGTATAGCAATTTAAACCCTATGGTGAGTGTATTCCCTAGACCTTCGGTTAAAGCTCCAATAATAAGAGGGCTCAATGTGTCTTTTTGAATACTGACCCCACTTAGGGTAAAAGGCACATTTTATTGGTTCCACTAATGTTGTCAGGGCACTCTATTTAAAGACTTAATAGAGATAATAATCCTTTCAAATTAAGACCCCTGCTTTACAAACCTCACTCGACCTTTCATCTTTGAATTTTCCAAGGAAAATAAGTGATCACATCAACCTTACTCTAAATCAAATAATTTAAAAATTTTATTCACTAGCATTATATGCATCAACTGAACTCATCAACATCAAGAAATGTATGATTCTTAATCTTGTTTTCAATTAAAATTGTGTCTTTGACAGAGTTACCAGATACAGCCCTAGCAGATGTCTGAGCTGGGAAGAAAGACAAGTTGGAGGCAGACGCACTGTTGGTGAACTGGGTGTTCTCGCCAATGTCTTAAAGCCTCAGTTTCCTCTTCTGTTCCCACAGACTCTCAGCCAACCATGATTTGTAAAGTCTTCCGGATGGTGCTGACTTGTGTTTGGTTAGGAGTCACTATCTAAAGTAGTTCTACCAGTGGGTCTGCTGTGTAGTAAGCTGAAAAACAAGAAAATCTTGGAAGTTGCCTGCACTCTCTTCCTATACGTAAAAACTTTCTTGGAAGCTGTTATCAGAGAGGCTTAGAGAATTCTGTTTACCTTCCATTGGAAAAATTAAGAGAAGATATATCTTTATTTTCATTCTCAGGAAACACCAAAGAGCTCCCTACATGATTTATGATGCCTTGACATTTCTGCTGTGGTTGTGAAATTTCAAAAACATGAAACAATTTCTCAACTTAATTCAAATTTTGGGAATAACTGACTTCAACCCTAGTGTCACTAGGCTTGTCTGATTAAATATAAATTCTCATTCTTTACTCACCATTGCCTCAGAAGGGATTTACAATTGCTTATTTTCAGAATTGGACATTTAAATGTGTGGATCCATAATTATAACCAATGATGTGTGCATTTTATAGAAAATGTGAGAAAAAAACTCAGTCTCAAATGACATGAATGTGTCCCCTGAATTTTAGTCACATGCATAGTTAGAAGAATGTGCTTTCCCAATGTGTATATACATAAATAATTTTTATTTCTTGTTTCTGTATATTCTTCTTTCCCTTTCATACAAATTAAACAGAAAAATGACCCTAGATTATGTGTGTACATTGGCTGGAAAAAATGAAATTACATTTCAACTAAGAATTTTCCTTGCTCAGAGAGAGATGAGGAAATGGAGAAATGCAGTTAATATTTTAACACAAAGCCATTTCTGAACATGATTTGAAGTTCTAGTACTAAACATTCAGATAAAATTTTAGTTGACATGTGAAGTTTGTGCTGCGTGTAGAAAACTTTAAATTGTACTGACCAGGTTTTTGCCTGACCTCTCTGGCAACTTTTTATAGCTAGAATACACAATTTGTTCAGATTTGTGCTCTACTGTAATGTCTGCTATTATAAAATATCTATTTATATTTCTATTTTTTTCACAACCTACATTTTAAAACTGTAATGTATGTCTGGATTTTATGGGACCTTAAAAGGCTATACAGATACAGGCACACTATAAAATAATAAGACCAGTGTTTTGGAGCATGTTATGGAAATTGTCCTCACTGTTTATAGCTAAATCACAAAAGTCTTATTATTCTAAAAAAATTTTTAGAGATTATACCATGTGTATGTTCCTTTGCTCAGTATTGGGCATCAAAATATATTCAGAAAATGGTCTCCGCCCTTAAAAATATTACACTTTATTTGATGTTACAGGAAGAACAACAATACTGACAAATGAATGCCCCCTTCCAATGTAGTGTTATATAAGTAATGAGAGCGGAGTGAGGAAGGGCAGGGCTCCTCAGAGGGTGATTTGGGGCCAAACTTTGGAGAAAATGCACTGCGATTAGAAGTACCCCAATTTCTCATTTCCCTCATTTCTCCCTCACATCGATTTCAAGTTTGTTTTTACTTTATTTTTATTTTTTAAATAAAGAAGGAATTATTTATTTTTTAAATTAAAAAAATATACAGAAACAAAAAATAAAAATTATATATATATATATACACACATTGGGAAAGTACATTCTTCTAACTCTGCATGTGGCTGAAATTCAGGGGACACATCCATGCAATTTAAAACTGAGGGTTTTTTCACATTTTCTAATTTCCTTAATTATTTATTGAAAATATTACATATTTCTTGAAATAATGATGTTGTTAGTTTGATAGGAATTAAATCTTTATATTGTCTGGGGCAGTATGGCCATATTAGCAATGTTGATTCTTGGAATGCATGAGCATGGAGTGTTATGCTGTGTGTTTGTGTTACCTGTGATTTCGTTCAGCAGTGTTTTGTACTTCTCCTTATGGACATCTTTCACCTACTTGGTTAAAAAAATATTCTAAAATACATGTGGACCAAAAAAACAGCCCAAATCATCAAAGCAATCCTAAGCAAAAAAACAAAGCTGGAGGCATCATACTACCTCGCTTCGAACTATACTACTGGGCTGCAGTAACCAAAACAGTGTAGTACTGATATAAAAACAGGCACATAGACCAATGGAACAGGAGACAGAACCCAGAAATAAAGCCATATCCATATGACTATGTGATCTTCAACAGAGTCAACAAAAAGAAGCAAAAGGGAAAAACTTCTTGTCAGTAAATGGTGCTGTGATGACTGACTAGCCATATCAGAAGAATAAAACTGAATGCATGCTTTTCACTACATACAAAAATTATCTCAAGGTGGATAAAGACTTACATGTAAGAGCTAAAGCTATATAAATTCTAGAAAAAAACCTAAGGAATACAGTTTGGGACATCAGTGTTGGCAAAGAATTTATGACTAAGTCCTCAAAAGCAATTTCAACAAACAAAAAAATTGGTAAATGAGACCTAATTAAACTACAGGTGTTTTGCACAGCAAAAGAAACGATTACAGGAGTAAACAGACAACCCACAGATTGGGAGAAAATATTCACAAACTATGCATCTGACAAAGGTTTAGTATCCAGAATCTAGAAGGAAATTAAACAAATCAACCAGCAAAACACAATAAATCCCAATAAAAAGTGAACAAAGAACATGAACAAACTTCTCAAAAGAAGACATACAATCAACCAACAAATATATATAAAACATTCTTGGCTGGTTTGGTGGCTCACGCCTGTAATCTCAGCACTCTGGGAGGCCAAGGCGACTGGATCACTTGAGGTGAGGACTTTGAGACCAGTCTGGTCAACATAGTGAAATCCCAACTCTACTAAAAATACAAAAATTAGTCAGGCATGATGGTAGGCACCTGTACTCCCAGCTATTCTGGAGGCCGAGGCAGGAGAATCACTTGAACCCAGGAGGTGGAGGTTGCGTTGAGCTCAGATAATGCCTATGTACTCCAGCCTGGGTGACAAGAACAAAACTTTGTCTAAAAAAAAATAAAGAAAAACAATTCTCAACATTACTCATACTTAGAGAAATGCTAGAGAAATGCAAATGAAAATCCCAACAAGATACCATCTCATGCTAGTCAAAATGGCTATTACTAAAAAGGCAAAAAGCAACTGATGTTGGTGAGGTTGCAGAGAAAATCGAATGCTTATACACTGTTGGTGGGAATGTAAATTAGTTCAGCTACTGTAGAAAGCAGTTTGGAAAATTCTCAAAAAACTTAAAACAAAACTACCATTTCACCCAGCAATCCCATTATGAGGTATCTATGCAAAGGAAAAGAAATCGCTCTGCCAAGAAGACACATGCACTCCTATGTTCACCACAGCACTGTTCACAATAGCAAAAACATGGAACCAACCTAGATGTCCATCAAAGGTGGACTGAGTAAAGAAAACATAATACATATACATCATGGAATATTATGCAGCAATAAAAAGGAATGAAATCGTGTCCTTTGCAGCATCATGGATGCAGGTGGAGATCATTATCCTAAATGAATTAACACAGACACAGAAAACAAAATACTACATGCTCTTACTTATAAGTGGGAGCTAAACATTGAGTACTCATGTATATAAAGATGGCAACAATGAATACTGGGGACTCTCAGGGTTGGGAGGAAGGGAAGGGAATAAGGGTTGAAAAACTACCTAGATAAGAGGATCATATATACCCCAATCTCAGCATCATAAAATGTAACCGTGTAACAAACCTGCAAATGTACCCCTGAACTTAAAATAAAAACTGAAATAAAACAAGAAGATATAATATAAAATGAAAACCACATCAAGTGGTTTGCAGCAAACATGACATCAAAAATAATTTTAGGCCAGGTATGGTGGTTCATGCCTGTAATCCCAGCACTTTGGGAGGAAGAGGCTGGCAGATCACAAGGTCAGGAGTTTGAGAACAGCCTGGCTAATATGGTGAAACCCTGTCTCTACTAAAAATACAAAAATTAGCTGAGCATTGTGGCAGGTGCCTGTAGTCCAAGCTACTGGGAGGCTGAGGCAGAAGAATCACTTGAACCCAGGAGGCAGAGGTTGCAGTGAGCTAAGATCATCCCACTGCACTCCAGCCTGGGGACAGAGCAAGACTCCATTTCAATAGTAATAATAATAATTTTAAATGCACATTATAAATTGAATATATTCAAAAGCAATATAAAGATGCCATTGAAGTTGAGTTTGTTTCTCTGGGAAAGTTTAATTCAATTATCTTTTTTTAGTTTATTTTATTTTTAATTGTCATAATAATTACACATATTTGCGGGATACGATGTGATTTTTTGATATACATTGCATAATAATTAAATCAGGATAATTCAAAACTCTGTCATGTCAAACATTTATCATTTCTTTGTAGTAAGAACATTCAAAATCCTCTCTTCTAGCTATTTTGAAATATATATTATTGTTAACTATGATTAGCAATACCCTACTGTGCCATACAAAACCAGGACTTATTCCTCCTAGCTGTAACTTTGTACCTGTTGACCAATCCTTTCCTGATCCACCCTACCTCCTCTCCTCCCCAGGCTCTGGTAACCACTATTTTACTCTCACTTTTCTCAGATCAATTGTTTTAGATTCTACATAAAGTGAGAGAATGCAGTATTTGGCTCTCTGTGACTTACTTATTTCACTTAACATTATATCCTCTAGTTTCAACCATGTTGCTGCAAATGAAATAATTTTATTCCTTTTATGGCTCTTAAGTATCCTCTTATGTGTATATACCATGTCTTCTTTATTTGTTAACCTATTGATGAACACTTAGGTTGATTCCCTATCTTAGCTATCATGACCAATGCTACAATAAATATGGGAGTGTGGGTATCTTTTCAATATATTGATTTTATTTCCTTTGGATATATACCCAGTAGTGGGTTTGCTGGATCACATGATAATTCTATTTTAGATTTTTAAAAAGAATATCATGTCATTTTCTGTAATCGCTTTACTAGCTTACATCACCATCAGCATTGTACAAGCATTTAGTTTTTTCCATATTCTTACCAACACTTTTCATTTTTTATCTTTTTGATAATAGCCATTCTAACTGGAGTGAGGTGATATCTCATTGTAGTTTTGATTTGCATTGTCATGGAAGACAATCGATAATATTGAGTATTTTTGCATACACCTATTGGTCATTCACATGTCTTTTTTTGAGAAATGTCTATTCATGTCTTTTACCCAATTTTTAATGGCACTATTTATTCTTTTTGTTATTGGGTTGTTTGAGTTTCTTATATATTCTGGAAACTCCTTGTAAGATATATTGTTTGCAAATGTTTTCTGCCATTTTGTAGGTTGTATCTCCATTCTGCTGACTGTTTCCTTTGCTGTGTAGAAGCTTTTTAGTTTCACATAATTTCATTTCACTGCTTTTGTTTTTGTGACTTGTACTTTTGAGATCTTATCTAAAACAATCCTTACCCAAACCCAGTGTTATAAAGGATTTTCCCTATGTTTTCTTAGAGTAGCTTTATAGTCTTGGGTCTCAAATTAAATACTTTAGTCCATTTTGAGTTAATTTTTGTATATGATGAAGATAGACCTCTATCTAGGTTCATTCTTCTGTATGTGGATATCCAATTTTTTCCACCATCGTTTATTGAACAGTGCCCTTTCCCCAATGTGTGATTTTCATACCTTTGTTGAAAATCATTTGGATATACATACATGGATTTGTTTCTGAGTTTTCCATTCTCTTCTGCTGGTCTATGTGCTTTTTTAAAATGCCTGTACCTTGCTGTTTTGATTATTATAGCTTTGAAGTAGAATTTGAGGTTAGGTAGTGTAAGGTCTCCAGCCATTTTTTTTTTCCTCAAAATTGCTTTGGCTTTTCTGGGACTTTTGTGGTTCCATACAAATTTAGTATCTTTTTTTTTCTATTTCTGTGAAAAATGTCATTAGTGTTTTGATAGGGACTGCATTGAATTTGTAGCTTATTTTGTGCAGAGTAGACATTTAACAATATCAATTCTTCTAATCTATGAACTTGGAATATCCTTCCATTTATTTGTGTTCAATTCCTTCTGTGTATATTTTATAGTTTTCAGTGCAGAGATATTTCATCTCCTAGGTACCACTTTTCTGCAGCTATTATAAATGGGATTTTTTTTTCTTGATTTCTTTTTCAAATAATTCACTATTGGCATAACAAATGCTGCAGATTTTTGTACACGTTTCTAAATTTAACAGTTGCAAAAGCCTTCACAGCAATGTTTCCTGTTTCCTAACCCCTTTGTTCTGTTTTTGCAGCCAATCAATGCCACCAGTTTTTTCTTTGCCCTTCTAGATAATACACATATGCAAGTAAAATAATTCTTCTCCTATTTTCTTTCTTATATGGTATCATGCTCTACATACTGTTTCACATCTTGCTTTTTTCAATTAATATATTTTCAATTAATATATTAATTTTCAATTAATATATTTTGGAAATAATTTCATATCTGTTTAAATAACTTCCTCAATTTGTTTTTTTTTAAACTGGTTACACAGTATTTTATAATGTCAATATACTGTAATCCAGAATATATTTAGCCACTTTTCTTTTGATGAATATTTATGTTGTTTAAAGTTTTTGATATTAGAAATATCCTCAAATATCATTCTTATTAGAACCACGTGTATATATATCCAGAGGGTTCTTTGTTGTTATGTTTCCCACAACAGATTAAGTGGTGTTTTTACCCTCAGAAGAATATCCTCATTGTCTACTTTAAAAGCAAAATCTAAATACTTAAATAAGATCTGGTGCTTCCTATGATGGTTAATTTTCTGTGTCAACATGACTGAGCAATGGGGTGCCAAGACATTTGGTCAAATATAATATGGCTGTGTTTATTAGGGTGTTTCTGAATAAAATAACATTTGAGTTAGTAGGCTGACTGGGTGAAGCAGATTGCCTTCCCTGATGTGAGTGTGCCTCATCTAGTCAACAGAAGACCTAAATGGAACAAAAACCACTACATAACAGAGAACTCCTCTAACCTGATTGCTTGAGTAGGGACTTTTGTCTTCTCCTGCTCTTGAAGAGGAACTTACACATCAGATCTCCTGGGTCTCCAGCTTGCTGACTGCAGCTCTCCATAGTCATGTGGGTCCATTTCCTATGATAATTCTCTTTACCCTTACTGCTCACACACACTTATCTGCTTTCTAATTTCAGTGAATACAATTCCAGGTGAGAACAGTGTTGAAACTATTGTAGACCAGTGAGAGCATGCTGCTTTGGAAGAGCTATATTTTAACAAATAAAGCATAGTAGGAATTAATGGATACAAGGAAAAAACCTGGTGGCAATACATATTGAGAACTGCAGATTTTGGACAGCTGTTTCTGCATAGAGTATGAGAGAACCAGTAATGCCCTTCAGCGGAGATGCTCTAATTTCAATGGGAAAATGTTAGAAAATTTCAGACTTAACACTAGATACTGGCCTAAAAACAAAGCATATTTCCCTGCCATCCAGCTTAAGATGTGGAAAGGGAGGCCAGGGTAAATAAAAACATTTTGTTGATTTACAAACACTGATATCTCACAGACTTGTGTTCATTCAGTAGAAAAATAAAAAAGAAAGATAAATGATCATCTTGGCCACTCAAATGAAGACCAGGCATCTGAAAATTATTTATCATGGTTAGTAAAAGAAGATATGGAATGCTAGTTAGCACCTTCAATAGAAAGCAAGAAGAGATGAACTTAATGAAATAGTATCAGTATATTATAGGAAGAAAAGTTTTGGAAAACACATAAAGAAGAAAGTTTTGAAGGAAAAAAATGATTGATTGTAATCTGAAAAGTGCAATAATAGATTCTACATTGGCAACTATAAAAAGAACAAATGATGCTGCTAAAAATGGAATCGCTAACATGAAGAACAGTGCTATGAACTCTCTCAATGGCAGGCACAAAAAGAGAGATAACGGTACATTCACAATGAGAGAACAGATTGGCAGTTTATTTTAAAGTTAAACATAGCCTTATACAACCCAGCAATTGCACTCCTAGATATTTACCCAATTGAGATGAAAATGTATGTCCATACAAAAGCTGGATGCAAGTGTTTATAACTGTTTTATTCATAAATACCAAAAAACTGGAAGTAACTATGATGTCCTTTAATAGACTAATGGACAAACACACTGTGATACTTCCATACAATGGAATATTATTCAGCAATAAAAGGAAATAAGCTATCAAGCTACAAAAAGACATGAGCAAATCTTAAATGCAATCTAAGTAAAAGAAGCCATTGGAAAATGCTTCATAGTGTATAATTCCTATTATGTGACCTTCTGGAAAAAGCAAAACTATAGAGACAATAAAAAAAGATGTGTGGTTGCCAAGGGTTTGAGTGCAGAGGACGAGAGTTAAACAGTTGAAGCACAGGGGATTTTTAGGTCAGTGAAACTATTCCATATGATACTATAATGGTGGAGACATGACATTATGCATTTTTTCAAAACCTGTATCACTGCACAGATCAAATAGTGAATCTTAATGAACACAAAGTAAAAACAAAATCATGTTTAATGTGAAGGAATCTCAGGGAGGAATACAGACTGCGACAAGGGAATCCTATTGTATTAAAAAAGTGTATGAAACAATCTCACCAAAGGGTCTGTAAGGGAAAGGCAATGACCTAAATAACATTAGAAATAAGTGGTGTCTGTAAGATTAAAGTCAACAGTACTCATGTTGGTAATGTTGTTTCCCATGGGATTTGATTCAACAATCCTGATGCTGCTATATCAGAATTGGACACTTAAATGAATAGATGGTAGAGAGTAGGAGTCATGTTTTTCATTGTTGGAGCAGAAAGTTTAAAAATTAGCAATAGAGGAAGCTAGAATTAACAATATAGTAACGGATTAGAGTTGGAGAAAGCAGTATAAATTCATGTTTAGGGTAACATACATATATCATTGCATATATAGAAATATTTATAATATGTGTACATACATGTGTTACTATATGCACATATATTTATTTACTTTGTCAGCTGAAAGGGCAAAAAATAAATTATATATCAGCAGTAATGAGCACACTTCCAAGTGCTCAAATCCTGGATTTTGATACCATTGTCCAATCGCTCCTTAGAGAAATGGCTGGTGCTAGGACTGGGCAAGAATTATGCAAGATAAGCTTGGAGCCTCTTGTAGTTTCAGAAAGTAAATGCCTCCCTCTTCACCAAAAACTCCTACACTAATGAGGCTGCTGTGTCTAAGGGATATGGAAATCAATTTAAAGGGCTTTCAGTTGCTTAAGTGAAAACAATTTTAGCAACAAAATTAAGAAAATAATATTGAATTATAATCCAAAATATGAAGTAACTTCCATGAGTTTATACCGATAATACAGAAATGATTAAATAAATAAGAAAAAGGAGCCAAATTTCCCTTGCAGAAGAACTCCAGATTATTTTTGAAGATACTCCAACCTCAAGGAAGAGTGCCATAAATTCACATTTTGGAAGTGTGGGCCATGCATAGTGGCTTCTTTCAGGAATGGGGTATGGAGAAGTCCACCTTTACAGGGAAACTTTAGAGTAACTTTCCAGTGGGGAAACTGACAAACACTGCCTCAGCCAGATTGCCTATCAAGGCAATAGAAAGAGTAATCAATTATATTAATGGTGTGTACTTTGATATGATGTGATAGAAATGCCTCTGTGATCTTCCTCCTAAAAAACTATAACCCTGGTCTAATCATGAAAAGAATATCAGACAAATATAAACAGAAAAGGCCTACTTTAAAATTCTTGACCAGTACTTCTTAAAACTATCAAAGTCATCAAAAACTAGAAAACTAAAAGAAACTGTATGGCCAAAAGAAGTTAGTTTTGAGTCACAGGTAAAATGGGTTTCCAGTACTGGAGCAGACAGTAACTCTGCCCTAATAGGAAATGATGGGGAAATGGACATGCAGGCTTACATTGTAGTTTTCATAGGATGGTTATTTTACTTGGTGAATGGCCTAATACCTAACTGTTTGATCCACACCCAGGAGATCCATCACATAGGAAACATTTTTATATTGGAAGATGCCCTTGTATGTCTTGTCTGACCATTGTGCAGTTTATTCCTGCCTGACCATTGCTCTGGCACTGGGAGCCCTACTTTGTGCTCTCTGTGGCGTCCTGGAGACAACCCATCTTGGAGTAGCTCCTGGATCTTCAGATGGAAGATTAAATGTAATATTCCATCACAATAGGAAACAAATTCAGAGACATATTTACTGGCAATAAATAAGTCCTAGGCAAGGAGGGGCATAATGAGTTAGAAAGGCAATCCTCTGACCCTGGCTTGTATGAGGCAGAAATAGAGAGTTAGGCAGAGATAGCAAGACAGCCAGTGTGGCAGCTATCAGTACATACAGGGGAGGAGGGCGTGCATCACCTTCAGTTTGTGGGAAAAAGTATGAATGGCCAGTTTCAAGCAAGTGGCCAGAAAAGCAGGGAACCCAATTTCCTAGGCAGTAGAAATACCTCTAAGTGATTATCTCTGGCCATAGGCTTGAGGCGTTTGGGAATGTTATAGAACTAGAAACTGTGTGAAGTATAACTGAGCCCCGCTTGTAGTCTGAGAAATTTAAACTTGTATTAAAGATGAATGCTGAAGCAACATAAAATTGTAAGAATTCACTACAGACTTTAAAGAGACATGACAAGAAAATGTAATGTGGTCTCCTGGAAGAAATTCTGGAACAGAAAATGGCACTAAGAGAAAACAAGGAAATCTGAATAAAGTATAAACTTTAGTTAATAATAATGTACCAATATTAGCTGATTGATTATAATAAATGTACTATACTAATGTAAGTGTGCATAAAAGGGAACCTTAGTGGGTGGAGTATATGGGAACTCTCTGTACTATCTTCTCAAATTTTCCATTAATCTAAAACTCTTCTAGAAATTAAAATCTACCTTCAAAAAATTTGCAATGCAAATTCATAAATACCAAAACCCCAACAGAAAAAACCACTTTAAACTTCATGTGAAACAAAAAGACAGCCCACATAGCCAAGACAATCCTAAGCAAAAAGAACCAAGCTGGAGGCATCACACTGCCTGACTTCAAACTATACTACAAGGCTACAGTAATCAAAACAGCATGGTACTGGTACCAAAACAGAGATGTAGACCAATGGAACAGAACAGAGGCCTTGGAAGTAATGCCACACATCTACAACCATATGATATTTGACAAACCTAACAAAAACAAGCAATAGGGAAAAGAGTCCCTGTTTAACAAATGGTGTTGGGAAAACTGGCTAGCCATATGCAGAAAGCTGAAACTGGACCACTTCCTTACACCTTACACTAAAATTAACTCCAGATGGATTAAAGATTTAAACATAAGACCTAACACCATAAATATCCTAGAAGAAAACCCAGGCAACACCATTCAGGACATAGAAATAGGCAAGGACTTCATGACTAAAATACCAAAAGCAATGGCAACAAAAGCCAAAATAGACAAATGGGATCTAATTAAATTCAGAGCTTCTGGACAGCAAAAGAAACAATCATTAGAATGAACTGGCAACCAACAGAATGGGAAAAAAAAATTGCAATCTACCCATCTGACAAAGGACTAATATTCAGAATCTACAAAGAACTAAAGAACATTTACAAGAATAAAACAAACAAATCCATTCAAAAGTGGATGAAGCATATGAACAGACACTCTTCAAAAGAAGATATTTATGAGACCAACAAACATATGAAAAAATGCTCATCATAACTGGTCATTAGAGAAATGCAAATCAAAACCACATTGAGATACCATCTCATGCCAGTTAGAATGGCGATCATTAAAAAATCTGGACACAACAGATGCTGGAGAGGATGTGGAGAAATAGGAACACTTTTACACTGTTGGTGGGAGTGTAAATTAGTTCAACCATTGTGGAAGACAGTGTGGCGATTCCTCAAGGATCTAGAAATAGAAATTCCATTTGGCCCAGCAATCCCATTACTGGGCATATATGCAAATGATTAAAAATCATTCTACTATAAAGACACATGCACAAGTATGTTCATTGTGGCACTGTTTACAATAGCAAAGACCTGCAATCAGCCCAAATGCCCATCAATGATAGACTGAATAGAGAAAATGTGGCACATATACACCACGGAATGCTATGCAGCCATAAAGAAGGCTGAGTTCATGTCCTTTGGAGGGATATGGATGAATCTGGAAACCATCATTCTCAGCAAACTGGCACAAGAACAGAAAGAACACATGTTCTCGCTCATAGGCGGGTGTTGAGCAATGAGAATGCATGGGCACGGGGAGGTGAACATCACACACTGGGGTCTGTTGGGGGTGTGGGCAACTAGAGGAGGGACAGTGGGGGATGGGGAGATTGGGGAGGCATAACATTGGGAGAAATGCCTGATGTAGATGACGGGGGGTGGGGTGGAGACAGAGAACCACCATGGTATGTGTGTACCTATGCAACAATCCTGCAAGATCTACACATGTACCCCAGAACTTAAAGTACAATTTAAAAAAGAAAAAAGGAAAATCAATATAGGTGATTAATAGAAAGTTTACATATGTACAAATGGTTCTTTTTAAAAAACATTGTCTCACACATAATAAGGAAATGCACCTAAAAACCATGATAGATACTGTTTGTTTTTTCACCTATGGGATTGAATAAGAGAAAAAAAATTGATAACTCATGGTAGTGGTTTCAAAATATACTTACAAATCCTCTGGTACTTCTTGGTTCAAGAAGTTGGGTTTAATTTCTTTTCCTTTGAGTATAGGCTGGACTTAGTGACCCACTTCTAATAAAGAAAATATAATAGAAGAGATGGTTTGTGACTTTTGTGACTAGATCATGAAAGGCATTTATTTTTGTTTCCTCCTTACTGTTTCTCTTGGATCATTTGCTCTGAGAAAAGTCAGTTACTGCACCCAAGGGCACTCAAGCTGCCCTATGAAGTCCACATGGTGAAGAGCTGAGGCCTTCTTCCAACAACCAGCCAGGAACTGAGGCTTTTTGCCAGTAGTCATTTTGGAAGTGAATCCTCCAGCTCTGGCTAAACCTTTAGATACTGCAGTCCTGGCCAATCCTGTGAGGTAGAAATAACTAGCTAAGTTCCTCTAAAATGCCCAATTCACAAAATCTGTGAGATAATAAATGTTTAAGTTGCAAAAGAGTGAGAGAGAGAGAAAATTAGTAATGGAAGAAGGGAGGCAGGAAGATTGAAATGGAGCAAAAAAAGTATTAAAGGAGAAGATGATAGACATGGAGGATAGAGAATGGAACTCCAATCTAAAATGATGAGATAAGCCATAGGCAATTATATAAAAGAAGAAACTTTCTTGAGCTTGAAAAGTATCTGAGTATTTTGATTTAACAACTTAATTATATTTCAAACCCCTGAAAATGAGAACCCTAAGTTGAATACAAAAGAGAAAGAGTTATACGATGCAAATGCCCTGGTAGGAAGAAAAAAAAATGAAAAAGAAAAAGAAACAAGTTATTTTTAAGAAATACACATGACCTCAGATATTTTTGTTGCTATCTTCTGCAGTATTAAATTAGGGCAGAAAGTACAAACATGTATGTAGAATTTTGGGGCTATAGTGGTGGTACAAGAATTCGTACATAGGCAAGATAGTCTTTTATCTGGAGAAATGATAAATATTCCTCAGTGAAATATGAACTCAGTTATTATTCATAATCTTTACTGGAAAAAATGGTTAATATTTACAATGGCCATGAAAAAAATGAATTAGGAATAGGACAATTATGAAATACTAAAGGGATTAATATTTCTTCTCTGTTTCCTAGAATACATTTTTAGAAAATGTTCTCAAATTTATGCTGCATTGGTATTATTAATATCATATAGTACTAATGGATGTCCTTAAATGATCTTGAGTATTACCCTTTAAATGACAGTGAATAATGTCATTTTAATGATGACCTGGAATACTGATGAACATGATGATTGGGTAATGACTGGAAATGACACAGAACACATTGGATTAAATGTTAAATTATCAAAAAAATGCAAAACTAGAGATGAGAGAGAGAAGAGAGAGAGAGAAAGAGAGAAAGTCAGATCTCAACCGTTCTTGTTGTTAAGTTGAATATTGGACTTAAAGATATTGGAGAGTATAATATCAAAAGCACAGGTGTGGTCATTTTAGGACAGAAGGATGTAGAGCAATGTGTAAGTTAGAGAATAAACTATGGCAATGAAGAAGCCAATACTGTAGTGGCTCAAACAAAACAGAAGGGTGTTTATTTTTCATATAATAGTCTAGAAGCAAGCTTGCAGTTTAGATCTGGTAGGAGGCTGTGCTCTTAAAGCTCATTTAGAAGCCCTCTTTTTCTAACATTCCTGAGGGCATCATACTTGTCCATTTGTTTAAAGCAGATGGACTGCACCAATCTGTGACATGTGCTATGGGAAGGGGGCTAAATAGATTCCTTATACAAATGTGATTTAGAAGGTATATATCACTTCTAGCTGGATACCCTCATCTATCTACAAGAAATCCCAGAGAAGACTGTCTTGAGCTGGGCTTCAGTGTGCCCTACTAAAATGCAGCAGATACTAAAAGAAGGAGAAACAGAGCACAGAAGGTGTTTTAGGCCATGTCTAATACAAGAGGACTTTTCCTTCTTAATATTTTTCTATAATTTTAATTTCAAAATGTGTATGTATTCCATTTATAATTCTGAAATGGCACACGTGCATGCGTGCACACACAAACTTGAAAAGAGAAATCCTCACTTGGTTTGCTCTATAATGCCTCTTTTAAAAAGGCCACCCACATTATAGGTACCTGCAGACTCTATAGATATTTTACTCCTTTAATCAGATTTCTAATTTAAACATCAAAAAGAGAACAATGAAATGAACGATCTAATAGAATACATCATCTCAGAGTAATTTCTCCAGCACTCTCTAATAGATCAGATTTTATTTTATTTTATTTATTATGTTTTTACAGCAGATCAGCCCTTCTGAATGTAGTTGTTAGCTTGAGTAATAAATTGAAAACAGGTTAACTGAGATATGCCCGACTTAGATCCAGGAGGAATTGGCTGAAATGTAGGAGATAGTGGGAAGTTGTCCTGGGTTAGAAATTCCCACAGATTAACTAGAATTTGCTACACATCACTATTTTATATTTGGTTTTGATATTATGCTTTCTAACTGGATGGATAACAACACTTCCTTTCCTGTGGATTAGAGAGAAACCTCAAGAGGATCTTCAAAGAGCATAAAAACTTCAGACCTATTTATTTCCAATTATAGGCTTTGGCTTTTAGATCAAGCCTCATGTTCATTTTTAAATTTGAATCATCAGTGGGTTTTAAAATATTGCTAATTACAAGAGGCATAAATGTTAAAGTATTAAGAATATTAAAAGTGAGCAGTCTTCCAGAAAAAAAAAATGTTTTCAGTTGAATTTCTCAGCTAATGACAATGAAAATGTGGGTGTTAGTTAGTTGTCTATTTTATCTAACAAACACATACGATTCAATGACACAAAACACAAAAACTATTGATGAAATATGAAAGCTATTGAATGAAAAACATTGGACGTGGATAGGATAGTTTTATAACTGGTAGAAAATGTTCATTTAAGGACAAGATAATTGTTCTGCCAATCTAGATCCTGTGGATTTAATGGTCTACTTGGGTGTTTTTTATAGCTGTGCCATTTCCCCCTATAATTACAATGTCAACTTTTAAGTAAATATAACCACTTAATAAACTTGAATTGGAGGTCCACAGAAGCAGCCAGTTATGGGATAAAATCATTGATTTAAGCTTAAAATGAGTGGATAATAAAGTTGATAACACCTAACACTTACTATGGGACAGGCATATTTGAAGTATTACCTGCATTAATTCATTTAACACAAGAGTATTCTGAAGTATGTGCTATTACTATCCACATTTTACAGATAAATAATTCCTTTCTTTAATTCTTTTAATACTTTTTCTGGATGTATATGTGTTTTAGAATGTTCAGTAAGGATGTGTGTGTGTGATCCTGCCATAGAAGGTTAGCAGAGAGTAGATTGCAAAAAGAAAAGTGATTTATTAAAGAAGCATCTCCAAGAAGTCAGTTATAATAAAAGAAAATATGTGGCTGTCTACTAGAAGAGTAGGTGTCACTCCTCTGACCAGCAGGCCAAGATCAGGCTGTGGTGGACAACTAAAAGTGGTGTCTTCTAGAAAGGAAAGGCATTCAGGTAGTAGTAATGAAAAAGAAAGAAAAGGAGAAAAAAAGAAGAAGAGGTAGAGCATATGATAGTGAGCATTTATTGAGCGCCTGCTATGAGGTAGATGATGTTGAAATTGACCCAATTATCCTATAGAACTGATGTTTATGGGTTCTTTGAATAAACGTAGAAACTGATCTTCCCAGTCTTAAACTTGAGAAAGTTATGTTTGTCTTATCTGAGTTTCTTTCTCAGGAAACCAACCATCAGGCCTTCTAGATAGTAGCGAGGAGCTGGAACTCATCAGAGCCCTGCATTTGGACAGCAGATTTTACACCCCTCGCCCCCTCATAATTGCCTAGCCAACCGCCTCCTTCCTGTTGATCAACTTCTCTTTCTTATCTCTCCCTAATTCTGTTTTCCCACACATGGTGACATTTCTTCCCTGGCTTTCTGTGGGGCGAGCAGCAGGAAATAGACTGAACTCCTGGTGTTTTGGTAACAGTGTGTTTGCATTATAGTGATTGTCTCTATGTACAGATGAGACACATGAGACACAGAGAGATGGATACCACTAAGGTCATGGCCAGGAGGTGGCAGTGCAAAGGTTCCTACCCAAGCTTCCTCATCTGTGAACAGAATAGGAAGGCATTGGTAAATAGGAACATGTTGACCAGCAACAACCAGCTCAAAACTCACCTCTTTGTATGAATGCACCATGTGGCGACTTCGTTTGGATTTCTGCAGGAACATGGCAGGTAGGCAGTTCCTCATTATGTCTTCTATCTATTGGCATATCCATATTCCACAAATGCATGGCTTGTTTGTTCAACTAGAACAAGTGCTGCTTTAAAAAATTGTTGTTTCTTTCACTCATAGTTTTTGCTATGTACCCTCAATTAGTATGACCTTCAATAAACTACTTAACAAAGCTTTAGTAAAGCAAAAATAGTTACATGCAGGCTGGGGCAGATGAAGCAATATGAATTTTCTCTGTTTCATTTTACTGATTGGACAAGTTCTGTGGGCTCCATTCTGCATGTCTTTGTTCATGGGTTCCTTCTACCTGAAATAGCTTTCTATCCTGTCAATGTTCTTCAATGTACATTTTCAATGTTATACTGTCCTAGCAAGGTTCTCTGATCCTCACATGTATTGATCTCTCCCTTTACTGTTCTTCCAATTTCTAAATTATATTTATCTCAGTATCCCTTTTGTGTTTCCTCCTCCCCTTTCCAGCCAGTGTGCACATGTTATTTCCCATGGGGTCCATGGCAGTCCCCCACATACTTACTTGCACACCCACCCACCCCAGGGTTTCTGCCTGGGAACATGCCAGGTATCTGTGTGACTCATTCACTTGACTCAAGTCTTTCATCAGGGAGGCCTTCCTTTCTGGATTCTGCAGGAGCTCACTCTCAGACAAAGATTAGAGGGGCAAGTAGTTTTACTTGGAAGGTGTTTTCAGAAAGCTTCTGTAGCAGAGATGGGAAAAGGAGAAAGGTAAGACATGGTTTGTTAACAAGCAAGGGAGTAGTGGGAGCCCAGCACACCTCTCAGAGTTTCCTTTCTCTACAGGGGGCAAGCTAGAACTTTACTCTCCACCTCCCTTCCTGTCTTTGGGTGACGATCACTTCTGGGGGCATGAACTCTCTAAGACCTGGACTCCCCCCTGGGAGATGTCGTATGCTCCTGCAGGAAAGAAAGACTTCCAGAGAGCTGCAGATGTTCCCAGTATCTGGTCTTTGGGATGTGGAGGACAGTGCAGGTGACGTGGGGTTGGCAAAACCACACGGGCATAGCCACATCATCTATGATAGTTTTTCCTCGCCTATCTTTATGTCCTTATGTTACTTTCATTAGCTTCATAGCAGATATCTCCAGTTGCTACAGATTCCAAACTCAAAAGCACACGGACTTATTCTTTTTCATTCCTTATTGCACCCCCAGAGCAACATTTGACATACAGTAGGTGCTGCATGAATACCTATTAAATAAATGAGTAAATAAATATGTGTTAAATTTTAAGATTAATTCATTACATTGTTTTATGTATTTTTTAATTCACAAATATTTTATGACTTTCAGTGCATCATGTATTCAATTCTATATTTCAAAGATTCTATTTTTTAATGCGTAATGACTGCTTAATTATTTGAAAATGACTTTAACTTAGGCAATTGTAAAGCTGTTGCAACAGCTTTGGCTCAGTTTAGTATTATTATATTTTTCAATGTATTTCATACTTTTAAATAAAATGGGAAGTCTTTAGGTCAAACATTTCTTTATGTCACCACATTTTAGGAAAAAACTATGCTACATTATATTATCACAACTATATGTATCTATATCCTCTATCACTTATTCATATCTGTATCTTCTTTCATTCATCAATGTCTTCTGTTATCTATCTTCTATCTATATGAAAGGAATAAGCATATCACTATTTATCATATGTAATACACATGGGTGCATTAGTCATATAGTAAGTTGGCAAAGATAAACTCATTAGATACAGATGTTTTGCTTTATAGATGAGGAAACTGAGCCTCAGTGTCTTTGTGAGTTATCCATGGTCTTGTTGCTAAACCATGTCAGACCAGGACTGGGATCCAGGGTGCTCTGTTTGAAGAGTGTTCTTTCCACCACACGATGAAGACTTTTTCCATAAACTACTGTATTATATGTATAAGCCACTTCCCTTTTGCATGACGTGGCTCTTATAAGAAGAGCACTTTAAAAATTAGTTAATCCCAAGTGAACATCTGAGCTGGAGTGATGTGATTATTCTTTCCTTATACATAAAGGGAGACATCTGTGTGAGGCTGAAAGATTGACCATAGGTCAGAAGAATGATTTGTTTGAATTCAGAGGTTATCCTCGAATATTGGAAAAGCTCTTGCTTATGGCTCAAAGAGAAAAAGTTATGCAAATCAGGGAGCTGTGTACTGACTTCAGACCATCTAGATGGACCCTGGTTAAATAAACACGATTTCCTTTCTAATCTTTATTTTAGCCTGTATTCCCTCTCTTAACTCTTGAGCCATTTCTACATGAGGCCAATTCAGCTTTCGTGACTTTCTTTCACTTAGTGGTCTTTATTTTTGCCTAGATTGACTGAATATTGGAGCATCATTTACCGTCAGCAACATATGAGGATTCTTTGTGTAAGGGAAACATTGAAATCGATGTGTTATTACAGGGGGTTGAATTGCAGTAACCCACAGAAATTGTCTTATAATTGTCATTGTCTCTTTTAATCTATTATCTCCCTTTCTAATACAAAGCATGAGGAAAGCTCAGCCAACCTGATGGTGGTATTTCTGTTTCCAAAAACATAAGCACCAGACTTAAAGCACACCACCCATGCTGCCCAGATGGCAAAATGCTTCAGCCTTCACTAACATCTTACGAGGCATGTGTTTGTACTGGCCTGCTTGGGCCTGGAAAATGAAGTGCTATCTTCTTTCTGCGCACAGCGGCTCAAAAGCCATGGTGGGGCTTAGTCTGCTGGAACAAACAGATATCAATTTAAGCAGTTGGCCTCTGAAATTTCATTCATATTTATGGACATTTCTGTTTTTCTACATTTAAACTTCAGGAAGTAGATCAGAGATTGCAAATTTCCTGCCATACGCAGGGACACAGGTTACCAGAATGTGAGTGTGTGTTCTTTTTTCAGATCGAGCATGTGTGCTTGAGAGAGACAGAGACAGACAAAAACAAGTCTTTCTGTGGAACACTTGGTTGACCCAATGATCAACCAAAACACTTGGTTTTCTTCTTTATTATTTCCTATCTCACCTTATCTTGGGTTTATTTGACCATTTTTTCTTACTGTTATTGAAACAAATTCTTAGCTTATTAATTTTCAAACTCTCCTTTTTTCTAAGGTAAGCATTCAGTAGAGTCCACACATCCTCTATGGTCATTAATTCCTGAGTCTTCATTATTCCTGCAAATGTTCATATGGTTGGGCCTGACAACACCTGCTTAAGGCTGATTTGTGCCTGTGAAGGTCCTGGCCAGCACAGGATTACCAGGTGTCACTTTGGTAACCCATTTATGATGCACTGCTGCTGAAGGATGGGAACAGATGTCTAGTTCTTCTTGCCATATTGACTCTGTCACATTGGGGCTTGCCCCAGCAGCCAGGTCCATGGAACAGCAGCAACAGCGATTACCACTCCACATTGCCACTTAGGGTCTCGCGGATTGTGCACTGCACAGTTCCTGGGACTGACGGCCCTTCACAATTGCCAGAGACTTGTGTGCTTACTGCTGTGGTCTGGATGTTGGCATACCACAGAATTCATGTGTTGAAATAATAACCCCAAAATGATAGTATTAGGAGGTGAGGCCTTTGAAGAGGATTAGTGCCTGATTCTAATTTCCACTTTCTAATGACACCTTGTTCTTGAATTTCTCAGCTTTTGAAACTATTAGAAACAAAGTTCTATAGTTTATAAGCCACCCAATTTATGGCATTTTTTATAGCAGCCCAAACAGACTAACACTTACAACAGGAAATGTTTAACTGATGGGAGTAAAATGTCCAGAGGAAGTGGTCCTTTTTCTAATTTGCACTTGTCAGTGGATGGGCTGTCAGTGCAGCTGCCTTCTTTGACAAAGCGGAAAAAACTGTGCAAGCTCACCCACTTCCAGTGCCTTTTTCTGGCAGACTTGCTCACCTATGACCTGAAGTAGAGTCCCTCCAATCCCCATCTCACTTTTCTTGTTCATGATAGAACTTTGCCTCTGATGTGGACAGTTAGGCCTCAGCTCATACCTTCTCACAGTCTGATACATCCATGTATCACACCCATACTCACACTTAACCTCCTTCAAAACATTCAATAACGTGCTGCCACTGCTGCTCCACGTGGCATATAAGTAATGCAAACTTAGTCGGGCATGGTGGCTCATGTCTGTAATCCCAACACTTTAGAAGGCCAAGGAGGGTGGATCATCTGAGGTCAGAAGTTCAAGAGCAGCCAGGCCAACATGGTGAAATCCTGTCTCTACTGAAAATACAAAAATTAGCCAGGCATCATGATGGGCACCTGTAATTGCAGGTACTCAGGAGGCTGAGACAGGAGAATCACTTGAACCCAGGAGGTGGAGGTTGCAGTGAGCCAAGATCATGCCACTGCACTCCAGCCTGGGTAACAAAGAGTGAAACTCCATCCCAAAAAGAACTAATAATAATAATAATAATAATAATGCAAGCTCCTGCCAGCTATGCTCTATGATTCTAGTAAGAGGTTCAGAGTGAGTCCACTGCCGTGGGTTTCTTTTGATAAGTGCTCAACATACACTATCCATGTTGTTGGGTCCTCTCTCTTCTGGACACCCTTGGACCACATTAATCATCTGCACGCCTAAGATACAGGCGAAGTCTGGGTTGCAGTGAAGGTTCTGAGGCAGGACAGTGGCATTTTCCCACTCCCTGCAAATCTTCCCCATTCTTTAGTTTGACATCACCTCTTTTAAAAAACAGTAAGCATCAGTAAAAGATTTTCATATGGATGTGTAGAATGGACTCACATGAATAACTGATAAAAAAGAAGAGTGTTTAAATTTATATTCAAGAAAAGAAAACAATAGAATAGGTAAGACAGAAAGCCCCCAACATTTCCGTAAAACAGAAAAAGTAGAGGCTTAAAAACCATGAAGTCACTGTGTTGACAGTGATGAATACTTTATACCCCACTCATTTGCTGAGCTCTGAGGTTACTTGAGGTCATGAAAATCCACTGACATGGGCTGAATAAATTCTGCTAGATGCCTTTTAGATTCAGGCTAATGGCTCCGCTAAAAGTTACACATACACACACACAACAGAGGGTGGGAGAGTACTATAGAGGCACTGGACATGCTAATCCTTTGAGATCTTTAATGCAAAGGGACGCTCTGTCTTCCCATTATTGTCAGCCATGGGCTGAAAAATATTGCGTTTGACACATCTTTTATACAACCCTACTTAGCTATGCATTTCTATGGCAACGATCAGTGTAGCACCCAGATCCTCATTAATCCTCTCAATGTCCCTATTTGGTAGGCAGCTGACAGCTAATATAGTCTCCATTCTGTAGATTGAGTGAAACTTTACCGTCATTTGTCAATATTGCTGGGAAGGGAAGAACTGTTTTAAAATATCTCTAAGCAGACATAGTTCTGTATTAAAAGTTTTGCAAACACTTTCTTGCTCTTATTTTCTATATTTCTCTCTATAATTTTTAAGGAGGACTTGCCTATATGTCACCTTACCCACATCCTGCTTTTAGAAGCCTCTGTTTCTTCAATGTTAAACAGAGAATGGGAGTAGCATTACTCCCAATTTCCTGTTTGCAAATAAGTAATTTAAGTCTTTCCTAGACTTTCTGCCTCCTGCCTGCTTTAGATAAAAATAACCCACTGCAGGTTTGGGATCCATATTCCGGCTCTGACGGGTTCTTCACAGAAGCAGTTTATTTGCCAGCATCCAGCTGTTCCTTTAGCAATTTTGAAACATTTTATGTATTTAATTTTTAATCCTTACCTAATTCCATGGTTTAGCATTCAATCAATAGAGACTGATATCACTCCAAGGGCTTACACAGTCACTAGCTGGAATCAGGCACTTTGTTAGATGAGCAAAGAAAGGTGGTTGATTTGCTTTCTCTGAGGGTGAGAAATGCACCTTTAGACAAGTGCATGACATTGGCAGCTGCCCAGAAACACAAAATGGTTTTAGAAAAAGAGGTAGCTTTGAAAGACTAAGCGATATGGGAGATCATTACCAACTTGGTAGGTATATGCATTAGTTCCAACTCCCACCCTAATTATTTATTTATTGCACTGTTGAGTGAATGTCAACGTTGTTTCAAACGTGGGAAGTTTTAGTCAGCACAGAAGATCTGTTCATAAAGCAAAGTCATTGTTAAGAACCAGTGTTCCTGGAGTTAAACCATTGGCTTTCAGCAAAGAGTATCCTTATAACAGTTGGATATGATAAAACATGATTAAAGATATTGTATTTGAGATTTTCTCACAATATATAAAAGTAAGATAAAGTCATCGCATTTCTGCCTTCTCAAGTCCACCAGTCTGTTACCAGCATTAAGATGTGATAGAAATAATAATAGACTAGTGTAACAATTAAAATACCTGCCAGTGAGTTTGAATATGCATCTGGCTCAGAGCCATAGAAAGAACTTCAAATTGCAATATTATAATTATATCTTTCAGTCATTGAGAAAAGAAGTGTGCATAAAAATATTGCTGTGGTTTGGTTATGTCACCCAAATTTCATGTGTTGGGAATTTAATCCCAAAATTCATATGTTGATTGGAACTGGAGCTTTGGGCAAGTCATTAGTATTAGCTAAGGTTATCTGGGTGCAGACCCCACAGTATGGTTTGGCTGTGTCCCCACACAAATATCCTCTTGAATTGTAGCTACCATAATTCCCACCTGTTGTGGGAGGCAGCCAGTAGGAGGTAATTAAATCATGGGGGGCAGATCTTTCCCTTGGTGTTCTCATGTTAGTGAATAAGTCTCATGAGATCTGATGGTTTTATAAAGGGGAGTTCTCCTACATGTGCTCTCTTGCCTGCTACCACGTAAGACATTCCTTTGCTCCTCGTTTGTCTTCCACCATGATTGTGAGGCCTCCCCAGCCATTTGAAACTGTGAGTCCATTAAACCTCTATCCTTATAAATTACCCAGTCTCAGGTATATCCTTATTAGCAACATAGAATGGAGTAATATACCCCATAATGGTACTGGTGGTTTTATAAGAAGAGAAAGAGAGACCTGAGCTAACATGTAGGCTTGCTCTGTCTTGTCACGTGATGCATTGTGTCCTGTCATGATGTAGCATAAACTCCTCACCAGATGCCAGAGTCATGCTCTTGGACTTCTCACCCTCCAGAACCATGAGCTAAATAAATATCTATTCTTCATATATTACCCAGTCTGCAGTATTCAGTTATAGCAATATAAAATGATCTTAGACGAATACATAAAATAAAATTGTTTACATTAAGAAAAAAGATACATTTTCTTCTTTTTAGAATTATTGCATTTCTTTGTGAAATTCTTATTTTTCTTGGTAAAATTACATCAGGGGACAACAGCAACTATAAGTAATACAAAAAACAGAATTGAGTGACAACTCCACATATAACAAGGGTTACTAGACTTCACATCTTCTATGCCTCGCTTCTTCCTTTAGCAGGGTTGCTTTTTTTAGAAGCCCGTACACTCTCACTTCTAGCTTCATCTCTTCCTCATTTTACCATGCAGTGCTGATTTATAGCTGGTGTTTTGCCCTGTCTGTTCTTCCACTGTAAATGCCATACTGGGAGTTGCCCATGCTTGTGGACTTCTCACCCAATGGCTATTGAGGCTGTTCTTAGTGAGACAGGAGAGATCCTTCTTTCCACCACAGACTTCTTTCTAAAATAAACTGTGGCCTCAATCTTGGCATTGGATTGTATCAGCTCTCAAAGAACTGAGAGTAGTACCCACAAGCCACAGGATTTAAATCCTGGATTTCCTACCTCACCTATGATCAATCAGTGTCACAAGATGGAGCCTCTATCTCCATTAACTCAGGATAGGGTTCTTTACCTGGTAGAACTCTTCCCCTAGAGGCTGTGATATTCCCTTCTTGGTTTGAGGATTTTTATCCAAGTATACCTGACTCCTTTGTAAGTTTCAAATTTGCCCCATTATTTGGTGAAAACAACAACGATGACAACGACAACAACAAAACCCTAATTGCTTCTCTAGCATTCAGAGTCCTAGTGGTTGTTACGGCTGAATTGTATGCTTCTCCTTGTGTTTCATGTGTTGAAGTCCTAACCCCCATTACCCCAGGATGTGGAGATATACCTTCATACAAAGGGGAAGTTTGGCCTGGACTCCTGCTAAGGAAGATGATGTGAGGACACAGGGAGATGGTACCTACAGGCTTAGGAGAGAGGCCTGAAGCAGATTTTTTTTCCTCGCAGCCCTCGAAGGAACCAATTCTGCCACCACCTTGATCTCAGACTTCCAGCCTCTAGAACTGTGAGACAGTAAATGTCTGTTGTTTAAGCCACCCAGCCTGTGGCCCTTTGTTATGGTAGCCCAAGCTGTCTAACACAGTGGCGAATTAGGGCATGCTAATTAGGATGTTACTCTCTCATAATCTTCATACAAATTGAATATAGTTGGATGTGTGATAGTTTGGCTGTGCGTTTGTACAGTGATATAGGTTAATGGGTAGTCTGACCCTGTACAATAATCATACAAATCAGGACACTTTTGAGAGTGACAGGGACTACTGTGGTAATTACTCTGAATAAACAGATAATCTAGGGCTCGCCTAGGCAGAGAAGAACTGGTCCCTTCACTGTAAGGATCTCATAACAGTGAAACAAAAGACTTAGTGGCCCTTTGTATTCTCTTCCTTCCTTTATTTGTTGAAGAAACTAGGCCATTGGCCTTGTAAAATTTTTCACTACTAGATGCTCCTAATTTCATCCCTGCATTGTTATTCCATATGATCCTTTAACCTTTCACTTCCTTGAAACTGCTGCCTAGGCTCCAGGGACTTTGGCAGATTCAGATTCAGAGATTTGGGTTCTTTTCTGTTTTCTCAATAATATTTCATTGATAACGTTATGTGCATTTCCCATAGCATACCATTAAGAAGCACAGGATGTTCTTCATGATGTTAAATTGATCAATGGGCTCACAGGTTAGTGACCTGATCTATCTTCTACAGAATTCTCATCAGCCTTTCATCTAATGATGGTGTCAGCTGCTGATTGCTATATAGTTCTGGTATTTGTACTTGAGTTTGCAAAATGATGATGTTCTGCTTATTCTTCTGCATTGATCTATTGTAATTCTTATCGTCATATATTCTTTTACTCTGATGCATAGTCATATAGGAAAGGTAGGAAAAAAATCTTGATTCTTTTACTTTATGTGCCAATTTTCAGAATAGAGTGATAGCCTAACAACCTCTCTATTTAACTGGAGAGATCGTGTTCATTTACTTTCATTAAGGTCGCATGGATTTTAGCAGACCTGATGTGTTTTAGTTCATCACATCACTGGTTGTTTTTAATGCCCAGATTGCTCCAGCTTTGGCCATTTGGAGCTCCTAGACAAACTGTGTGTTCCTGTCTGCATCTGACTCCAGAATTCTCTAATAGTCCCTTTTCCTTCAGTTACAACAAGATATTCCAGTCTCATCTTGTACATTTGCTATCCCAAACCTAGAATCTGTCATTTTCCTAGGCGCCTTGATTCTTTCCATTAGGAATTAGAGTCATGCAACACATAACAGTATTAAGTCAAACAGGAATTACATATAAGACCATGGTCCCATAAGATTATAATGGAGCTGAAAAATTCTTAACATCTAGTGGTATCATAACCATCATGCCATCATAGTGCAATGCATTAGTCCTGTGACTGTGGTGATGCTGGTGTAAAAAAACCCACTGCGCTGCCGTTTATATAAAAGTCTAACACGGCCGGGCGCGGTGGCTCAAGTCTGTAATCCCAGCTCTTTGGGAGGCCGAGGCGGGTGGATCACGAGGTCAAGAGATCGAGACGATCCTGGTCAACATGGTGAAACCCCGTCTCTACTAAAAATACAAAAAATTAGCTGGGCATGGTGGTGCGTGCCTGTAATCCCAGCTCCTCAGGAGGCTGAGGCAGGAGAATTGCCTGAATTCAGGAGGCGGAGGTTGCGGTGAGCCGAGATCACGCCATTGCACTCCAGCCTGGGTAACATGAGTGAAACTCCATCTCAAAAAAAAAAAAAAAAAGTCTAACACATCATACTTGTTAATGATAACAAATGGTTGTGTTACTAGCTTATGTTTTTACTATAATGTACTTTTAATTGTTATTTTACAGTGTCTTCTTTCTACTTACAAAAGAGATTTCACTATAAAACAGCCTCAAGCGGTCCTTTAGGAGGTATTCCTAAAGAAGGCATTACTATCACAGGAGATTGCCCCTGAAGACCTTCCAGTGGGACAAGCTGTGGAAATGGAAGACATTGATATTACTGATCATAACCCTATGTAGGCCTAGACTAATATGTGTGTTTTTGTCTTTATTGTTAATAAAATTTTGAAAAGTAAAAAATTAAAAATAGAAAAGGCCTTATAGAATCAAGATATTAAAGAAAGTATTTTGTACAATTGAGCAACATGATTGTTTTAAGCTAAGTGTTATTACAAAGCTGTTGAAAAGTTAAAAAATAAAAAAGAAAAGTTTGTAAGGTAAAAAAAGTTACAAAAAGAGACGGTCAATTTATAACTGAAGAAAGTAAAATAATCTTAAAATAAATTTAGCATAGCCTAGGTGTACAGTATTTACAAAGTCTACAGTACTTTACAAAGTAAAGTACAGTATTTACAACAAAGTCTGCAGTATTGTACCATAATGTCCTAGCACTTCATATCCACTCACCACTCACTCACTGCCTCACCTACAGCAACTTCTAGTCCTGCAAGCTCCATTTACGGTAAGTACATATGATATACTTACCATAAATGGTGTACCACTTTTTATCTCTTATACCATATATTTACTGTAACTTATCTACTTTTTAATATATTTAGATACACAAATACTTATGTTACAGTTGCCTGCAGTATTCAGTCCAGCAACATGCTGTACAGCTTTATAGCCTAGGAGCAACAGGCTATACCATACATGTATCCTAGGTGTATAACAGTCTATACCATCCAGGGTTGTGTAAGTACATTCTGTGATGTTTGCATGATGATAAAATCATATAACAATGCACTCCTCAAAATGTATCACAGTTGTTAAGGGACATGTGACTGTACTATTTAGAGACCACAGTCTGAAAACTAAGTGTGCTCATTGATACTGAAATAAATCAATACCTTGGGCCATTTCAAGAAAAAATATTACATAATAAGTTCATATTGATGTTTCCAGTTCAAACTTAAGGGATAGTATGCTTCACATATTACTTTTTATTTTATGCTGAGAGTTTTGATTTCTATTGTTATTTACATAATTATTTCTTTTATCCAATTACGTGTAGTTTCAAAGCAGCAATACAACTGTATTTTTAGGAATTGTATTATTAATTAAAATTTAACATACTGTCAATATGTTCTGTCTTCAAATCCATTTAGGTCATTTTGCTAGATACTTTCATACTCATCTCTAGGGTAATTGATCCAATTTATATCTGCATCACAAAATATGAGTGCTGTCTCTCCAAAGTTTCAGATTTTTTTCAATCTAATTGGTAAGAAATTCTTTATCAGTTTCATATTTGAAAATGTGTTCCCTTTTGTCAGCATATGTATTTTATTTCAGCTACTGAAAACATTATTCTGAAAAAAAGACCCTTAAGCTTCACCAAACTGCCACAATAGGAGGGTTAAAAATGAGCCCCTGGTCGACAGTTTTCTTCGGCATCAAACTCAGATTTCTCCTTTAGCTCAACAAATTCTTTTTTTGTTAGACATTAGAACATTTTCTCCATTTCATATGTTGTCTTTTTTAACAGCTTTATTGAGATATACAAATTAATATCTCAATGTTGATATACAAAGAGCTGCAAATATTTCATGTGCAAAATGTGGTAATTCTGGACAATTATGTTGAATTTTTACAGCACAAAAAATCTTTTCAATATTGTCATTTTTTAAAAAATTTTCTTTGATCTGCTCAAAATTTCCATGATTATTTTATCTTTCTTCATCCTCAATAGATTTAATTTTTGATATCTCTATTCTATTTTTATCTGCTTATAAGTTATTTAAGCAGTGGTGTAAAAGTATTAGTATAAGTCATTTAAAACACTTAATCCAACTTTGCAGTTTCATTCTGTTGTTTAATGTCTCGTTTGAGCAGCTTTAATGACATTATCTTTATTCAAATCTCCTTGACCATAAAAAATTAAAGTGAAATTATCTTTTTCTCTCTTATGTTTTCCAGATTTTTTATTTGTATTCTGCATGTTTTCTTTCCTCTCCTTTCCCCTTCCCTCCCTTCTTTCACGTCTTCATTTTCTGCATTTCCTCTCTTCTTCATTTCTTTTTTTGTAGATTGTGAGCAAATTTGCATTAATGCAAGCTTCTCTGTTCAGACTTTCTGTTTCCTCTAATTTAATGCATGTGAATTCATCCTTCTCCATACGGCTATGATTGCAGACTAACTATTTGCTATTTTGTCAATTTTTTCTGAGACCTAAGTTGTGAGGCTGCGTTGAGTAGGGTTGTGACTAGCCCAGAGAAGATTATGTATAGTTGTTGAAACACTGGGCCCTATACTTTCTTCCGGCATTTTATTAAGGACGTCAGGGTTTGCATTGCTGAGTGGAATGTGTTCTCTATTTTATGGATACTTATTGGCTGTAGATAATTCCCGCAATCCAATGATGACCCTTAGAGGCTTTGCTTCCATAAGTAGAATCAGCCTTATAGATGACAGCTCTTGTTTCACCAGCTCCCACTGGCAGCATTTCCTATATCCCACATTAAGAAAATTAAAAAAGAAGAATGTATTCTCTCAGGTCCTTAAATAAACCTTAGACTATTTTACTAGATTTAGAGATGTTAGTCACCATTTTCAAGTTCTGTTTCTCTTCTTAGCTGCCACTTTTGGAAGTGTGCAACTGTGGTTGTCCTCCTTATTTGCTTGCTGCTGCACAGGTTTTTAAATGCTGCTGTTGTTGTTTTCACTAAGTACTGGGGAGGGGATTCTGTGATCTGGATTCATCTCACCATCTTTACTCAGAAATCTTCAAAGATGTGTTTCTAAAAATGTGAACTCAGAACAACGTGCAGCAGAATCTCCTGGGATGCTTAAACATGATTTTTCATGGGTTTCATCTGAGATAAATATACTGAAACAAAATATCTGGGAATGAGGTCTAGTTGTATACATTTTAAATAGATTCCCCAGGAAATACCGATCATACTAAAATTTGAAAATCCCTAGCTATAAAATCCTATTAAAGCTCTACTCTTCTTTCCAATACATGAAACAGTCTAAAGGTAATATTTCTTTTCCATCAATTTTGGAGAGTAGCAAAAGTTTATGTAAATAAGGTATTTGTAGCAAGAAATCCTATCTTGGTATTCAGAGATGCCCACAATTCCATGCATATCTGTTCAGACTAGTTCAGTAGAAAAATGATCTGATATTCTTATTCCAGACAGCTCTTTAGATAAAAGAGAAATATACATAAAGTGCTGATGTCTGCATACCCAGAGGCCTTGTTAGTGCTAAATAATAATAATCTAAGTTAATGTCTGGATTTGTGCATAGCAACAATATGTAATAATTAGTGCCTAGTTTTAAGATTCTTTTGCCTGTAGGTTTCTTGAGAAATGAATATGGGTTGTATCACTGTTGGGTGAACCACAGGGAGTTCAGGAAGAACAAGATGAATTGTTTGCCTTTCAATATGTTTATTTATATTTCAGAAAATTGCAATACTCTTCATCAGTATTAATTTCATTTATAGAGCAAAAATCATATAATTTATATTTTCTCACAAAATGTATCTGATTACATTGTTTTTGTAGTTTTTGAAATCCTGTATTAAAATACTAAATATTTACACATAAAGCAAAGAAAGAAAACACATATGTAGGTTCTGTTCTGGTCAAAATTAGGATAGAAGCAACAGCTGCAAAATTATCCTTCACCTTCTTCCCCCCAAGGATATTTATCCCTCATGCTACCACTGGGAATATACTACATAAAGACTACTTTCCTTACAGAATCTAGCCCTTTCTGTGGCTCATGTGATATAGTTTTATATACCACCTTTCTTAGAAATATTAGAACATAAACCAAGTTTTCTTAGATGTCATTAATCTTTGGGTACCAATGAAGTTAATTTATTTTTAAAAATGCAAATTAAAATACAAATATTCTCACACTAAAGTGGATTTTAAATGTATTTAGAAGTATAATATATAAAAAGATTATCAGATAGGATGGATGAATGTAATTACACTTAGTGATGTTTGATGTATACAATATTAATTCTAAGTACATAGTGATAACTCAAGAATGCATGATTTATTTAACCTAGAACCATCTAAAAATTAGTGAAAAGGGGTATAGCCAAAAAGCCAAGAGAAGAAATAAAATGGAAGGCCACCACTAACGCCACCACCACCACCACCAACAACAACATTTGATTAAATAAAGAGGCCTAGAAAAGAGGAACATAGACACGAAAAGCAAAGGTAAAACGAACACAAAAACCAGATGGGATAAATAGTAAACTAGTAGCAAGATGGTAGACTTAAATTTGTCAATTATTATATCAAAAATTAACAAACTAAACATTTCAGTTAAAGGGTAGATATTAGAATGGATAAAAAAAAGCAACATTTAACTATGGGCTATTTACAAGAGTCGTAGAATAAATATGAAGACACGGATATGTTGAAAATTAAAAAATGGAAAATAACAAATTGGGTACAGTGTGCACTGTTCAGGTGATAGGTGCACCAAAATCTCAGAAATAACCACTAAAGAGATTATTCATGCAACCAAACACCACCTGTTCCCCAAAAACCTATTTTAAAAAAAATAAAGCAATCATGCCTATAGAAAGTAAACTATTGTGTCTATGTCAAATAGTGCTGACTCCAAGCCAAGGAGTATTACCACAAACAAATGTGGATCATTTAACAATGACAAAAGGAGTAATTTAATAGGAAAACATAGCAATATTAACTTTGTATGCATCTAGTAACAGATTCTCAAAATATACAAGGCAAAAGCTGATAATTTAGATGAATTCACAATGAGTTGAATATCTATTGTTACACATAGAAGCATCAGACAAAATAATTTACAAGGAAATAATGATTTGGATGACATTAGCTACAAACTGACATGATCAACTTTTGGAGAAAATTACAATAAACAATGGCAGAATGCCCATTCTTTTCAAGAACACATGTAAGATGCACAATGAGGAAAAATCAAATGTGATTCTCAAAAATTTCAGTTACTGAAATTTTACAGTATATGTTGTTTGATTACTAAGGAATTAAACTGAAAAAAAGAAAAGCAATAGCACATATGGCAGACATCTGAATATTTGGAGACTAAACCAGAAATTTCTAACTAACCAATGAAACAAACAAAAAAATCACCCAGGGACATAGAAATGACAATAAAAATGTAACATTTTAAAATTTGGGAGATGTTTACAATGCATTTTGTAGAGAAAAAAATGTCATTAAATGCCTATATTAGTAAAGAAAAAGGTTTAAAATCAATGATTCTAAGTTTCTACTCTAAAAAGCTAGGAAAAAAAAGAATAAACTGAATGTGAAATAAGCTGAAAGAGGTCATAATATGCCTAAGAACAGAAAGCAATGAAATAACACAGCCACACAATTAACTAGGGCTGCTCTTAGAATGCATAAATAAAATTAATCCCTGGTAAGCTCAATCAACAGCTAAAAGAAATAAAACACAAATTACAAATATCAATAAAGAAATACAACCACAGATATTAAAAGGACAGTAAAGGAATATAGTGACAAATTTGTGCCAAGAAATTTTAAAACTTAGAAAATGTAATACTTAGTAAAAATGAATAAAGTCTTTGAAAATTGTATAATGCTGAAACAAAAAAATGTGAATATTCCTATATCTCTAAAAGAAATAGAATTTTTAAACAATAAATTTTACTCCAAAAAAAATCTAGAAGGAGATTTTTTTAATGCTGAATTCTATCAAATATTTACACAAGAATAATACCAGTCTAATATAAACTCTTACAGAAATTTAAGAAGGAAAGCATACTTCCTAACACACTTTATGAAGTTGGTATAAACCTGATACAAACATCTCAATAACAATGAGCATGTGAAATTTAAGCAAATATAAAATGAATAGAAGCATCATGACCAACTGTAGCTTATCTCAGAAATGCAAAATTGATTCAACATTCAAAAACAATGATGCAAGGAGCAGGAAGCCCTGCAGAAGCCCTGTAGTGATGACTACCCATGCACATATAAGAAGGGAGGAAGGGACACTGCTCAGAAGATGCCAGCATCTCCAAGACCATTCTTGTCAGCAATAACTACCAAAAGTATAGAAAACTGCATTGTAATCAGATTCCATTTTCCAAATCTTGAAAGAGGGCATCTAATTAGCAGACCAGGATTCACAGAAATCAGGGAAATGTAGTTTGCAGCTTTCTTCTGTACCAGAAAGCACAGAGAAACAGAAAGAGTAGAGATTACAGGGACAGCTCATGGGTTGCTTTCTAATTGCAATTCACTAATCTTTACAGGTGAATATTTTTTAAAGATCCCTCATTTTAATGTGCATGATTCCTCTGGAGCCATCACTATACTTTGATTACAAAATCATTTATCTGATTCAGTTGTCCAGAGAGTTCACAAGAAGTACATTTTCATACAAGGATTTTAGCCTGAATTTATTTAACTGACATTTCAAACTATGTACTTCATGATATACAGCCAACATATTTGAAAGCCATTGTTAGGTATAACATTTTTTCTATTATTTCAAGTTAAAGGCACACACATCCTATCTATTTTTTTCTTCATTATCACCTTAATTTTAAGAATTTTTTAATCTACATGGTTTGAATTCTATCTTTTGTTAAGACAATGTAGTTCAATTGTAAAAAACAGAAAGTTCCCCATATAATATAGGACAGATACAGGTTATTAAAACTGGTACAAGCAGGAAAGGGAGTGTGAGTACTTTGCATATAATCATGTACAATTTGAAGAAAGTGTTGTGTTTCTTTTTGAGACAGAGTCTGGCTGTGTCATCCATGCTGGAGTGCAGTGGCGCCATCTCAGCTCACTGCAACCTCTGCCTCCCCGAGTCAAGTGATTCTCCTGCCTCAGCCTCACAAGTAGCTGGGACTACAGGTGCCTACCACCATGCCTGCCTAATTTGTTTTTTGTTTGTATTTTTAATAGAGACGGGGTTTCACTACATAGGTTGGTTTTGAACTCCTGACCTCATGATTCACCTGCCTTGGCCTCCCAAAGTGCTGGGATTACAGGCATGAGCCACTGTGACTGGCCCAGAGAAAGTGTTCTTAAAGCCTTTGGTTCAGTGTGCGCCAGGGTAAAAATAGTGGACTCTGCCTGTCAGTTCATTAGCATAATGAGACTAAGCACATTCTGAGTGCTAGTTCTTAAAAAGGAATAAAAAGCAAGAAAATTTTGCCTCAGGTGATCCTAAAATCAAGCAAAGGAACTCTGCAGCACTTTTGGGAAAATTACTGATTGGCATGAAAAAGAATTAAGTGCTTTTCTCATACCTGCATGCAATTTTAACTTTTCTATGAAGCCTAGGTGCTGTTAAAAACGCCTCAAAGAGAATCAGGGAAGGTTTGTCAGGCAAGAGAAGATTCTATCAAGCTAAAGAGAAGGCTGGTATTTTGCATTGCCCTAATGTTTGTTTTAAAATCTGTAAATTTGGGGAAAAAAATAAGTAGAAAGAGTCAATAAGTAGAAAAAATCAAGAGTCTATAATTTCTATTGCATTTTGCAATGGAATAGATACTTCTGCTTTCAGTAAATAGAAAACTCCTGATCATAACCCTTTTTTGCAGTGTTCTGTAAACTATGCAATGCTTAGTTAGCATGCATTTATTTTTCTCTATAAAAGCCTGATGAAAATTATATGTCTTTTATGCCCTCTCAAAAATTAAACAAAAATAAAATATCTACCCAAAATATTTTATTTTAGAATTGCTTAATTTTTACATCTCATTAAATGTTAACTAAACACTGTGCATTAAGTGATCTTAAATTAAGAATAACCATTCCACCTATTTTAAAATCAATGTCAAATGCCGTACAATTGAGGCTTCCACAAGAACAGTTATTGTTTAGTAAGAAAATCAGATTCATAATAGATACATGAATAAAGGCGGCACCATAATTTCCATTCCATTGTAGACAGACTGAGCCAGTAACAAGAGCAGTTAAAGTACAAAATGTGGTCAGGGGCCCAATTAGCTCAAAACCTAGTTATTTTCTTTGCTGGAATGGTCAAGACCTTTTATGACAAATCTTGAATTACAAAAGAACATTCAGTGCTATCATTCTTATCTGTTATTTATTAAGTTATTTGAATAGATTTTTTGAAAAATTGACTAGTGTGAGTCTCAAAGAAAACTGAGGGATAGTGTAGGGTACACATAAGAAAGTATTGAAAAGATTTGTACGGAATGAAGGATAGATTGGCATGTTGGAATGAGGAAGGAGAAGTATGAATTCCAGGGAGGATTACATTCTAGTAAAATGTCAGCTTATTCTCACAGAACGGTTTCCAAAGGTCAGTGCCATCCAATCTTTCCATGAGCCATTTTCTCTGCAATAAGCATGACTCCTGGGCATGATTGCATAGAGTTTTATAAGATTTGCTTTCTCTCTTGCATCATATTTAAAGCTTCTTTACTAAAAAGGAAGAAAGGCTTATATCTGTGCCACCAGAAGTGGCTGACTCCAGCACAGTAAACTCAAGGGAAGCAGCTTCAGTGTTAATGAGGTTGGACTTAGCTGCTGGTTCTGGAGAGACGAAAGTGGACTAGGGCTCTTGATAAGTTGGTTACTCCTCCCTTTGTTTAGTTTCATTTCAGGTCAAGAAGTAGCCATTGGTCACCACCTCTGCAACATGCACTGTGCTGTGTGTTGGGTATACGCAGAAGGGGAATCTGCATTCCTCTTTCTAAAGGTGTGCAAAGTGATTTCAGTCCCAGGTAGTAAAGGTAGAGAACTTTGCTCGGGGTTATAGGGAAGGTCAGAGATCTTCTCTGGCTATGCTGGGAGGTTCAGAATAAGCTTTGCAGAGGAGATGGTGCTGAGCTGAGTTTCTCACAATGAGTTAACCACATGTAAAAACTGACAAAGGGCCAGGCACAGTGGCTCATGCCTGTAATCCCAGCACTTTGGGAAGCCGAGGTGGGCAGATCACTTGAGGGCAGGAGTTCAATTCCAACTTGGCCAACCCAGCAAAACCCCATCTCTACTAAAAATACAAAAAATTAGCCAGGTGTGGTGGTGTGCGCCTATAGTCCTAGCTGCTTGGGAGGCAAGGCACGAGAATCACTTAAGCGCAGAAAGCAGAGTTTGCAGTGAACTGAGATCACACCACCGTACTCCAGCCTGGGTGACAGACTCTGTCTTAAAAAAAAAAAAAAAAAAAAAAAAAAAGGCAAACAAAGGCAGTCAGTAAGGAACACCAGCGCTAGAAAACAGGCAACTTGGTAAATTGTTCCAACATTTCACGTTTGCTACTTTATTGAAGTGTTTATTTGTGTAACATATAGAGAATGTGCAGTGTGAGATGATGCTGTATTTTCACTCTCTAAGACCTCAGAAGACTAAGCAGCCTTAGTCACCTAGACTTTGTTTCAGTCTTTTCAATGGATGTTCATAGAAATAGAGGTTGCCAATCAGCAATGAGCTCAACTGGCTGCATCTACAGAGTGGGTTAGGAATGTGGTGAGGTGTGGGCCAGTGGCCTGGCAGGCAGTGTAGGCGATGCTTTCTGAAACGTTATCGCTCTGGTCTGCATGGGGGTACAAGAAGCACTAAAATATAGTGTTTTATTTATTTATTTATTTACTCATTCATTCATTCATTCATTTTTTTTTACAAGATGGAGTATTGCTATGTTGCCCAGAGTGGAATGCAGTGACTATTCACAGGCACCATCATGGCATGCTATAGCCTCAAACTCCTGGCCTCAAGCATCTTCCTGCCTCAGCCTCCCAATTAGCTGGGACTACAGGTGTGCCTCACTGTGCAGAGGTAATATTATCCTTTTTGTATAAATTAGTGAGACCCCAGAAGGCATTTTGATAGAGGAAATGGATACACTGGGGACAATTGGTGGGTGGATGTGTCTGAAGTGGGAGTAAGGTTGTCTTCAGGTGCAGCATGAAAATAATGTAACCAATTGAGGTCCCGTTTTTTCCAGCTGAGCTCTCAATCTCATCTCACAGGGCTGATAAAATCAGTATCCTGAGTTTTCCAGTACTGGCTAGAAACAATGCAGGGATATTATCAACATCTTGTTATTTTGTTCTCATAATTATTTGATTAATGATAATGACTGAGCTGCTTTGTAATATCATGTATGTCTTTTATTAGCCTTATAACTTCCCTTAACAGTATAGGGACCTTGATTTCTCAATTTTGTCAAGAGAGCAATAAACTCACAGTCAAGGTTTTTTTTTAAAAAATGTGTGCAATTCCCAGGTGAAGGAAAGTTCAGTTTACTTAGATATCCTTTAATGTTCACATTCATTCCAGCCTCATTTCTACTCTTCATAATGTCCCCAGTATGTTTTTGCTCATGACACAGAAATATCATCTCCATTCTTTGCTGGAATTAACAAACAGCAAATACCTGGCCTGCTGGACAAAATACATTAATCTGCTATTGTCTATCTGTCCTAGCACCTCCTGTAGCACTGTTGTTTAACACATTCTTGGATTCATATTTACAGCATCAGGCTAATTCATGTTTGGTAATTTGCATGTGAAGGCTAAATGTTAAAGGAATTTAAAATATTTGGTTATATCTACTGTTTTCACCCACTATAATTTAGTAGAACCTTTCTGGAGGTCATATTGTGTGGTTTGGTTAACCACCATGCACCCATTATACTAATCTTCAACTAAATAATAGTTTAACATATTTTTAACAATGTTTAACCTATTATTTTTAGTATATGACCAGGAGAAAGTCTTCAGTTGTATAGTAATCTCTTTTTCTTCCATAAAGCTAAAAAGATGTTAATTTGCATGAATTGTGAATAAGGCTCTGAGTTGGTTTTAATACCTTACATTTGCATGGTGCTTTGCCATTTAAGGAGTTCCATATTAATCTTCAGCTCTGATTATCCAAGTTCGTCCCAGTTCCTGTTACAGTCACTGCTGTATGAATGAAGTAAATGAAATGAAATGAATGAAATAAAACCAGGGTTGACTTTGGTTTTCATAACCATGCATGTGAGTTTGTTGCAGCAGATCTCATTATTATTGATGTGATTTTGTAATATCACATAATATTGTAATAATTGCATTTTTTTCAGATAAAACAGCTGCTACAATTTATTTGTACAGCTGACCTTTGACTAACACAGGTCTGAACTGTGTGGATCCATGTACATATACATGGATTTTTTTTCAATAAAATTACACTGACTGTGCCTGCCTCTCCTGCTTTCCCTTTCACCTCCTTCATCCTTTCCTCCTCTGTCACCTCTGAGACAAAAAGGCCAATCTCTCCTCTTCCTTCCTCTTTCTCCTTAGAGAAAGATGATCTGCTTTCACTTAATGGAAAGTAAATGTATTTTCTCTTCCTTGTGATTTTCTTAATGACATTTTCTTTTTGCTAGCTTACTTTATTTATTGTAAGATAAAGTCTATAATACATAACATACAAGAGCTATGTTAATCGACTGTTTCTGTGATTGCTAAAGCTTCTGGTCAACAGTAAGCTATTAGTAGTTCAGCTTTGGGAGAGTCAAAAAGCTACGTGTGGATTTCCTACTGTGCAGGGTTTGGCACCCCTAACTCTTGCATTGTTCAAGAATTAGCTATATGACACTTTCTAGTTACAGCGTATTTAACATCTTGTGCTATTTAAAACAACCTCGTCGGGTAAGAGGAGAAAAATGATTATCCCTGTCTAGCAGATAAGAAAAGTGAAATTCAAAGGTCAATGACCATCTCCAAATTGCAGTGCAACAGCATTGCTAAGACTTGAATTCACTCTGTTTCATCATAGTTCGCTGCTCTTTTCAATATTCCACGGTGCCTCTTAGGGGATATTAAACTCCATGTATGGGAGTGGGTGGGGGCTGTCAGAGGCGCAACATCTGGAGTTTTGCCTGGTCAGGACAGAAGTGCTCGTCCCTGCTGGAATGATGAGCCCTCTGTGCTTTGTTTCTTCTCTACAGTGTGGCCAAGGTGATGGGCTTTCACAAAAAGATGCCATGGGGCATTTTGGGGGGTAGCTTGGGATGGTAGTTGGGAGAAGCTCACATGACACATGTCAGGATGTTGCCAAACTCATTTTGGCAAGGCTATTTAAAGATAAAAAAGATATGACACTAGCAGCCTCTGTTTCCCAACACCAGGGAGATCATTCTCTTATTCTAATCCAGAATGGTTCGAAGCTCTACGGGGACAAGATGGAAGAAGGAGGAGGCGGGAGGGGAAGCCCTCAGGCCCCTTAGGTCCAAGAGTGAACATAATTAATGCCCTCCTTGACCTTTAGGAAAGCCAGAGATCTAAGCATTTGGAATATTTTACATTAACAAAACAGTATTTTTTTAACCAGTGTCCTGTCCTTTTTTATTGCTGCATCCTGGGGAATTTTTGAATTTATTCAAAAAATGTCCTACAATGTTAGTACTGAATCTAATGGCTGGCTGTGTTTCTCCATCTGGCCATTTGTACTAACACAACACTTAGGGGGATACTGTCTACACAGGTGTCAATGCCCAGGGACAAAGGAGAGACTTGAGTCACTGGACATAGTTTTTTAAAAACTATCTCGAAGAATTAAAATGTTGAAACATGAGACATCAGACTGGAAGTATATGTGGGATGTCATAAAATTAGTTGGCTTATTTAAAATAACGACATTGTCTTTTTCCTTTTATTTTGTTTTGCAGTTTATAAAAAGTCACCTAATTATTACTAAATGTTAGATTAATATAGTTAGCTTTAAAATGTGGGTTTTCATCGTTAGTCCTGAAAGGTTAAGCAACATAAATGGAGTGGTTGACTTTGTGACACTTATGTAACTCTGTACACTTTTGATAAAGAAGGCAAATACCTCTCCTCTTTTGCTTTATGAGCTTCACAGTGAAACTCCAAAATTCAGAATGCCATTTACCACAAAGAGCCAAAAATGCCCTCGTTCAAACTTCAGGAAATGTTCTATGTGTAAATCAAGGTCTCTCGTTTATCATTTGGTCTTTTCAGAATAATTTGATGTTAGCAGAAATATATCTAAAACCAAAGGATGAAAAATTATCTTCTAGGTACGATTTCTGTTACTTAGTTTTGGTTCAGAATGGAAGGGAAGTGGCAGCTGCAGTGGTAGCTACAGGGTCTGTTCCCTCTTGCAATAAATCAAGTAAAAACAGGTCCCACACAATGAAGGCAGAAGGCAGAAGGAAGAAAGTAAAGGTAGAAGGCGAAAGCAGAGCCAGTGGGGGTAAGAAGGAAAAGCAACTCGGCTTCCTCTGTGCCCTTCCACCCTAGCACTGGACAATGGAGGCAAGGCTTTAAAAGCTTCAAGGGACGGGTCCAGCCTCAGATCCTGAAAGCAAATGCCCTTAGTGAGACATAATCAACCATGGAGATTAAAGAACCCAGGGATCACTGCCTGAGGACTTGCCAAGCTTCCTTCATGAGCTGCTCCACCTCCCAACCACATCCACAACAAGAGGAATCTGAAAGTCAACTCAGTGAGGTCTGTGCCCAGCCACTTCTACCCAGGAACATTATAATGAGTGTGTGGGGACATATATAATGAGTATATGTAATGGGACCTGGGGATAGCTGATTCCCTCTGGGAATAATGACCTCAGACATTTGAAAAGCACAGTGTGATAAAAAGGCACATATTCAACTATCTTAAATAGATGAATCAGAACCAATGAACCAAAGCAAACATCTATAACATGCACGGTGAATGCCTTCGAGGAGGTAAGAGAGGATAATGGCAACATGAAGCAAACACAAGCAGTTATACAGAAGATGCAAGTTGGTGTGCCTGGCTTGACTAATGTAGCAGCTGCGATAAATACCTTTATGGGAAGCCTAAATTGTTAAATTGAAATAAGGGGATATGTGCAGAAGGTATTGGGGAAAAAAAAGGTAGAAAATGTAAGACACAGAGAGGAGAGAAGCAAAACTGTTGTCATTATTGGAATTTTCTTCTTATTCTAAGAAGAATAGAAAAAAAAAAACAGAATGAATGATATAAGTGAAGTAATGATTGATAGCTTCAAAAACATAAAGATAAATGAGACTTCAGATTAAAAAGACACAGTGTTTATGGGATGGAAAAGAAAAAACTCACATATACACACAAGAGAACATTAAAGACAATAACGGGGTTCCCTCTCTCTTGGCTTTGGAGCCCCTTCCCTCTGTCTCTGTATTGGGGGAGCTTCTATCTTCTTCTTTCTTTCATCTTTCTTGCCTATAAAACTCACTGCTCTTTAAAACCCTACAAAAAATAAAAATAAAGGCAATAAGATAATTTTCAAAACTTCCATAAAGACTCACCCACCAGACAAAAATAATTAGATTGACAATTGAGTAATACTTCAAGTGTGTTGAAAAAGAAAAATCTGGTTTTAGAAGTGTATTGAGTTATATTTTTAAAAGTGTAATTTAAAATAAAGGTATTTTCAGACATAAAAAGCCTAATGGGTTTGATAGCAACACTCTCTGAAAAAATTCTTGATGAATTCAACTTTCAGTAACGTGGGGACTAGATTTTAGGAATGATCCTTCTGGACCACATCAGGTAAGAGAAATCTTCAAAGTATACCCCAACCTTAAAAAATAGTGAGGTGAAATCTGATGTAAGACATGAGCTGTATGCACAAGCTGAAGATGAGTCTGTCTTGTGAGCAAGTTTCTTACTGCAATTAGGAAACAAGGACTTGGGCTAGTGCTATGGATGAAAGATTAATCCAAAATGGCAGCAATTGGTAGTGTTGTGGAAAGAGGCTAATGTGGGCCCAGGTTGCCAACAATGCCTTGGACCCTGGAGTAAATGCATGTCCTTTCAGCAGGAAATCTTATTTTAAGGTGTCAGGTTTTCCACGAATTAAGAGATTCCAAATAAGAGCTCACTATCAGAGATCCCCAAACATGCAAAGAAACAAAACAAGTGGGTGAGCACCAGCAGAAACAAGAGCATCAGACTTAAGGCTTCAAGGATTTCAGATAATTACAATGATGAGACATATAATATAAAAATACTATGTCAGAAATCCATGTAAAAGAATGGAACCACATCAATTAGCAAGCAATAAAATACTTTTAAACATAAACAGGCAGATTTGGAAAAGAACCAATGAGAACCTTCAGAAAAGGAAAATACAGTTGGTCAAGCAAGCAAAATCAGTGGGTGCTTTAAATGGCAGATTTGACATGACTATATAGAGAATTAGTGAATTATTGAAAAAGGGCAAAGAAATGTTACTATGGTGGATGCCCAGGGCTTAGTCTTACTAGAACCCCTCTGAGTAACTATTGAATGTGCATTGAAATAATTTCTTAAAGGACTATAGGCAGGAAGCTTTACCCACTCGTTTTCATTCTCCGCTGGTTAAAAGTTACTTTCCAGTGTTAAACCCCCTGTGTCTCTAGACTGTGTAGAGAGAAGCCAGAGCTTTGACCTTGAGGTGGATGCCAATGGCCTGCAGGGAGCTGTCCATGGATCCGATGGGCCAAAGGATTACGGCGTGGAAAGTCAGCCTGATGCAGACTGAAGAAGATTCACTTGAGACAATAAAAGTTAATGATACAGGTGCTTTGGCTGCACCTCAGGCTTGGAGACTCATAATCTTTGTAAAGGTGACATAGGAATCTGCATTAAAAAAAAAAAAAAACCCTCCAGTGTGATTTAACATATTCACCAAAGTTTGAGAAATATCCTGATGTCCATTATCTGCAGTTTATAGAAATGAAAATTGAAGTATTTCTTCTCAATTTCAGTTTGCCTCAAAATATTGCTATAGTGATCGCCTTGGGGAAAAATACCATATTATTATTTATTTTGACCAAAAGAAAAAAAAATAAGAAGAAGAGCTTTTATGACTTCAGGACCTGAGTTTCTGTAAGCACTTCTAATCGTGCTCCTTCACCTTAACCCCTTTGGATTGCAATAGGATGGGGAGCAAGTAAGTTGGAAAGTGCTACATTATTATTTTAAAATAGGGAAAATGTTCCCATATTTATTTTGACTTTTCTCATCCGCTTGACCATTTACACACATATTTCTATCCAATGTCATAACATCCTATACCAATCTCAAACTTTCAGAAGTGAAACTGCGTAGAATTATTTATTTTTTGGTAAAAACTTTCAATGAAATGTAACAGCTCCTTCTCTACCTGCTTTCTCTGTAGGCAATTGGTTTTAGTGATTCCTTTCTTCTTCTTGTCAGAACACCCTGGGATATTCATCCTCTTAGCTCATGGAAACCTCATCTCTTCTACCCAAAGACAATTGAACCTAGAGATATACGATATAAGAGAAACCAAGCATTGCTCCCATAAAATTTATTATATATACTATTTACCCACAGACTTTTCTAGCTTGCCAAATTCTATCTCAATTGCCTTGTTTCAATTGCTCTAAGACAAGAAATGAAAACAAACTTATATTTTTATTGCATGTCTCAATCCAGACAGCTTGAAAGTTTGTACATGCTCACCTGTGGCTCCTTACCTGTGAGTGAGTCCCTGAATTCTCCCACAGGACGCAATGCCCTCTTTCACTGAGGCTCTCTGCCAATTTCCCCTTGTGTTCTATAGCCCTTGATGACCTTCATTTGTATTCAGTGTTTGTAGTGAAAACTTTCATTTTAAAATCTGGTTAGTACAGAAAATGTTACAATGATTAATGATGTCTTCTTAAAAAAAAAAGATAACTTCTCAAATGCCTTCCAAAGAGGTACTTTCTTTATGAGAAAAGAACATTTTGTTTCTGAATTATTTAAATTTAATTATGTTCTGCTGATAGGAAACAAGCAGGAGCCACATTCCAGAGGGCTCCTCACAGTGGATGTTTGCATAAACACAGTTACACCCTTCCTCTTCCTTTCTTCCCTCTCCCCTTCCCTCACTCTTCCCACCTTTCCCTCCTCTTTTTCCTTCATTCTTTCTTCCTTCTCCCTAGATGTTCCCTTTTCTTTCTTTCACTCTTTCTTTTTCCTTTTTCTTATTTTGGCATTTCTTTTACTTTTGAGAACTTTCTGCTAAGGGCTAACTCCGGTAAAATATTAATAGATGTCAAGATGTTTGAAAAAACTAGTTGGTAATTACAGGGGAAAGGTATGCAGCGTAACACAGGACAATGACACTATGCCAAGCTAAGAATAAGACTAGCAAACTATAGATAACATGTGTGCATAGTGGGAGCTGTATTGAGAACTTGCAGTGATTAGACCAGGGAAATCTTCAGTATAATCTTTATCTTTTGACTTCAAAGCAACTGAAGCAATTTGGATATTTACATACTGTAAAAGATAGGATTTAGCAAGCTATAAAAGGTCCCTACATGTAAATAATGTAGATAAAGCTTACGGGAGCAGTGTTGAGGTTTCTTTTATACCATAGATCTGTAAGCTGACCATATGACCTGGCTCATGCAGGATGGTTATTGTTACACTTGCTGTCCTAATGCATTAATTAATAGTGGCTCTTTTTATTCCCAGCAGTGTTCTAGTTTAGATGGTAAGGTATATGTTCACATGATACATCAGCAAAGTGTTTCTGATAGGTATTCTTGAGGCTGACTTTGGGCAGCCTTGGGCTCATGCTTTCTTCACCTGTAAAATTGTAGGTTGAAAAAAAAAATGATTTCAGAAATCTAATTACGCTTGTGGCTTTTCTTAAATAGCACACGGCTGAAACTATGTCTCTCAACACAGTATAAAGTAATAGCCTACACACTGTAAGCTGACAGACCAGAATAATTGTTGGACAACGTTTGGACACAGGAGGAGTTTTGCCTAAGAAAAGCTATAGCGTTCTGTGAAAAGTGTCGGGATGAAGTTATGGGCAAAATAGGGTAATGAGTGGTGATTGTACAAACCAGATTCATTGCCCTGATAAACAGAGAGAAAAAGTAATTGCTGCATCATCAAATTTCAGTTGAACTTGCCAACATATAAAAGTAGAAAATCAGCCTCCATTGTTAACCAAACTAATCCAAATGTGAAAGGGACCAGGGAAAAGAGAAATCCAAGAAATGCAAGAGTTCTGAGATCTAAGAATAATAGGAATTAGGGAAACAGGAAAATGTAGCATGTTAGTATGCGTGATTGGTGACTCCAGAGTTCACATGGAATATTATCATCGTAAAAGAAATATGTGTAATTTTAATTAAAAAATAAAAATATCTTATAAGCTTCAGAAAGAGAAATTTTAAGAAAAGGGATTTTCAGAAATCCAATCTTCATGGTAGTGAGAAAAGTTAAATGTCAGGGTCATGACCCTCCTAAATGTTCAAAGTCATATTTGGTAAGTTTTTGTGTCAATGATTTCAGTCACCATAACTGAACATGAGAACCTGGCAAGCTGCAGCCAAGAACATTGTCTTTTGTGTCATAGTAAAGATGTTCAGTTTTAAACCCTGAGCTAACATTCAGCTCCGAAGTCTCTCAGTAAGAGCTGAGAAAGAAAGAAAAATATTCTGGGAAGCTTAATGTCAGGCAGGTATTATTTGCTGTATTTCTGAGAGAGAGAGAGACAGAGAGAGAGAGAGAGAGTGTGTGTGTGTGTGTGTGTGTGTGTGTGTGTGAGTGAGTGAGTGTCCATTTCTTTTCCCTGGTAGACGCTGTACTCAACCATGAGAAGCAATGAGAAATTTTGTGTTACCATCATAGTTGATACTGAAAATTTAGTAACTATCATAAAGGGCATCAGAGGTAACTGCATCTGTCACTTACATGGATTTGGTAGAAATACCAGGAGAAAAAGTAGGGTTCATTGTCACTTTATCAACTAAGTGGCAGTGTTCAATATACTCTTCTTTGATATATTTACCATGAATTTTTGTCAGCTATATGAATGTGGTCTCTGACTCATTCTTGTTCAGAAAGGGGCTAAACAGCTAAAATAATAATGTCAAATTTTGAACTATTTTTAAACCCCAGGACTTATTAAATATTATTCAGTCAAAAAAGAAATTTGTTTAAACTATTTGGCCTGGTATTTTAGACCATGAGTAATGGTGCAGCCTATTTCAAAATTTGCCTCTTGACATTGACTATACAGACCTATAAAGCCATAAAAGCTAAATCATCCTTAATTGGACAAGCCACACTACCCTGCCCCCAAGCCAACACAGCTAATGAAAAATGACTGGGATCATTTTTTGCAAGTGTGGTAAAATACATCTGGATGAAACAAAATGTTCTGACTTTTTATTTCATTTTAGAATATTTGATGTTCTGCTCAACTGAAGTAGTAGAAGGAAAATGAATTAGGAATTTCTAAACAGTTATCTGAAAGCATTTACAACATTTTCTGCCATAAATGTTACATCTTTGTTGGCAGACAGTGAACTCTCCAGATCATTGCTCTTGATCAGCAATTTGTAGAGCTAAATCTGGGCATATGATGTAAAAACCGCCAGATAAGGAAGAAAATGTGAAAATAGGTTTCTCTGTAACAGCTAAAGAATGCCACAAGTAAATTTTCTTTTAAACACAAGCATACCTCCACAAGAGTCTTCTCACTTGATTCTAGGTGATTCTAGGAGGTGTTTTAGCACAGTGCAGCTCAGTGTGGCCCATGGCCTGGTGCTTACCTGTAAACCGTTACCATTCTGAGACAGGATAAGCAAAAAAATTGAGCCTAAGAAATTTTACAGCCATTTGAATAATCGAATTGAGAGTAATTTTTAAATTTGTTGAATCTACTAAATAAATGAAGTTTTATTATATTTTTAATTTTTTAATAATTTCATTTTTATATAAGTGAAAATAAAATTTGAAAACTGCCATTTCAGCATATACAGCTTGAGAAACAATGTTCTGGCATTCAAAAATTACTTCTCATTGATTTTCCAAATGAAACAAAACAAAAAAAACAAAAAAGATGCCCAGTGACATCAAAATATCTGACTCATTTAGATGAAAATGAACATCAAAGTCAATAAGGGTAGCAGTATTTATAACTTATCCACGTTCCTTTTTTTTAGGTATACCTTGTTATATCTTTTTTTAAACATATATTTTATTGCATTTTTAGGTTTTGGGGTACATGTGAAGAGCATGCAAGATTGTTGCATAGGTACATACATGGTAATGTAGTTTGCTGCCTTTCTCCCCATTACCTATATCTGGCATTTCTCCCCATGTTATCCCTCCCCAACTCCCCACCCCCCACTGTCCTTCCCCTTGTTTCCCCCCACAGATCTCAGTGTGTTATGCTTCCCTCCCTGTGTCCATGTGTTCTCATTGCTCAACAACTGCCTGTAAGTGAGAACATGCTGTGTTTGATTTTCTATTCTTGTGTCAGTTTTCTGAGAATGATGGTTTCCAGGTTCATCCATGTCCCTACAAAGGACATGAACTCATCGTTTTTCATAGCTGCATAGTATTCCATGGTGTATATGTGTCACATTTTCTTTATCCAGTCTATCATTGATGGGCATTTGGGTTGGTTTCAAGTCTTTGCTATTGTAAACAGTGCTGCAATGAACATTCGTGTACATATGTCCTTATAATAGAATGATTTATAATCCTTTGGATATATACCCAATAATGGGATTGCTGGGTCAAATGGAATTTCTATTTCTAGGTCCTTGAGGAATCACCACACTGTCTTCAACAATGGTTGAACTCACACATTACTTTTTAGCAGAAACAACTGACATACAAAGGGAATAAAAGTGTATTTTGATAGATCTATAGTTGATAATCTCATGTACATGAAACTCCTTAAAAATTTAAGGCCATAGAGTCTACAGAGCAGAAAGAATAAAGAGTAACTCAGGTAAAATCTTAAAGTTAGGGACTCAAATTCTAGCTTCATCCAGAGGACATTCTTTCAATTTTTATCTAGACAAATCTTACCTTTCCTTCCCTCTTATGGCCTAGCTAGGCCTGTTAACCAACATCAATTGCAAACAGGAAGGGCAAATGGGCTTCACCCTGACTCGATCTCTGCCTGTAAAGTATGTCTCTTCAGAGTCTCACAGAATGTGGCTAACGACAATGAGCTCACAGAGGCGAATCAGCAGGTCTCCTTCCATCATCCTAAACAGGAACATCCCTGTTCAACAGGCTGCACAAAGTTAAATTTAAGAGTGATTTGTTTTCTCAAAATTTGCAAAGAAAACTTAAATAAACACTTTACGGTTTTAAGCTTTCCATTTCCCATTATTTTAAAATTCTCAGTGTCTTCTTTCTGAATCTGCCTTCCAACAGTAGTTATAAGATAAATGGAAGGACAATTCTTTTTTCCTTTAAATATGATTTCTTAAAAATATTTCATGTACTAAAAATGTTAAGACAAAGAGATACATATTACATGGAGCTACTTTTTTTTTTTTTTAACAAGAAAACTATCTTTTTAGGACATAAAGAAGAGTAAGTTGCTTTATGCTAAAGAGCAACGTGGCATCAAGGTATTCTGCATCTGAATGTATTTTGAGGCTGATTTGCTGAGATCAATGCATGACAAATTCTTTCTATTCTGGGCAGATGGTCCATCTTATAAATGTAATCTACAACTATCCATTTCAGTGCCTGGGGTTGTAAGGGAATTTTATTACCTCCTAGAGTAATGTTCTTATGTAGAGCCACCTCCTTACTTTATAGCTAGGTAATTAATTTCATTTGTCCATTCATCCACCATTAAATATTTATATCATCTATGTGCCAGGTAGTTGGTGGTCACTAGGCTAATTAAACTTAGTGTGTTTAATAAAAAACCAAGATTCCAGATCTCATGTAGGTGACAGTCCAATGGGAGAGGCAGACAATGAACAAAAAGATAAATATTTAATTAGAAATTGTGCAAAGTGTTAAGCAGAAAACATGAGTAGGATGCAGTGATAGAAAAGCCATCAGACGCTCGCTGCAGTTTCAGCATCTTTATCTGTCCCTAAGTCCTGCCCTAGAGATGGTGTAGCTTATCTCCTTTCAGCCCATGGCTCAATAGTTCCATGGAAACCTCTTCATAATCAATCCTAGTGACTCTTATGAGATACTTATTTTAAAAAATTTTCTTCATAGAGCTCATCTTGGACTAACTGAATCAGAATCTTCAGGCATGAGACTGCAAAAATTAGCTGGGTGAGGTGGCTCATGCCTGTAATTGCAGCTGCTCAGGAGGCTGAGGCAGGAGAATCGAGTGAATCCAGGAGGCAGAGGTTGTAGTGAGCCAAAATCGCACATTGCTCTCCAGCCTGGGCAATAGAGCGAGATCCTATCTCAAAAAAAAAAAAAAAAAAAAAAAAAAAAAAAAAGTTGCTAATTTGATTCTAATGCGTAGTGATGGTTGAGGATCTCCATTTCCACTGAGACAGAATTTCAGGAGTGGTGCCACTGTAAGAACCCCATCTGCTTGGTCTCCTCTTTGGACTTCTGATTACGAGGGATTCACATCAATCATCACAGCCAGCTGTGTGGTCTGGCTATGGCCTGCGGGACCCTTGGGGCTATGACTAGTCTCCGCTGGAGCAAAAGTCCACCTAAGCTTCACAGGAGAGTCCTGTCTCTCAACTGGCTGCAGAAATGAGGAGGGAAGCTATAACTCGCCAAAAATGAAAGTAAAAACTGTTTCCCCTCCTCCCAAGACATTCTCTGAGGTTTCCTACTTTTCTTTTTTTTTTTTTTTGGGGGGGGGAGGGAAAATTCAGTTTATTTAATGTGTTTCTTAGTAATGGAATCGTGGGGAAAAACAAAGTGGGCTCTGGGACTCACATTGCTCTGGGGAAGGCTCAGGCTTCCCAGAATCCCTTGTCCCTCCTCAGTTTGGGCACTTAGGGGTGGGGCTGGGGAGTGAAAGGGACAAGGCAGGGCATGATTGATTAAAGCTAACAAGCAGACAGAAGGCACTGGCGGGTCATATCTCAGGCCAGGGAAAGGAAGGGCGTGGGCCAGGCCCCAGGTAACACAAGGGGCTCCTCGGCATCCAGGCTTGGCCTCTAGTCCTTTCCCTTCCCTTTCTTGGCTTTGGCCTTGGCTTTGGTCTTGGGGGTGCAGGGCTTGGTCACGCGGATGGTCTCCTGGCACTGGGCATTGTAGCGCGCCTTCTTCAGTGTGCCCTGGCGGACTTTGGTGCCAGTGCCCCCATCACACGCACCCCAGTTCTCAAACTTGTATTTGCAGTCGGCTCCAAACTCCTTCTTCCAGTTGCAGGGAATCCTGCACCGGATGCGCTGGGTCTGGGCCCCGCAGCTGCCCTCGCGAAAACCCACCCCGCAATCCTTGCTGCTGGGGGTGCAGGGCCCCCAGGCCCACTCCTCCGCGCACTCTATCCCCGGGCCGTCCTTCTTCACCTTGTCTTTCTTTTTGGCCACCGCGGAGGTGAGCGCCAACAGAGCAAGGAGAGAGAGGAGGAGGAAGCCTCGGTGCTGCATCCTGGGGCGGCCGTGCGCTCGCTCGCTCGCTGCTTGCGTTACTTCGTTCCCTCCCGCGCCAGGCCTGGTTTCCTACTTTTCTTCACATCACAGCCTTCCTCCTGGTCCTTGGATAGGAGGCTCGAATTCCTCCCCTTTATTTTTCAAATTCAGTCCATTGTGTGTTTTTGTAGTGTTTCTCTGACATGCCCCTTTCTTTCCACTCTTGCTGCTCCCACCTTAGGCCTAAGCATCGCATCTTGTTTGGACATGCACAGCCTGAAAACTGATTATTCCCCAATTCATTTCTGGGAAGATATTTATTTATTTATTTGTTTGTTTGTTTATTTATTTATTTATTTATTTTGAAACGAAGTGTCACAAAGCCACTGAGGCTGGAGTGCAGACTGGCAGGATCTCCACTCACTGCAACCACCATCTCCTGGGTTCAAGGGATTCTTCATCTCAGGCTCCCGAGTAACTGGGATTACAGGCCCCCACCACCACTCCCAGCTAATTTTTATATTTTTAGTAGAGACAGGGTTTCATCATGTGGGCCAGGCTGGCCTTGAACGCCTGACCTCAGGTGATCCTCCTGCCCTGGCTTCCCAAAGTTCTGGGAATACAGACGTGAGCCATGGTGCCTGGCCTGGGAAGGCATTTTCTACAGTGCTTTCACATGTTTTCCATTGCAAAGTTTTATTTTCTTCCCCATGTTGTTTTTCACCATCATGCCTCTCCCTCCATTGATTATCTTTTGATTTCCTGAAGCAGTTTTAGTAACAAATATTAATTTACTTCATATTCATGGAATTAGACAAATGCCTTAATTCCTGTGTTAAAAATTCAATCTACATTAATAAATGACTCCTTGCAGCAAAAGTAGAAAAGAAAACAAAACGAGTCAAGAAATCCCATCTATCTCTTCCATTGTTATCAGTTGAAATCCTACTCACTTTTCACGGTCCAGCTCAGATGCAGTTTTCTCCATGAGGATTTCCAAGGTCAAACCAGTAAAAAAAAAAAAAAAAAATGTCCTCCATCTGGTGAATCTCCCTCTGAATTTCGAAGGTATACTGTCTGTATATTTTAGGAAGTCATCACCAACTACCTCTCCTATAGATATTTTTATAGGTCTAGGACTCTTCTTATCCTCTCTATTTTAGCTTCATTGAAGCCTTTATTTTTTTGCCATTTGCCAGGATTTGTCACTGTCTTTTACAAATAAATATTTTTGATGTAAATAGACCAATAGATAAGTCAATAAATGAAAATGTTAATCAGAAACATTCTACCAAATCATTTTTTAAACCAAGTCAATCACATATTGCAGCAATATACAAAAATCTCATCATAATTACTTCTGGATTTATTATTCACAAAACTCTTCGTGTGCTGGGCCAAGTAATATTATTAAGCAGTTACTATGTGCCAGGGACTATGATATAACTGTGGGATATTATGGTGAGAAACAAAACTCAACAAAACAGTAATTATCCTTACTTTTAAGAAATGCATAGACCAGTGGGTGAACTAGACATTTGCCAGATTAGCACACAAATGAATGAATAATTGCAGTGATGTAAATTACTTGGAAGGACTCCCTTCTTTTTTGAAAGCCTACTAAAAAGGGAGAATTGATCCAGCCTGGGAGGTCAGGCAAGGCTTTCCAGAGTGTGTATTTTTTGAGCTGAGGCCAAGATAGGAGGTAAGAGCATTACAGAGGGAACAGGTGTACAGTCCCTGAGGGAAGAGAGAGCATGGACGTGAATGAAACGGCAGGAGCGCTGGCATGGCTGGAGCGAATCACCAGAGGTGCAGGAGAGTTGTGGGCAGGGCATTACTTGGTATGAGAAATGATCAAAAGTGTGTTTTGTGCAGACTCTCTGACCATGGTGGTAAAAATAGATTGAAGGGCAGAGTAGCTGTAAAAGGACCAGTTAGGAATGCTGCCCACAGGTGAGAGGTGATGCGGCTTAGACCAAGGTGGTAGTGATGAAGGGACCTGGATAGAGTGAGTGATATTGAGGAGATAGCTGTGATCTAAGGTGGTGAGGTTCCCACCTAAGAGGATGAGGGCCAAGGAGGTGTCCATGGGGCCTTCCAGGTTTCTGACCAGCTCACCTGTTCGGTGTTTGGGGGTGTTGACATTCACTAAGACAGGAAACTAGATAGTAGAGGGAGAAGAGGGTAGGTAGTATCTCAGGAGTGTCAGACAGAGTGACCATTATTTAAAATATTGCTTCCTCTTGTTGCGTTTATTCTATTTGCTTTGTATATTCACTGGGCTTTGGCTACAGAACTGAAATAGCCAATCTCAGAAAATCTGAAGAGAAGGAATTAATGTAGTGTCTGGCCCACTGGTATTTATTATTTCAGTCAGAGCTGAGGCTCATATCTCCTCTGCTTACACACCTTAGGTGTTTTCAAGAGGGTTCATAACCTTGACCAGGGACAGGCTGAGAAAGAGCTTCGAAGCTTAATTCTGTAGTTAGAGGAAAAATGCTCCTGAATCTCTTCATTGTTAAAGAGGCATTTGAGAGCACAGGAAAACTACTCATTGCAATGTAATAATTCTGTGTGATTTGACTTTGATGCAAGCAGATTTATTTCTGAGTCCATCGAAATTTGAACTTTAAAAAGTAATCAAAGTAGTTAGTGCTGGAAAAGACTGGAAGTTTTTAAATCCACATTTTAATAATGCTTTTTTCTTTTTAATGAGATTCAGGAGAATTGTTTGTGGGTTTTTATTTTTATAAGTTCCAAAATCTTAAAAAATAAACTTTTATTTTTGTAATTACAAAACAACCTTTTTAAGTTAATAAAACTTTATGTTCTTCATCAAGTTCTGCATAGATTTTTCATTGAAGAGATAAATGTGCCACCATAAAAAATGTGCAGTCGGAGGGGTGATGTCTGATGCTGATGTTTGGCATCTGCTTTCATGTTAGGGATTACACTGGAACTTGATAGAGATGCTATCACAGCAGCATCTTGTTTTCCTTGTGCATTCCTTGTGCATTCACAAGAAATAGGACATAATGGAACTGCTTATCAGTGAATGCCTCGACTTGCAGGACAACTGTTCTCCATTAATTTTGCTGATCCAATAAGCAATTAGAGGATTGTAATGATACTCAAGGTCCTATGGCTAAAAAATCCCCTGCATGCTTTGGGCCAACACAGTCCAACAACTGTTTTCGTTTTGAGCACGGGAGAGTGCTTTGTTTCTAAGCTGGCGTGCCAGACTGCAAGCCTATGTGCAGTGTGCTGTTTTAGGATGCTAACTTTGGTATTTGCATTGCTGTGGCTGCTGTGTGCTAGTATAATATTTAATGACCTTTTATTAGACAAGTTCCCTAAAGGTCTTTTTTAAATGGAAGGCTCAACTTTCAAAATCTGATCAACATATAATTAAATATATGCCCTGAGAATGAAAGACAGGGTAGCGTGTACCCCCTGCTGTAGTCCTTCTGGATGCTGATATTTACATTTATCATAAAATATCACCAGCATTTCCTTATCTGGTGTCTCATTCAGTTTAGGTTGCCATAACAATACCTTACACTGAGAGGCTTAATCACTAGAAAATTGTGTTCTCACTGTTCTGGAAGCTGGAAGACTGAGCCCAGGGTGCCAACATGGTTGGGTTCTGGTGAGGGACGCCTTTTCTGGCTTGCAGACAACCACATTCTCACTATGTCCTGAAATACTGGAGAGAGAAGGAGAGTGAGCTTTCTGATATCTCCTTTTATAAGGGCACCAATCCCCTCATGAAAGCCCCCTGCTCATGACCTCATTTAAACCTAATTACTTCCCAAAGGCCATATCTCCAAGTACCATCATGTTGGGAATCAGTATTTTGCGGGGACAAAATTCAGTCCATAGCACCTGGAGCCAGCTTCCTTCTAAATATCCCACCCTGGGCTAGAGTAGGGGGACATGAGGAAATCACAATATGTCCACAATAAAACACAGGATGGCTTTACACCAGTGGAGCCCACATTTCAGTCTTTCAAAGTCACCTGTCTTGATCTTCTTATATACTATGTTTTATATTTTCATTTTATTGTTCCCTCTTTTACCTAGACTTTTTGATAATAGATATGCTTAATTTTATCATTAGTTACTAGGCAAGCAATTCATTTTTCAATTGATTTTTATTTCTAAAAGTGCCTCATAAATTACTCCTGTCATTAAGTTTCCAAGTTTTGACTAATGGTATTGACAAGTCACCCCAGGCGTGATTAGTGCATGAGCAGAGAATTGCTGATAGGTTGATGCCTCTTGCAATTTTATAAGTCTGTCCCTGGTACACATTCACAAAATTGTACATGGTAAGTGCTGGCTCTTCTGTGAACTATTGCACTTGTTTCTTATTTTGCCCAGCACATGGGTTTTCTTGAAGTATCTGTTAATGCACAGTTAAACAAATTCTGAAGATGAAAAATCCTGAAATAAAAATGTTTTGTCTTAAAAAGTTTGAAAATCCTTGTACATACATGTTAAGTAATTTAAATAACAAAATTGTGAAAACATATTTACGTGCAAAATGAAGAAAACTTCATTCTTGTTTTAACTGCAGAGGTGTCTGTGTTCGACCACAAAGCCTGTGAGCAACAGTAAAGATTTGGAAAGTTGAATAACGCACTGCTATTTATTTCTTCAATTCAATGACCAATGGCAGTAATTGATTTTTCTCCAACTTTATGTCTTGAAAAATTTCTAACCTGCAGAAAAGTTCAAAGAGTAATACAGGTTTTTTTCTTGTAAATTTGTTTAAGTTCTTTGTAGATTCTGGATATTAGCCCATTGTCAGATGGGTAGCTTGCAAAATTGTTTCCCATTCTGTTGGTTGCCTGTTTAATGATTGTTTCTTTTACTGTGCAGAAGCTCTTAAGTTTAGTTAGATCCCGTTTGTCTATTTTGGCTTTTGTTGCTATTGCTTTTGGTGTTTTAATCATGAAGTCCTTGTCTATGCCTATGTCTAGAATGGTATTGCCTACGTTTTCTTCTAGGATTTTTATGATGTTCAATCAGGTATTTCTGCTAATGTTATCCCTCCCCAATCACCCCACTCCATGCTATCCCTCCCCTACCCCCCCCCCCCCGAATAGGATGCAGTATGTGATGTTCCCCTTTCTGTGTCCGTGTGTTCTCATTGTTCAACACCCACCTATGAGTGAGAACATGCAGTGTTTGGTTTTCTGTTCTTGTGTCAGTTTGCTGAAAATGATGGTTTCCAGCTTCATACATGTCCCTGCAAAGGACACGAACCCATCCTTTTTTATGGCTGCATAGTATTCCATGGTATATATGTGCCACATTTTCTTTATCCAGCCTATCATTGATGGGCACTTGGGTTGGTTCCAAGTCTTTGCTACTGTAAACAGTGCCACAATGGACATACATGTGCATATGTCTTTATAATAGAATGATTTATAATCCTTTGGGTATATATCCAGTAATGGGATTATTGGGTCATTTTAGGTTCTGGAGCACATGTAAAGAACATGTAGGATTGTTGCATAGGTATATACATGGCAATGTGGTTTGCTGCCTCCATCCCCATCACCTATATCTGGCCTTTCTCCCCCTGTTATCCCTCCCCAACCTCCCTACCCCTGCTGTCCCTCCCCTATTTCACAGACTCCAATGTGTGATGCTCCCGTCCCTGTGTCCATGTGTTCTCATTGTTCAACACCTTGAGGAATTGCCACATTGTCTTCCACAATGGTTGAACCAATTTACACTGACAGTGTAAAAGTGTTCCTATTTCTTCACATCCTCTCCAGCATCTGTTGTCTCCAGATTTTTTAATGATCGCCATTCTAACTGGTGTGAGATGGTATCTAAATGTGGTTTTGATTTGCATTCCTCTAATGACCAGTGATGATGAGCATTTTTTTAGATGTTTGTTGGGGAGGGATAACATTAGTAGAAATACCTAATGTAGGTGACAGGGGATGGATGCAGCAAACCACCATGGCATGTGTATACCTATATAACAATCCTGTATGATCTGCACATGTACCCCAGAACTTAAAGTATAATTAAAAAAAGAATAATACAGTAAGTTTTTGAGATCTATTGCACAGCATCATAACCCTAGTTGATTATTATTATATTATATGGTATATTACAAAACTGTGAAGGGATTAAATTTTAAAATGTTTTACCACAAAAAAAAAAATAAGTATGTGAGGTAACGTATATGTTAACTAGCTTGATGTAATTATTCCACAATGTATGCATACATCAAAACATCGTATTGTACCCCATAAATATATATCATTATTATCTGTATTAGTCCATTCTCATGCTGCTAATAAAGATATACTCCAGACTGGGTAGTTTATAAAGGAAAGAGTTTTAATTGACTCACATTTCAGCATGGCTGGGGACACCTCAGGAAACTTACAATTATGGTGTAAGGGGGAGGAAACACATCCTTCTTCCCATGGTGGCAGGAAGGATAAGTGCCTAGCAGAGGGAGGAAAACCCCTTGTAAAACCATCAGATCTCATGAGAACTCACTCTCTATCACAAGGACAGCATAGAGGACGTGCCCCCATGATCTAATCGCCTCTCACAAGGTCCCTCCCCCAACATGTGGGGATTACAAATCAGATTACAATTCAAGATGAGGTTTTGGGTGGGGACACAGCCAAACCATATCATTATTCTATTAAAAATAAATAAAATCAACTTACCTGTAAAAATAATACAGTAAGAACTCAAATACACTGTGCATATATTTAATAAGTATTAATATTTTGTCACATTCTCAAGTATGTGGGTATACATGGGCAGTTCTGAATCATTTTGAAAGTAAGTCAAAGATATGATTCTTGATAGTTAAAAATTTCAAATCAAAATTATGCCTCTTAAGAACAAGTATTCTTGTACATAACCCTAGCAACATAATCAATTAAGAGACAAAAGGGTGATAGTATATGTAGCATATTGGCATATGATAAGTAGTCACAATTCATATTTCTTCAGTTTCCTCAAAAACAACTGTTATAGCTATTAATTTTCTAGATCTAGGACATAATTATTGCCTTGCATCTAATACCGTTTAATCCAAGACAGTTTTCTTGCTTCTTTTGTTTCTTACGCCATTGACATTTTAAGGAGTCAAAACCACTTACTTTTTTGGTTGTTCCCCAATTTGTTTTAAGTTTAGATTAATGTTAAACACTTCGGGCAATAATATCACATTGGTGGCAATGTATCACATATGGAAGCATGTGATGTCAGCTGTCCCCTTCTTGGTGAAAATCAGTAATAATAACTTGTTCTCTTAATAATCTTTATACTCAAGTTCTTATACTTAGTGTAACTTGAGCTCTTAATAATCTTGTAGATTCCTATTATAAAGGTACATATTCTCTTCAAAATTAGTGAAAAATCTCTACAATTAATAAGTAATGAGTGACTATTTTTCCCCCAAATATTGAAGCAAATGCTAGTAAACAAACACAATAAATTTAAGAAATTCCCTTTCTCTTTTGGTGCTGACAATTTATGGAGAATGTTTCTGATTTCCAAAGGCCACTGTTGGGTTTGACAACTCTACGGGATTTTCAGTTCTCAAATTAACTGTGGTTCACAGCAAGAATGTAGAATTTGGGAGTATTTCTTAATCAATATTAGCAACATACTGTCTTGGAAACGTGGAGACTTAACGGAGCTTTAATAAAGTAAACCCACAACCCTCCTACATGTATATATATCACCTATATTTAAAACAGGTATAATAATGGCACCTAATTCTGTAGAGTGGTACCAGAAGAGAGAAGCTGGGTAACAAGAATGCCCATCTGTTCTTTGGCTTTGATAACCACTGGTCCTGTCTCAAGGAGAGTATGCAAGATCAAAAGAAGTTTAGAAATAACACTGCATATCTAGAGCACTTGATGCACTTGCAGGTCATTATACAGTCTACTTCTAGGAGATATAGAGGTGGCAACATACTAGTGCCATTCTTCCATTTGAGGGCTGGAAAAGCTGGATTACAGAATTGTAACCGGCTACGTGAAGCCATCTGGGTCTCTGTGTTGGGAGTCGGGGTGTCTTAATGCTTTGCCTGCTTTTTTTTAAAACAATAATGAAAAATGGAATTTTTTTTCATTAAAAAATGCTATGAGCTAAATGGAAGGTGAGGTCAGCTGAGCTTCCCACTTGAAAATTGCAGTCATATCTACTGAGACACTTTCCTAATTCTAAAAGTGTCTTAGAGTAATAAGAGTAATTTAGACAAAGAGAAAGAATTAGTGCTGAGGAGTGGAGAACAAAGAAATTATGAAACCACTCCAAAACATTTCAAGGATTTAGTTCAGAGGCAAAGCTAGAAATTTAGAACCTTATTATCCTGGTTTCAAAAAGGATTTCAAAACACTAATTAAAGGCCTAGCTCTCCTTGGAGGCAGTTTGGTTTACTCAAAGGCCGGTTAGGAAGCAGAATTAGAAGTAAAAAGAAAGATTCTCTAGGCAGCTTCATTGGTCCTTTTTATTCCTGTCACTTAAAAACTTTAAAATAAGAGAACATCAAAGGTGGGAATGAGTTGTTCAACCTTGTATTAGAAAAAGAGAATCTGGGGACTGTCGATCACATCTAGAGTAAGCTGCTTAAACTATCTCTTCAGCACATAGCAGGTGGTGGGCAGTAAAATGCTGAAGAATATTACCATAGTAGTCAAACTCCATGAAGACCATATTGGAGTACTTTGAAACTTTGATCTATTCAGCCAGTTATAAGAATAAGTGAAATATTACAGTCAGGTGTTGGGACAACCAGCTTCAGCTCTTAGAACCTCCAATCAGAGTTAGGTGCCTGATTTCCCATCTGACCAAGGGGCCACCCATCCCTGCTCACTGAACTCATGTGTCTCTGCCTTCACAGGGGACTCTTTTACAGTACTGCAAGTAATTTTCCACTATGAACCATTCAGTCCCCAAATAATACATTGGCTGCATAATATTTGTTGCTGCCTGCCCATCTTAAGTGATTTGTATTTCATATGCATATAATTTCTAATTCAAATTGCATCTATATGTGGCCATATAATTCACATCAGTTCAGGTGGAAAGTTGATCAAAAGCTTGTTCAGTATCACTGGCTGAGACACCATCTTTCTCATGACTTTCTTATTATAAAATCTGGGAAATACCATCTTTGCTGGAGGATACTACATTCTTTCTTAATTTCTCCAGCAGCCAGTGCCAAACAAGTACCTCTGCAGTGACTGGTACACTGGGCAACACTGGAGCCAGGACTGACACATGTAGAAGAAGTGTCTGGATTCGGCAGTGTAAGTGCAATGTTTCATGGGGTTTTAGAGGCTTCTGGTTATATATCATAAATTGAATTACCTCTGAAAACGTAACGGGCCATTTTCTGAAATAATGCCTTTATTTGTTTGTTACCTACATTTTGAGAATACAAATCATCCAGCAACAGCTGTCAATTTTAGCTGTGCCCATCATTGTCTAATTTTTAAAAAAATTCATCTTTTGGGGACAGAGACTGAGTTGAAACTGACTTTTCAAATATGTTTTTGTAGGATTCATTTGTGTGGGGTTCATGCTTAAAAACGATAAAGAAGAGTACCGGAAAGTAAGAAAGAAAGCATCTAGCAAACTCTTTGTAGGGAATAACTTTATCCTGTTATTTTCATGCCTGCATATCCTATGTAAAAGTTAAAAATAGACTTTTATCAACAAGCTTATATTCTGGAACATGTTTAAAAATACAAACAACATCAATGTGAGAAGTTTAGATTTCCTCTCTTAAGGAGAGGAACACATCTCTTCCCTCAGAGCCTTTCAAATCTCCAGCTCTGATCACATTTTGTCTTTGTCACTTGGAGAGCAAATATGTTATCCTGGTGGGAACTGACATTTGTACTGAATGGCCTGTAGATAATAGTATAAACAAAATGGATGATATCAGAATCTCTAACACTGCAAATTCAGATATAATTGAAGGAAGAGAGAAAATATTCCCAGTATGTGTAGAAGCCAAAATTGGAGCACAGTTCCAACACGGACCTTCAGAGCTACCAATTAACAAGAGCAAGATAGAAACCAATTACTCAGGAGTGGGCAAGACCTAATCTAAGAGTCTGAATGATGAATATTTCCTGGTACAGCTAACATCATTATTAAGATGTGTATTAGTCAGAGTTCTCCAGAGAAGTGGTTTATGAGATTATGGAGGCCCAGAAGTTCCACAATCTACTATATGCAAGTTGAAAAACCAGGAAAAGTGGGCTTGTAATTCAGTCCAAGTCTGAAGACCTGAGAACCAGGGAAGCCAATCACTTGAGTCCTAGTCCAAATCTAAAGGCTTAAGAACCATGAGCACTAATGGTAGTAGAAGATAGGTGTCCCAGCTCAAACAGAGAGAGGAAATTCACCTTTCTTCTGCCTTTTTTTGTTCTAGTTGCACCCTTGATCATTTGGAGGATGCCCACTTCCCTTGACGAAGTAAATCTTTATTCAGTCTACTTATTCAAATGAAACCCTCACAGACATATCACTAAATAGCTGTTTTTCAGCTCTGTGGGTATCCCTGACAGTTGACACATAAAATCTACCACTTAGTACCCATATGCATTTCCTGAAATAATAATCAGTCTCCAAATAGAAGCAATAACAGAATCATAAATCCACCTAACATGATACAACTACCCCACATACAACCAAAACTACTCTAATTCTTTCCCTAGAAGAGGCATCATGTTCACTCTTCTTCCAGTATCCAATATTTAAATACTATGATGTAAAATTAATGATATTTAATACTGACATAAAGTCAATGTATCTTATGTTATATGATGAAGGACTAGAGAAGAAAGAAAACAAAGACATTTTGTGTAATATATGTATGTATACACAAATGTATTAATAGCAAAATAAAGAGAAAATACTCATGGCAATTACAGTCCTCACTTCTGTAAATGGGCATGTGGTCAAAGCTTGTCTTTCTACTACCTTCTTTCACTACCCATTCTGCATTTGCTTTTTGCCTTCAGCAGGCACTTCTGCTGGCCATGGTTCTTTACCTAGCAGGGTTACCCTAACCTTCATTCTTGAAGAGTCTGGGCCATTCATAGTCCTATTTGGATTGTGTTATTGTAGTTTTCCATTGGCCTTAGTCACAGGCTATGGTAATACTAAAATGTTTTCTAAGACAGCTTCAGTATTCCAGGCATGTCTTCCTCATCTCTTCTCTGGAGTAGTAGTTCAATTTATCCTTGATATTCTAGATCAATCACCTCAGTTCAAGCCACAACTCCCTTCTTGGCCTGTTGACTCAGAGTCATGAGGAGTCCAAAATGACCAGACAGCAGTCTTTACTTCTAGTTCGATAAAATCATTACAGTGTCTCCTGGTGGAATCATTCCTCTCTTTTCAATTTAAACTTCTAGGCCAGCAGAGCATAAAGTCAGTATCTTAGTCTGTTCTATTCTGCTGTAACTCAATACCAGAGACTTGTAACTTACAAGGAACAAAAATGTATTTCTTATAGTTCTAGAAGCTGGAAAGTCCATGATCGAGGGACATCTGGCAGAATCTTCTTGCTTCATCACACCATGGTGGAAGGAGAAAAGACAAGAGAGCACATGTGAATGCAAGCACAGAAAATAGAGTGGGGAAGTAGAGAACCAAACACATCTGTTCATCAGGAACTCACTCTCCGGCTAACTGATCCATTTCTCAAATAATGACATTAATCCACTCATGAAGGCAGAGCCCTCATGACCTCATCACCGTTGTGTGAAAAATTCAAACTATAGCAGCCCGAGAACAGGAAGCAAATACGGCTAATAGGTCAGCAGGGTTAATTGTGAATGGTCCCATTCCTATTTCAACCCTTTGATTCCTGGACTCATGAACCTGGCAATGGGAGAAACAGCCACATATGTATTGGATGCTCATTTAGAACATAGCCTTCTGGAGAAGCTAGCTCAACCTGGTAAGGCATTGCCACATGGCTTGCACTACCAATGAGTGTTCAGAAGTCCATTTCACCATTCTATAAAACTAGATGCTGCAAGATGGTAGGGAACATGGTAAGGCTAGTGAAAATTCCACGAACATGGGCCAGTTGTTGCAATTCTTTGGCTGTGAAGCAAGTTCCTTGACAGAAGAAATGCTGCGTGAAACACCATGATGGTGAACAAGACGTTTTATAAGTTCATGAATGGTAGCTAATATGGTTTGGTAATGTCTTCACCCAAACATCATCTTGAATTGTAGCTCCCACAATTCTCACATGTCATGGGAGGGACGTGGTGGAAGGTAATTGAATCATGGGGGCAGGTCTTTCCCCTGCTGTTCTCATGACAGTGAACGAGTCTCATTAGATCTGATGGTTTTATAAAGGGGAGTTCCCCTATGCAAGTTCTCTTCCCTGCTTCCATGTAAGATCTCCCTTTGCTCTTCCTTCATCTTCCAGCATGATTGTGAGACCTCCCCTGCCATGTGGAACTGTGAGACCATTAAACCTCTTTCCTTTACAAATTACCCAGTCTTGAGTGTGTCTTTATTGGAAGCATGAGAACAGACAAATACACTAGCTTTGACAGAAACACTGAATGCAGGGAAGGCAAATCCATGTCTAGGGTTAGTGTCTTTCCAGTAAGTCAAAACACTGCTCTTTCCATGATGGAAATGGCCCAATGTAATCAACCTGCTACCAGGCAGCTGGCTGATCACCTGGGAAATGATCTGATATTGAAGATTTATTCTCTCCTGCTGGCAAATTGCACACTGAGTAGTGGCCACAGCCATGTTACCTTGATTTATGGAAGTCTATGTTTCTTATCTGATACATGACCTCCATCTCTGCCACTTTCTTCATGAGCCCATAGAGCAATGGCAGTGTCAGCTAAAGAAAAAAGCTGAATGGTAGCCACAGCATGGATCATTATATTCACTTGATTATTAGAATCTCCTAACCTGAGGTCACCCTTTTGTGAGTATTCATATGGGACACAAATATCTTCATGCTATGTCTCCATTCAGAGATATCTATCTCCATATATATTCTCAAAATTTTTTTGTCACCAATTTTCTACTCATATTATTTCCAAGTCTTTGACCATCCAGACCAAACCATTAGTCACAGCCCATAAGTTGGTATACAATTGCGCATCTGCCCATTTCTCTTTCCAAGCAAAGTGAATACCAGGTGCACTGCCCAAAGTTCTGCCCACTGGGAGGATTTTCTTCACAACTGTCCTTCAGCGATGTCCCAGAGACAGGTTATAATGCTGCAGCAGCCCATGTTCAAGTGGTTCCTGCCAATTGTGTAGAACCACCTGGAAATGCTAATCTTAGACCTAAAGCTACTAAGCCTCACAGGCTATTTCATCCTGCTGGCTACAAATATTGGTTTAAAAGTTTATATGCTACTTAGGCAACTTCAATTCCCAGAAGTTTTACTGGGAATGCTGGAACAAATAAGTTAGCTTTTAATAAGCAATGCTAAATCCAAACAAGGAAGCAAGGAGCTACTGGAAGTCAATTGGTAACAATGAACTGATGCTGGAAGGCTGAATAGAGACACAGAAAGAAACAGGAGCGTGCTGGCATCCATGTCATCCAAATTGTACTGTTATCAGAGCGTATTAATCCGCTTACTGGTCAAGATAATTTGGGTTTGGATTTGTTTCTCTCTGTGCAAGAAAAAATATTCCTAACTTAATCAGACTAAAAGCTCATCACAACATTTTGGAATAATAGTAATAATGAAATCATTCTAAAACCTCCTAAAAGAAAAATAGAAAAAGTCAGCTGTAATATCTACAAAAAAGTGGTGATCAGATTGGCAGCTGACATCACATCAAAATTACTCGGTGTTACAAATGGATAAACATCTCCCAAGTTTCCACTGGGCACAGTGGTTCATGCCTGTAATCTCAGCACTTTGGGAGGTTGAGGTGAGTAGATTGCCTGAGGTCAGGAGTTCAAGACCAGCCTGGCCAATGTAGTGAAACCCCGTCTCTGCTTAAAATACAAAAATTAGCTGGGATTGATGATGCGTGCCTATAATTCCAGCCACTTGGAAGGCTGAGGCAGGAGAATTGCTTGAACCAGGGTGGCAGAGGTGGTAGTGAGCTGAGATCAAATCACTGCACTCCAGCATGGGTGACGTAGTGATACTCCATCTCAATGAATCAAACAAACAAACAAAATCTCCCAAGTTTCAATGTAAAATTAGTTCTATCCTAGAAATATATGTAGCTAACTTTTCCTGAAGTGTCAGGTATTGACATTTTCAGATTTACACGTATGTTTTAAATTCACCTCTCACACCTTGTTTAGGAGGTAACTTATGTGCTTTTAGAGAAATGAACAGCCTGAACAAAGACTAGAGAATGACATGGAATATAGGCTGAGATCCAGGCAACTCAGTTGGTATGAAGGGATGTCCCAGAACAGCAGCTGTACAGTAGCACATGAGCAGAGAGTCCCAAGTGGGGCAGTAAAAGGACTTAAGGAGGAACATTGCTGCAGGAGATGTGACTCACGAGGAAAGATGCTCTAATGAGACAGACTGGAAAATAATAAACACAGAGAGAATTATGCAAGTAAAAAAACAGGCAGTTATTCGCTATAAAGAAAAAGAAAACGCTTTATAAAAATTTCTTAATGCACAATTATTATCAGAGTAAAAATAAGGGAACTCTGATTATTGTTCAATTGTTGAGAAACACCTGACTCTACAGGGGGAAGGCGTTGTGGCTTTTGGAGGCCCAAATTTACATAAGATGATAAAATTCACCCATCTTACATATACCTTATAAAAGATTGTATGTTTACAGTGCCCTACTTAACAAATATTACATTTTATAATCAACTAGGCAGCTATGAATTTTATATTTGTGGCATTTTTTATCTTTCGTAACAACTTTTATTACAGGTATCAAACAGAAGCACTTGAAAATTGTATAAATCCTGGGCTGTTGTCTATTGTGCCTAGCAGTTAATGCGTCATGAGATTAGTGCGAGAGCAACACATTCTCAGTTGTTATAAAAGAAATAAACTAGAAAGAAAAATGGAGTTTTGATTAATGACAGTATCAACACCTAACATGTAGTGAGTGCTAACTATAGGTTAAGTATGTTCTAAGCAGTAGTTGATGTGTTAATTTCATTTAAGACGTTTGCCACAGCCTGGCCAACATGGTGAAAACTCATCTCTACTAAAAATACAAAAGCTAGCCAGGCATGGTGGTGCTACTTGGGAGGCTGAGGCAGGAGAATGGCTTGAACCTGGGAGGTGGAGGTTTCAGTAACCCAAGATCACACCATTGCACTCCAGCCTGTGCAACAGAGTGAGACTCTGTCTCAAAAAAAAAAAAAAATCACCAACAATATGGTATTTGTATTATCTCCTTTACAGATGATTAATGGATGACGGATATAGAGAAGTGGTAAATCACTGGCCCAGGGCACCTGTGCAGTCTCCTCCTGATCCTGATAATATCTGAAACATAAATCCAGAAACAGCAGAGAAGCATGCCATTCAGAAATGTGAAGGTTAATACCAGAAGAAACAAATTTAAAAATTTTAAGTAATCATTTGAGAAGTGGGTTTGGAGATGGGGTGCAGTCAGAAACAAAATTGCTAATTTTGATTGCACACCTTTTGGTACGGTTGTGTCTTTGACCTGCATGCTTATATTGCTTCACAAAAGATTTATACATTTAAACTAGCAAGGTATGATGACTCATGCCTCTAGTCCCAGCTACTCAGGAGTTCAAGGCAACCCTGGGCAATACAGTAAGATGTCATCTCAATTTACATAATTCAGTTCCTAATAAACTTTGTTTCCACGTTGTTTTCCCTACGGAGTGGAAACTTGGGTGAATCTTAGGCATCTTAGTACTTGATGCTCCAATGAGACTGCTATAATTCTCAGGGGCTGACTCTCCTTTGCCTTCAGACTGTGTCTTGACATGCTGCAAGGCTTTTTACTCAACTTCAGTGTACAATAAGACTATTATTAATAGAACACAACAATAGGATAGAATTGAAATGGTGATATAGAGGAGGAGCATGAAGAACCTCAAACATTTGCATTCTGAGTCGTAGGAGGACATGAATAAGGTAATTTAATTTGCTAAGTATCTTTCCCTCAGTGTTTATATTAAAATTCTTATTTCTTTGTTCATTTGCCCAATAGCATTTATTGAAAATGTTGGCAGATATTAATTTTGCTATATTAGGTACTGCTGTTGGAGAGACTGCTAGGTACATATGAGCTAAACGGGGTACAAAACTAGTATTAGAAGTCTCAATCTGGTGGTGCCCGTGTGTGTGTGTGTGTGTGTGTGTGTGTGTGTGTGTGTGCGCGCGCGCGCGTGCGCGTGCACGTGCTATAGGGAGGTGGTTAAGCATAGAGAGAGACACAAATCTTAGCTGCTGAATGTATCTGTCTTCTGAAAGCTTTGTCTTTCTTGCTTTGATATTGTTAGTCAAAATATCCCTAAGATAGCTGTATCTTGGTACTCAAAGACAGATTTGATCTAGACAATGCACTGTCAGGAATTCAATCCATTCTTTAGCATAGTGCTGAGCATTTTGTCTCATCTTATAATGCAGTGTTGAACAATGATATTTTGAGTCAGTCAGCCATTGTTCAGTTTTTCTTACACTATGTCCATGTCAAAACATTTCTCTCCGTGGGGCATCATCACTCACTGCCACTGGTGAACACATAGCTGAAGCCTTACAAAGATGTAATGCAGGTAGAATGACAAAAATCACGATAAACATGATTGACAGTATCCATCTTTCTGACATGATTTATGGAGACTCAGAATCTGAAAAGATGTGATAAGGTTGGGTAAAAATTAAGATTTTTAAAGTGTAATTCCCTTTCAGCAAAGGAAAGTGAGTTATTAGCTTGGCTCAAAAGCAATTGCAGTTTTTTGAATTCCTTTTAAAAGTAAACTACTTTTGTACCAACCTACTAAATAACCGTTAACATTTTAATGCACACAATGAACAAAGCAGATCACACAATAAGGAAACAACAGAAATCTAGTTATCTGAGTACACAAGGAAAGAAGGAATGAGTGTTTCTCAGATGACAAGTTGTGAACACAGAGATGAGACAGTGAGGTATAATTAAACACGAAGATTGAAACAAACTCTAAAAGCTGATGGCTCCAAATAAGTTTATCAGTAAATTGTGTTAAATGCACTTAATTTTTCTTAAAATTATCCCATAAAGCTGTCTTCAAAGACAGATAACTGAAGTCAAGGCATCTGTCTATCACACTTTCTTATGTCACCAGATGAGTAACGCAGTCATAAATAAAATGAGACTTCTTTTCCTTAATCTTAATGAACAAATAGCTCATTCTAGTGTTCTCTGATTTTGCGTCGAGGTTCTCACAAATAACTTGGAATGTTTTCCAAGTCTGTCACCAAGTTCACTGGTCTGCAGTTGGCAAAATATTTTACTTACATTTCAAAACCAAAAGACTAGTTCCAGTTTGGTGATGGCTTTGCTCTGTTTTCCATATTTTATTTCCCCAAATATTGTTGAATAACCTTTAGGTAAAATAACCATGGTAATTTGTGAATAGAAATTTAATTTGAGTTATCTGCCTTTTTAGAGATAAGGATCATTTTTATCAGAGCCTTAGAATCCGTGTTTTTTTGTTTTTTGTTTTTTATACCAAGACTTACTGTGTGTGACATCCGAAGCAGTGGCAATCATTGCTGTACAATCGTAGAAGCAGGTGTATAACTCTGCTTCCAAATATTGTCTTACCCACTGTCTAAATGTGACTCGAATTTCCTCTTGTTACCTGTTGGTGTGTGACAGGGGAAGTAATAATCTTAGTAACCATTTTCACCATTAATATATTAAGGAAATATGCTGAGTCATAAAAGTTTAGTCTTTTCTAAATTGACATTTTTCTACCTTATTTTCTACTAGGAGAAAGTGAAGTTCAGCATTAAAGCTGCTGAGTGGCTTTGAAATACAACAAATATGTTTTGGTTAAATAAAGATGAGTTCCAGAGAACACATCAAAGTAAATTGGTCTTTATTTAACAAAAAGATTTTTTAAATATTTAACGTAAAGATTCTTTTTGTGTAGCTCCATCAACTCTTTTAATTCATTTAGAAAGTGTTAATACATGAAAAAAAATAAATGAAATGAAGTGATTTTTACAGCACAGATAAGTCGGAAGCCTTCTGTCTTGCCTGCCTCTAACTATGTCAGTTGAATATGCTTTAAGAAATTCGCTTACAAAATCATTCAGCTGAAAAGTTTTTTCCTCGTGGTTTTAATCAGATGACTTTTATTTTACAAATATGAAAAGTTTTATGCGATTAAAGACTCAAATAGAAAATTCAGTTTGAGAGCATATGCCCAGTTAAGAGCTATTGTTGTGGATTCCAGCATTCCCAGACCAGTAACACTTTGAAAACACTTTCAAAGAAGTTGACCCAGATCACCAACATTTTTTTTTATTAAGTTAGCAAAATTAAATAAAATCACCAGCCCACCAAAGAAAGAAGCAAGCAAAAAACCTTACATGAATTCTTATTATTTATTTATAAAAATAAGCATGGTCTCAGAATAATAATTTTTTTAATTAAATGATTTTAGCTACATGAGAAATGTAATATATTTTTTCTGATTTACTTTATAAGGAATTTCTTCACAGATGAAAACTTTATAACAAAATAGCTCAGTATTCTTTTGGTGGGGATGAAGTCTCGTTCTGTCACCCAGGCTGCAGTGCAGTGGTATGATCTTGGCTCACTGCAACCTTGCCCTCCTGAGTTCAAGGACGCCTCCTGAGTAGCTGGGACTACAGGCATTTGCCACTATGCCCTGCTAATTTTTTGTAGAGACAGTGTTTCACCATGTTGGCCAGATCGGTCTCGAACTCCTGACCTTAGGTGATCCACCCGCCTCAGCCCCCCAAAGGGCTGGGATTACAGACGTGAGCCACCATGCTCAGCCATAGCTGAGTACTTTTATGACTAGGTAGAAATCACTGATTTAAAGGGCTGGCACTTCACTCAACACCATTATAGAAACAGTTCAGAAAATGAAACAGCCATCTTCATGAGACTCTCTCTACTCTATCCAGATGAATAAATTGTATCACAGGGGATCAGAAAAGATGAAGTGGGATATATTTACTTCCACCATTCTTCACTGAAACAAAAATGTTGAAATGAATATACACAGTTAAAAGGCAGATAAACATTTCCAAAAATAGAGAGCATGTTACATAAAGCACTACTTTCAGAAGATACTCAGTGAAAAGATGACTCTTAGAGTTCTGTAATGCATAATGGTGTGTTAAAGCACTGAGCAACCCTAATGTGTTCCAGCAAGGAAACCTGATTAACTTTGTTTGGACAAATATTGTCCACATTTGTTTAACATCAGAACTTCCTTTGTAATAACTATGAACATGGAGGACATGCAATGTTCTCTAGTGTTTCCAGCATCTCTCTACTCTATGCAACACTAATATGAAATCTTTCATGAAATTAAGCTGTTAGTATAGGCATGGAAACTCTATTTTCGTGCATAGTATAGAATAACTTGAAAGAGGTTTGTTCCTTCACTGACTCATTAATTCATTATTCACTGAGCAGCAACTATATGTTTAAGGATAAAGAATGGAATAATAAATGAGTAAAAGATATTGTATCTGACTTCAAAGATTGAACTTTTTGAAGAGAAATATATAATATTTAAGGTGCAGAAAGAAAATGTAATCCTATTAGATAAAACTAAGGATACATTATTTAAAATCACTGAAGGATGAGACTAGGGAGATGAGTGGCCTGAAGATATACAAATACAATTTCTAAAAGTTTTCTTTCTGAGCTAAATCTTAAAGAATTAATTCATTTTATAACCCTGAAACAGTAAGTCAACCCCTCCTCTCACACTACTTTCTTTATCTGCTCTAGGCTTATCTGAGCTAAATCCTTCCTTTCTGCTCTAAAGTTATGGATACTATGATTTTATGACAAAATTTCTGGTCAGGAAAAAAAGGCACTTGAAGAAAGACAGAAATGTTCTTTTATCAAAACAAGTAGACAGTTCTTCTGTCACTCACATTCAGATCTCTAGAGATTATTCCAGATGAAAAATTCCATATGGCAGTTGTGAGAATTGATGTACTTGACAAATCGCTCCCAGTACAGTTTAAGGGCAAAAAGGGTATGCGTCTAATTCATGCCACACACTGATGCCAGATTAATCTTCCCATAAGACTATTCTGGGCACGATAGACCCTGACTGTAAATACTTTCCTCACATTCTACTGCATACAGAAATGCTATGAAACCTCCATTGTCTAATCTCAAACTGCCTTAAACTTGTGTTTCATGAATCCTCTCTTAATTACCAATTATCAGATTAGAAAGGAAAGAAATTTCCTAAGTGATTATATGTAAAAAAAGAAATATCTTAAAAGCATGCAGGGATATCCTTGAGACCCTGGGAAGGAACTACAGCTGCCTTGATGAAGGCTGAACTAAGGAAGGGACGCCATAAAGAAACAAGATATTTCTGTGCTCATTTATTTTTATTAAGATATAATTTTAATACCATAAAAGTCACCATTTTGGTTGGTTCCAATTCTTTGCTATTGTGCATAGTGCTGCAATAAACATACGTGTGGATATGTCTTTATAGAAGAGTGAGTTAAAATCCTTTGGGCATATATCCAGTAATGGAATTGCTGGGTCAAATAGTATTTCCAGTTCTAGATCCTTGAGGAATCGCCACACTGTGTGTCACAGAACTTAGTATAATAGTAATATTAAAAAGTCACCATTTCAAACTGTACAACATAGTGTTTAGTATATACATAAGGTCATGCAACAATCATCACCTTCTAATTTTATAACATTTTCAGCACTTGAGGAAACTCCACCCTCATTTGTTGGCATGTTATATTTTCTCCATCCTTTCATTTCTAACTTGTTTTTTGTCTTTGAATTTAAAGTGTGTCCCTTCAAAATATTCTACGGCATATAGATGGAGTTCATCTCCTTACATTCTTCCAATCCAAATTTTATTTGGAGACTTTAATCAATTTACATTTAATGTAATTACTGATAAGATAGGATTTACATATGCCATTTTACTATTCCTTTTCTATATATCTTATGTTTTCTTTGTTCCTCAGTTCCTCCAATACTGCCTCCTTCTGTGTTAAATAGATATTTTCTAGTGAATTATTGTAATGCCCTTGCCATTTCTTTTAAGTATACTTTTGAGTTATGTTAGTCGTCCCTTTGGGAATTACTGTTACTATCTTAATTTATAACTTTCTTGTTTGGATGACTATCAGTTTAATTTCAATTACATATAAAATGCATTTATTTATATCTGGTCTTCCTTCCCTTACTTACTGTCAAAATGTACCGTTATACATTATTCTTATCAACTTATTAAGTGAATTCAACTAATCTAAGTCATTATCATTAGCAAATATTTGTTGATCATCCACCAACAACTTGTATGCCTACATTTGTCTTTTAAATCATATTTAAAAATATACTTACAAATAAAAATACGTTTATACTATCTTTAATATTAATCTATGTAATAATCTTTACTAATGCTCTTTATTTCTTCATGTGTATTCAAGTTACAGTCTAATGTTCTTGCATTTTGGCATAAATAACTCCTTTTACTATTTTTTGTAGGGCAGTTTGGCTAGCAATAAGCCTCTCAGTTATAGTTTTTAGGAAATTTCTCAACTTCTTTTTCATTGTTGTAATAGCTTTGCTCAATGCAGAATTCTTTTTTGGGAGGTTTTTGTTTGTTTCCTTTTAGAACAGTTAATAAAGCAACTACTGCCGTTTTCACTGACGTCTTAGCAAAATCAAGATAGTTACACCTTCTATTTTTGTTACTCCCTCTTGTGTTCTCTTTCCCGTTCTCATTTTTTTTTCCTAACACTTACTGCATTATTTTAGACCTGAAGAAAGGCTTAGAATTCCTCAATTTGTACAAATTCGTATAAAAGATGTGCATTCAAAGCAGTGTCAGTCCTATAGAATTCTCAAAATCTTTGCCAGCCACTGTTAGAATTTTTACTGTCTACTGGCTGGCAACTTCATATTCTAAGGTCCTCAAATCTCTGGAATCTGGCTGGTTCCTCTCTTTTCTCTTACTTCTATTTCTTCTCCTTATAGACTTCATGCCCATTTACCCCCATTGTCTTCTAATTATTCTGAGAAAATGTGATGAAATATTCAATTCTCCAGCTTTTATTCAAAAATTCACCTCCAGGCTTCCTGTTATTCAAACCTATGTATAAAAGTAAAATGGCTTTTATTTCACATGATCTAATCCCCTTTGGTTGCAATTATCAAGTCAATATTGGTGACCTCCTCCTTTAGCTGCTCATATTCATATTTCTGTACAAAAATTCCCATTGTTCTTCCACCTTACATATAACACATTTTGACTTTGCTGTGGAATACAGTTCACTTGGTAGGTCACTTAACTTGTTTCCCCAACTACACCATATGCTTCTGAACAAGAAAAAGGTAGTGAACATTTGGTGAATCAACAAATATTTATTAATGATAATGACCTAGATTATGTTTAATTCACCTAATAAATAGTAAGTGCACACCAAGATTTACTGTTGGGGCTGAAAGGTGCAAGAAGCCACTCTATCCTGTCAGCAGTGTTTACAAAAGAAGTAAACAAGACAAAAATAGGATACTTGTTAAAGATTTAATTAGCATGGTGTTCAAGCCATTGAACAATGTTCTAGTTCCTAGTGATCCTCTTCACTCACTTAGAACTGCTAGATATAACTTTGCTTCTATGCGGTTACAGAATATTCAGGAGAGCAGAGAGACCAATGGGTGAAACAGGAGGATTTTATTAAGGTGGCCACCAGCTCAGCAGATTAGCATTCCAAGGCTGAGTGCCTAACAAAGACAGGGTTTGACATTTTATACATCCAGGGTGACGTAGCAGCTAACAGATTTACAGAAGCCGAAACAAAGAACAATTAATTTGTAATACGTCTTGTAATGTACACTACATTTTAAAATGGCATTTTGAGAAATACATTGCACATTCTTTGGGTGTTATCTTGCCCTGTGACCTTGCAGCTGGTCTGCAAGAGAAACAGGAGTCTTGAGATGCCTGGGAACCTTGCTGAGAATGTGGGGAGAATAGATAAGGTAGGTTTTACAGGGAGTTCATTCATTTCAAGCAGAGCTGAGGGTTAGGTTTTATATTGAATACAACACAGTAAACTTTATTATGCAATTACAGATAACTATTCATATTATTTAATTTCCCTCTTCAATGCAGCTATAGTTTGAATGCCTTTGCCAAAACTGGTGTTGAAATTTAATTGACAATGTAACAGTATTAAGAAATGGGATCTTTAAGAGGTGATCAGGTGTCATGAGGGCAGTGGATTAATGCCACTAACAGGGGAGTGAGTTAGTTATCATGGGAGTTTGGCCACCGTTTTCTCTTTGTCACACATGTGTAGTGTACTTCCTTGCCATATGATACTCTCTGCTATGGGATGACCCTTGTCAAATGCCAGTGCCCTACTCTTGGATTTCCCAGCATCCAGAACCATGAGCAGAATTTTCTTAATAAATTTCCCAGTCTGTGGTATTTTTCATAAATTACCCTATGTGTTGTAGCAGCAGAAAAATGGACTAAGGCATAAAATTGCCATCAAGAGTGGAGTTGTTGATATAACAAATACTTGAGAGTATGGGAAAGTGACTTTGGAACTGGGTAATTGGTAGAGGCTGGAAGAAATTGGCCGGGCGCGGTGGCTCAAGCCTGTAATCCCAGCACTTTGGGAGGCCAAGGCGGGCGGATCACGAGGTCAAGAGATCGAGACCATCCTGGTCAACATGATGAAACCCCGGCTCTACTAAAAATACAAAACATTAGCTGGGCATGGTGGCACGTGCCTGTAATCTCAGCTACTCAGGAGACTGAGGCGGGAGAATTGCCTGAACCCAGGAGGCGGAGGTTGCGGTGAGCCGAGATCGTGCCATTGCACTCCAGCCTGGGTAACAAGAGTGTAACTCCGTCTCAAAAAAAAAAAAAAAAGAAATTGAAGGAGAAGGCTAGAAAAAGCCTAGATAGAAGCATTAAGGGGGATTCTGGTGAGGGCTCAAAAGAAGAGAAGAGCTGTAGCAAAAATCTGTATCATTATATAGATTACTTAAATGGCATGAAAACTGGAGTAAAGGTCCATCCTTGTTACAAAGTAGTAAAGACCTTCATTGAATTGTCTGAATCCTAGGACTTCATGAAAGGCAGAACGTAAAAGTGGTTAACTAAGGTATCTGATGAAATAGATATCTAAGCAGCAAAGCATTCAGCTGCTGCGAGGTTACTTTTAACTGCCTATGGTGAGATATGAGAAGAAAGAAATGTCTTAAAGATAAATTTAAATCATTAAAAAGAAACAGAATGGAAGGATTCGGGAAATGTGCAGCCTGTCCGTCTAAGGAGTGAAAAAAACATATTCCAATAAGAATACTAAGGGTATGTCCAACAGGCAGTTTGCTAAAGAGATTATTACGGACAGAAGAAATCCAGGTGCTATTCGTTACGACAATGGGAGAAAGACTCTCATGGCATTTTAGAGATATCTGAGGCTGTCGCTACCTTCACAGACCCAGAGCTCTAGGTGAGGACAATCGGAAATGGGCCCAGGGTGCTCTCCATGGTCTCATTGCTCAGGACTGTTTTGGAACTCTGCTGTCTGCATTCTGATGCAGCACTCCTCAGCCACCCCAGCCATCTCTCAAGCAGCCCCAGATATAGATCGACCCATCACTCCAGAAAGTATAAGCAGTAAACCTTACAGCATCCACAGTGTTAATTCTGCACATGTGCAGAATGCAAGCATTCTGGTGGCATGGCTTCAGCTTCCTAGATTTGCAGACAGCCTGGTGGACTAGGCAGAAACCTGCTACCACAGAGTGTCCCAACTAAGGCATCTTTGCGTCTGATAGAGCTGTGGGAAAGGGGCCATCTCAAACACTCCAGAACTATAGAATGATTGACATGCAGCACCAGTCTGCAAAAGCTGCAAGAATGGAGCCCAGCAAAGTCATGGAGCAAGGCTGCCCAAGCAAGTGGGGGCCCAATCCCATCCCAGTATATCTATGAAGTAGGATATGGAATCGAGAGAGACTATCCTCCAACTTAAAGACTTAATGTTTCCCTTGGGTTTTAGAATTACTTGAAGCCACTTTCCACACCCCCGCCACATTTTATTTGCCATATTTCTTATTTTTGCAATGAGAATGTCTATCCTATTCCTGTCCCACTAATGTATACTAGAAGTTGATCACTTGTTTGATTTCACGGGCTTACAGCTGAAGGAAATTTGCCTCAAAGTAAATTGTGCTTTGACTCCCACATTAAGTCTTTCTCCACTGTCATAATAAATACCACCTGGATTTATTCTATCCATATCAGTCTCTTTAGCAAACTGTCTGATGGACAAACCCTTAGAGTCTAGTCCACTCTAGACGTAGAACTTTTGAGTTGATGCTGGAATGAGTTAAGACTTTGGGTGTTATTGAAATAAAATTAATATATTTTGCTCTGTGGGGATATGTGCTTTGGTGGGCCAATGGCCAAATTCTGTCATTTGAATATCCCCACCCAAACTTACATTGAAATTTAATGCCAATGTAATGGCAGTAAGAGGTGGGACCTGTAAGATGTGATTAGGTTATGAATGCTATGCCCTCATAAGCAGACTGATGCCATTGTCATGATCATAGATTAGTTATAACAGGAGTTTGGCCCCCTGTTTCTCCCTTTTCCATGTGCGTGCTTCCTTATTTCTGTATAAAATGACCCCTACTAGACACTAGTGCCATGTTCTTGGACTTCCCAATCCTGAGAACAGTGAGCTAGGTAAGTCTTTCTTCATAAATTACCCAGTCTCTGATATCTCTTGTAGCAACAGAAAAAGGGCTAAGACTTGCTGAGGAGCAGATATTTCATTATTTTAGCTGTTTGTTCTGCTATAGTATTTACAGCAACTTCAGCCCTATAGATTTCATCCAGACTAAATTTCCTCTCCTTTTACATAGGTTTAATGAGTTTTTCATCCACAGAAAAGAAAGATAAAATTTTCAAGGTAAAAGAAATCCCTAATGCAGCTGATTTGCATTCAAAAGTGAATCCTCCAAAATCCATTATACTGACTTTTAATCAAAGGCAGATATGATGATACTTTTTGCTACAGGGGACATTTCTTTCTAAATAGACTATCTTACCATAGTAATAAGGTCTTGCAGAGGGACACCACTTCATAAACCAAGTCTTACTACATAAAAAATTTAACTCATATATTCTAGATCAAACCATCCAGGTAGGCAGAGCAGCCTTTATACTCTGCTTTTTAATTTAATGAGGACATTGAAATACAGGATAGTCTTATTTGCCTTGTTGACACACTAATTATTAGAAATAAATTCCCCTGATAATGGGATTGAGGGTGATTTTCACAGGATCCACAGTGACTATGGAGCAAGGGTAGGAACTTTGCGTAAGAAAGCCAGGACACAAAGTTAATTAACTCTCAAAAAATACTTGTTTTAAACCATGATCTCTAAAAAAGAACCTCTAACTAAGAGCCATTTCTGCCACTTTTAAAGATGATAATGATGATGTGACAATGCAAAAAGAATGATGGTGATGAGAATGATGAAGTTAATATTTATTGGAAATTTACTATAGGCTTGAGATTGCGGTAGGTGCTTAGACTGATAAAGTCACTAAATCTTCACAAAATTATTCCAAGTTAAGTATATCACTCTGGGTCCATTCAGGAGACAGAAACTACAGAGTAATTTGGATGTAGGAAGTTTAATATAAAGAATTATAACTATAATAGGAAGATAGAGATATAAAGGAAATTTAAATGGTAACTTAGGGCTAAGGAGATAACTTGGTAGAGGTGTCTTCTTCAAGGGCAGAGTAAAAATCTCATTTGATAAGTTAAGATTGCAGCCTGAAGCATAGCAGAGAAATTCATTGAGCTGTCCAGGCCCGAGTTGAACCACAGTTACAGGACAGAAGGATGCTACCCTCTAGGACTCAGGTGAGTATAGCTGGTGAGTAGATAGATATGCAGACTGAGTCCTACTTGTTCTCAGGGCAGCATTTGCATGTGATCTTTGGTGCAGTGTCCATCTAGCAAGAGTTGATGTACCCCTCTGGGGAACAGGTGGGATGAGGAAGGTGAGGGTGTGCAAAGGGAGTGGGGTTGCTGCTAGGACAAAGATTGGACTATACCCATGTTTGTGACCAGTGAGCGGAAGTGATTTGATCACTAGACCTAGGCCAGGTTGCATGGTAACTGAGAAACAGCATGCTCTGGGGCATAGTTGGGGCAGAACAGCATGGGATGTACCCATACACACTTAATTATGACTAGGCAGGAGGCACAAGAAAGAGCAATGCCTCAGCACCCCAGAAACAGAAAGAGCAACTCCCTTCCTCCCTAGTGTCCCTCTAAAACCACCTGCAAAATTTCACATTGTGCTAACTGTAAAGAAAAAATGCTCAGCTGCAGCCCATTATACCAGAGCAGGTACTAATGAGTGACTTTCCAGCTGAGAAACCTCAGCCTCCTACTTAACTGTGACTACCGGTGCACACCACCATTCTCAGCTAGTTTTCTTATTTTTTATTTTTTGGACAAACGAGGTCTTACTATGTTGCCTATGATGGTCTCAAAATATAATTAATAACTGACACAATAAGAATGCTGTTTTTTTCTATTTTAAAGATGAGAAGCAAATTTAGAGGAAGTAAGAAACTTGTTCAGATCATTTGTTTAGTAGGTGGAGGAGCTTACAGACTCATCCAGATGTTTCTATCCAAAGGCACTGTTTTGGCGCCTAATATGATAGATGCACTCTGTAATATGCAAAATCTCTTCTCACATTTTTCCAGGTAGCAACTATATTTCCCAGCACCACCACCTTTGATGCAAATACAGCCATATGTTCAAGTTCTCTCTGCTAGAAAGTGAGAGGAAGTGATGTGAACCATGATTTTTTTTTTCTCCTTCAACCAGCAGCACGACTAGAATTACAAGGACCTAAGTGTCCTTGGAAGCAAATATGCTGAAGATTGCAGAACCCAGCTTCAGTCTGATTTCCAGTATCACTGTGAATGTGGAGCAAAGCTGCCCATGAGAAATATACTCCTGTTCTTTAAGCAATTTTTAAAAAGTTTATCCTAGTATATTCATAGACAGATAATTATGTGTATCAAATATCAAAGTATATTGAAAGTTGTTGCCAATTTTATTTCCTGAAACATATGTAATGCTCACTAAATATTTGTGGAATAAGAAATCAAAGAGTACTTGCCTTAATTTTAATTAAAGCTGATAACTTTAAGGACCTTCCTACTGTGTGTGAAATAGTATTTGTGACAATCATCACTTGTTCACCTTGGATTTTGTTTTGAATTACTTTTTCTTCTTTTTGATTGCTGTAAATTAAGTGCAATCTCATTATTTATTCCTCTCTCCTTTTAGTTACATTATCTTAATACACAAATATTCTCTGAGTAGATCCACTGAGTTTGTTTTACATTGCTTTAGTTGTTTACTGCATTTCGCTTTAGGGACTGAGGCTATATGATGTACAGCCATACATAGACACGCTAGGAAGCAGCATAGGATAGTGAAAGTTATTAGGAATTTAGAGTGCTTAAGACTCCATTCTGTCACTCTCTATTTCTGTATTTTGGAGATATTTCCCTAATATCTCTGGGTTTCTGTCCCCTAGTTGATGAAATCAGGAATATATGTTGTTTTCTGAGGCTTATGTAAAGATTATGAGAATAAATACAAGTAAAATGCTATGACGATATTGGTAAGGATTATTGTTATAGCATAGCAAGTGCCAACTCAGTGTTTTATAAAATGGATTGGAATGAATGGAAGCCATCTATTGAGCTTGATAGTCATTGTGCCTATAAAATTTCCCAGGAAGGTGCTATAATTTTTAGTACTTTGCATTGAGATCTAGTGCATTGAGAAAATTATTAACTGAATACACTAGAAGCCGGAGATAAAGTCATCTTCTGAATATATCCAACTACTACCAGATAATGTATTAGACGAGACCTTGGAGAAAGAAAAACTACAATGAGCTGGGAATGCTAGGAAATGGTGAATATGTAAGTTTAATATTTTAGAAGATACGCTCAAGCTAAAGTAAAACTGGTTCAAAATTTAAGCTGTCAGACACATCCAGGAAAGGACAAGTAGGATTTCATGGCAGTGCAACTCTGACAGAATTTCCATGATGTTTATATAAAGAAAAGACTGGTTAATGGGAATATAAATAATAGATGCCTTGAATGTCACCTTTCATGTGTTTCTCCAAGAAGTTTTGCTGTCACTTTAAAATCCTGCTACAGAAAATATGCAAAATTTTTAAATAATTGTTTAGTACCCTACTCACTCCACTGAAGTATAGCTTAGAAATGTGACACAGGCCTTTTATTGGTTTATTTGGGCAAAGTATGCTAGAGTTCAACAAACATCATTTCACTGAAAGAAAAAGAAACCCTGCCAGGCACAGTGGCTTATGCCTGTAATGCCAGGACTTTGGGAGGCCGAAGTGGGAGGATTGCTTTAGTCCAGAAGTTTGAGATCAGCCTGGGCAACATAGTGAGATCCCATCTACACAAAAAATAAAAAATGGGAAAATTAGCCAGGTATGGTGGTATATGCCTGTAGTCACAGCTATTTGGGAGGTTGAGGTAGGAGGATCATTTTACTGTGGGAATTTGAGGCTGCAATGAGCCACTGCACTCTAGCCTGTGCTATAAATTGTGCCACTGCACTCTAGCCTGGGCTATAAAACAAGACTCTGTCTCTGAAATAAAAAATAAAATAAAGAAAGAAAAGAAAAAACTCATTTAAGTTAGCCCAAGTAACAGAGGTATGATACCAGATATTCAGAGCAGTCTTAAGAAAATCCAGACGTAGCTGAACAGCCAGGCCTTGTGAAGGTCTGGAACTGAGATGCTAGTGACTGATTCCGCATTCATCCTTCTTACTTGTTCTAGTGGCCTCTCTGGCCCAGCCTGGCTTTTCTCATCTCTGTTTCTCATTGTGCCTCACTCCTGTTCTCCTTTCCATCTCATAATCAAGATTCTGCTGCATATTTATCTTGCACATGGGCCCACAGGAGCACCTTTAGAGCACCACTATCCACTACTCTTTCTCAATATCCCTCTGTTTTGTTTACTTCCAATTCCTGAGAAAGAATCTGTCTTGCCCAAGTTCATTTTTCTAACGTAGCATACACTAGTCACAAATTCATTAAGCCATGTAGAGTGGGGAGAATTACATGTTTTATTGCCTACTCAGTAAAAGTTCTTGGTAGAGCTGATTTTCTAAGGCAAGGCTTCGAAGGGACTGGCACCAGAAACCTTGCTAGAACAGATGTTATGATGGAAATGCACTGGACTGCAGGGTAGGAATGTGTTTCATGTTACTTCTAGAAATGCAACTATTTAATTATAGAATCTTAGGTAATCCCAGGTTTAGGTCTCTTTGTTACAGATGACACTAGTTAGACTACTAGATGACTGTTAATATCTGTTCCAGCTCTAACAGACTTGATCATAGGAATAAATTACATTCATATAAGTACCCAAACTGGAGGTAACCATTTTGTAATGGTTTGGTTTGTCTTATTGAAACCAGAGAGTAGAGATGGCCTCTTAGTAAGTTTGGCCATAAGTTTAACACACATTAGCATCTTTGTTATAATAGGTTTGTATGGCTAGACCACTTACATAGAAGAGAGATCTACTTAGACCTAAAAATATGGTTCAACATTTATTTATGATTCCCATTGTTTGTTTGTACAAGAAAATATTTTATTGTGAAAATCTAACCTAACATTAAGCAACACTTTATTCTATTCATATCTATGAATATAGCAGAAGTAAGGAACAATGTACAGAAACAAAATTCAACTCTTCCAGTTCATATTTAAAAATCTGTAAAACATGCAAATAACATAATTTAAAAGGTAGGCTTAATGAATGTAAAATTATGTTATGTATAAACATAAAGAACAACGCACACATGAAGAATGCTCTTATGTAGTCACATAAAAACTGCAATATAGGGCCGGGCGCGGTGGCTCATGCCTGTAATCCCAGAACTTTGGGAGACTGAGGCAGGCGGTCAACAGATCAAGACCATCCTGGCCAACATGGTGAAATCCCGTCTCTACTAAAAATACAAAAAAATTAGCTGGGCACCGTGGTGCACACCTGTAGTCCCAGCTACTTGGGAGGCTGAGGCAGGAGAATTGCTTGAACCCAGGAGGCGGAGGTTGCAGTGAGCCAAGATCGTGACACTGCACTCCAGCCTGGCGCCTGGTGATGGAGTGAGACTCTGTCTCAAAAAACAACAACAACAACAAACAAACAATAAAAAACTGCAATATAAATGAAATAATTAAAATACTAAATAACCATTCTCTGATCACAATGCTGAACAAGGAAAGAAGGAAAGAGGGAAGGAAGCAAGGAAAGATGGAAGGAAGGAAAGCAGGAAGGAAGGAAAGAAGGGAAGGTGGGAGGGAGTGAAGGAGTGAGGGAAAGGAAGGAAGATAAATTTCCTTACTAAAAATAGTTCTCTTCAAGAACTATTTTGTCAAAGAAGAAGGAAAATCTAAATTTTTAATTTTCTAGAATGTCATTAATTAATTACAATGCTGTACATTAAAATGCACACTAATTGAGCTAAAACAGAATTCAGAACAAAAACATTCCTTAAATTCTCATGTTTTTAAAAAGAATGAAAATAAATTAATGAAGCATTTTGTTTCAAATGTTAGAGAAATAATTAATAAAATATCAAAGAGAACATAAAATAAATAAGAAAGCATAATAAACCAAATAACTGCTTCTCAAACAAACAGTGAACTAAAACAGCTAATTTTATAAGAAAAACTTACACAAAGCACATAGACACAAAAGAAGAAATTGTAAGAAGACAAGAGTGACAGGAAAATTTAAAATATTATATATATATAATAGTCTACATTACTCAACAAAATCTGATTTGATATAGGAAGTTTATGTGGCATAAATAATGTTCAAAGAAAATAAAATTTACCCCAAATTATTATAGATAGACAGATTCTAAAAGACTATTAGTTCAGCTTCAACATCTAAAGAATTTGAAAGCCATCATTCCTGTACTCACAACAAGAAAAAGAAAATGAAAGACTAATAATTAATGTCTTAAAAACAAAAAATAAGCAAACAAAAAACAATAATTATTGTCTTGTCTTAGATTCATCAGAGAGAACTGAGGTTGCAGGGTGAACAGCCACCCTGAAAGCTGGGGGTGGGGGGAAGAGTGATACAGAGATCTGAGCAGAAGCTGATAGAGCCATTAACTAGTAGGAACAGTAATATGGTAAATTTTATAAACTTTTGGGGGCTAAATGGGGACAAACTTGAGGAAGAAGAATTAGTAGGTCCCAATTTTTGGGGAGGAGTCTACATTTTCATAGACTTTACCTCCAGGGACTCTTCCGAGTTTTCATGGTGAAAACTGGAAGAATAAGAAAATACCCTCATGTCAAGGAAAGGGGAAAGTAACCATCTTGAAACAGTCTAGAGTGTTCCTAATAACAAAACTATTTTCCAAGAGATTCTACTTTATGAGAGACTTATCTGACATAAGGGGAGTACAGTTTGCCAACATCAGCCCCCTCGTATCTTCTCTCATGTAAAATGTAGGGGTAAAGTCTAAGAAATGCTTCTGAAAATCATAGCCCAGAGACTCAGTTGGGCTTGGTCTTAGTCCATTTGTGTTACTATAAAGGAATATCTGAGGCTGGAAAATTTATAAAGAAAAGAGATTTATTTTGGCTCACAGTTCTGCAGGCTGTACAAGAAGCATAGCACCAGCTTCTGCTTCTGGTGAAGGTTTCAGGCTGCTTCCACTCATAGTGGAAGAAGAAGAGGAACTGGCATGTGAAAGATTACAGGGCAAGAGAGGAAGCAAGAGAGCAAGGGTGAGGTGCCAAGCTTTATAAAACAACCAACTCTCAGAGGAACTAATGGAGCAAGAACTCACTCCACTACCCCTGAGAGGACAGTGATCAATTCATAATTTGATCTCCAACACTGGAGATCACATTTTAACATGATACTTGGAGAGGTCAAATATCCAAACAATAACATTCACCAAAAACCTGAGAATAAAGGATAATATTGTAGAACACTTCTCTCCAAATCCTTACCACAACATTGACAGGAATTCACTAGATTACACCAGATAAAGTTACAAATTACAGACTGTATTTAACAAAGAGTTCCGAGGGAAACTCATAAAGGGAACTAGAAAAACACATAGAGAAAGAGCAATATGAATAAATAAAGGAAACATTAAATAATTTATTGCTTTTATTCTAGTGATAATAGCAACAATGCATTGGGTGGCTACAGCATATAGATAAGTGAAATAAACAAAAATGATGTCATAATGCATGGGAAGGAAGAATTGGGAATGCTCTGCTATCAGGTACTTGCATAACCCATGAAGCAGTACAGTATGATTTTAAACAGACTTAGATTAGTTGTAAATGTATATTACAAACTAGAGGGAAACTGCTAAAAAAAATTTAAAAAGTATAAGCGATATTTTAAATTGTTTATTTTGCCATGATCTTCATGAACACAATAAACAATATTACTTAAAAAAGGAGAGAAAATATAATGATATAAAATGTTCAATTAAAACCAGAAATACCAAAGAGTAGAAGTTAGAAATGGTACACATGCAGCAAATAGAAACAGTTACAAATGTGGAAGGCATCAATTCAACTATATCTACAATCACTTTAAATGTAAATGATCCAAATACACCTATTGAAAGAGAAAGACTGACAGAGTGGATTAAAAATACAGACTCAACTCTGTGTTACCTACAAGAAATCCACTTTAAATATAAAGACACAGATAGATTAAAAGTAAACAGAGAAGAATATGTCATGCTAACACCAATCAGAAAAAAGCTGAAGCAGCTGGCTATATTAATTTCAGACAACGCTCAATTTGGAATAAGGGAAATTATCAGGAATAAGGAGATGAAACATTATTTAATGATGAGGTGAATTCCTTAAGAAGAAATAACAATTTTCATATGTATGCACCTAAAAAGATTGTCAAAATAAATGTGGTAGAAACTGACAAAACTGCAAAGAAAAACAGACAATTTCACTGTTATAGTTGGAAATTTCAATATACCCCCATCAGGAATTGACACAACCAGCAGGCAGACAATCACTAAAAATATAGTTAAACTGAACAGCACCATCAGTCAACTGGATGCAATTGACATTTATTGACTATATAATTCAATATCAGCAGAATACACATTCTTCTCACCTCACATTAAATATTCACCAAGACAGACAACATTCTGGGCCATAAAACACAGATCAAAAAAATTTTAAAGAATATAAATTATACAACATTTTCTCCAAGATCACAATGGAATTAAACTAAAAAATAATTGCAGAATGATGAAAATCTTAAAATATTTGGAGCTTAACCAATACACTTCCACCTTAGGAAACTAGAGAATAAAGAGAAGATTAAGACTGAATAAGACTAAATAATGCAGAAGAAAGCAAATGGTAGAAATTAAAACAGAAATCGATGTAATTTAAAACAGAAAATTAAATGAGAAAATAAATGAAACTCAAACTCTCAAACTGAGTCACTGGAACTGTATCTATCTATCTATCTATCTATATCTGCCAGGACAACTAACACAAAAGAGATAAAACACAAATTACTAATATCAGAAATTGGGGTCATTATTACCTATTACATGCTCACTGAAAGAATAATAAAGGAATGCTACAAAGAATACCATGTGTACAATTTTGATAAATGAAATTTACCAATTCCTGGAAATAAACAAAACCTTATAAAAGCTTGTGTGACAAGAAAATAAATTCCTTCCACAAGAAGAGAATCTAATTATAGATATATAATTAATATATACATAAATAATATGATTGATGTGTACTATTAAAAATTAAATCAATTAATAATACCTTTACCAAAAAGAAAACACATAGATGGTTCACAAGTGAAATCTACCAAATGTTTTAAAAATGAAATGGGCCGGGCGCGGTGGCTCAAGCCTGTAATCCCAGCACTTTGGGAGGCCCAGGCGGGTGGATCACGAGGTCAAGAGATCGAGACCATCCTGGTCAACATGGTGAAACCCCGTCTCTACTAAAAATACAAAAATTCAGCTGGGCATGGTGGCGCGTGCCTGTAATCCCAGCTACTCAGGAGGCTGAGGCAGGAGAATTGCCTGAACCCAGGAGGCGGAGGTTGCGGTGAGCCGAGATCGCGCCATTGCACTCCAGCCTGGGTAACAAGAGCGAAACTCCGTCTCAAAAAAAAAAAAAAAAAAAAAAAAAAAAAAAAAAAAAAAAAAAAAAAGAAAAAAAAATGAAATGATACTAAGTTTCTATATCAGTGGTCTCAAACTCATTGGGCACAAGGAACTGGTTTCCTGGAAGACAATTTTTCCAAGGATCAGGATGTGAGAATGGTTTCAGGAAGATTCAAGCACATTACTTTTATTGTACACTTTATTTCTATTATTATTACATTGTAATGTATAATCAAATAATTATACAATTCACCATAATGTGGAATCAATCAGTGGAATCCCTGAGCTTGTTGTCCTGCAACTAGCGGGTCCCACATGTGGGTAATGGGAGACAGGACAAATCATCAGACATTAGATTATCATAAGGAGCATGCAGCCTAGGTCCCTCACATGTGCAGTTCACAATAAGGTTTATGCTCCTATGAGAATCTAATACCGCTGTTGATCTGACAGGAGGCAGAGCTCTAGCGATAATACAGCAATGGAGAGCTACCGTAAATACAGTTGAAGCTTTGCTCACTGCTCCATCACCTGCTGCTCACCTCCTCCGGTGCGGTGTGGTCCGGTTTCTAACAGGCCACAGAGAAGTACTGGTCCTGGGGGTTCGGGACCCCTGCCCTATCTTCTTTCCTAGAAAATAGAATCAAAGGGAATACTTAACACATTCTATAAGGCAAGCATGTCCCTGCTAACAAATTCATATAAAGACACCGCAAGAAAGAAGAAAACTACAGACCTATAACCCTATAAATATAAATGCAAAAATCTCAACAAAAGTTTGGCATTCAATCTAACAAGGTATAAGAAGAATTATATACATCATGATCAAGTGCTACTAATTTTAGATATGCACAACTGGTTCAATCTACAAAATTAATATAATTAATTACATCAAAGGTTAAAAAATAAAAAGTTTATAATCATATCAATAAATATAGAAAAAGAATTTGATTAAATTCAACTCCCATTCATGATAAAAACTCTCACAATTGTGGATGTGGTGGTTCATGCCTATAATTCCAATGCTTTGGCAGCACACGGATTTTTGCTGAAAGAGTTGCCGCACTGCTCCTGCTGAGTTTGGCCACAGGATTATTTGCTTTTGGTACCATGTCATGGTACCTCATGAACATCAATTCCTGTGGATCTGTGCCAGAGCAGAGCAAAATCTCCTTTCTTAAATGCTCACCTTTTTTCCAAAACTGGGGAAAAAATCATTTCTTGTGAGTTGGACGCTTTTATATTTTAAGTATTAATATAATATATGGATGCAGTCCTTTATTTTGGGTTTCTGGCACATTTTGCTTTGTTTCATTCAACATAAAAGTCATGAATGATACTCTCAGGCAAAATTCTCAAAATGCAAAGCTAGGCTACATAGGATCAGAGAAGAGTGAAGATCGCTGCCTCCCTTCAGGACTTCACGACTATTATAATTGCAGCACATCATCAGACCACAAAATCTTAGACTAGGGTTTCTTGGGATTCACAGGAAAGATTGGCATTAATCTGCTGACAACACCAACACATGTACAAATCGTAAAATTATGAATTGATTCGACTACAAAATAGGACCATCAAAATGCCAGCTGCCAGACCTTACTTCTACTCAAATCACAAAACAGACACTGATGGTTTGCTCAGTTAATAAATAATTAGAAGACTTAACCATGAGTTAGAGTCCCTTAACACACTAAGACAAATAATTTAGATCCTGCCTAGAAATGGTTTTCCTTTATAGAATCTTCTTTCTTTTTTTCTGTATTTACAAATAAAGGGTATTACTTTTGTTTCCACACATACTTAATAAATAAAAAGCAGAGAAGTTTGAGGGGTTGGAGAGAAAAAATCCTCCTGTAGCCAGGTGCCCATTTTTTCTTTTGAGACTGAGTCTCACTCTGTCACCCAGACTGGAGTGCAATGGCGTGATCTCTGCTCATTGCAACCTCCGCCTCCTGGGTTCAAGCAATTCTCCTGCCTTAGCCTTCTGAGTAGCTAGGACTGCAGACATGCCACCATATCCAGTTAATTTTTGTATTTTTTTTTTTTTTGTAGAGACAGGGGTTTCACTATGTTGGCCAAGCTGTTCTCAAACTCCTGACCTCAAGTGATCCATGATCTGTCAGCCTTGTCCCCCCAAAGTCAGGTGTGAGCCACCACGCCCACACTAGTCATGTGCTCTTGTAACTCAGTATGCATTCATGCTTCTCTCTTCCATTACACTAGATATGCCTGGAGGGCAGAAAACATACTCTACAATCCCTAAGTATCCTGCTGCTAGCAAAGGGCTCCAAATAGAGAATTAATAAATGCTTGCAGAAAGAAAACTTAATATCTATAAAAAGAAAGTATTTGATTCACAAAGAATGATTTGAGGGACAGGTGCGGTGGCTCACGCCTGTAATCCCAGCACTTTGGGAGGCCAAGGCCAGTGGATCCCAAGGTCAGGAATTCAAGGCTAGCCTGGCCAAGATGGTGAAACTCCATCTCTACTAAAAATACAAAAAGTTAGCTGGGCGTGGTGGCACGCACCTGTAATCCCAGCTACTCAGGATGCTGAGGTGGAGAATTGCTTAAACCCCGGAGGCAAAGCTTGCAGTGAGTCAAGATCACGCCACTGCACTCTAGCCTGGGCGACAGAGTGAGACTCCATCCCCCTCCCCTCAACAAAAAAATAAAAGGAAACAAAAAGATAGAATGATTTGAAGGGAAAAGACAATTCAGGAGCAAGATGAGTTGAATTGCAGTGTGGACATATGTAGATGGGAATCAGAATGATTCATGCTGGGCTGGAGTGGCTACGGCCAATTATATAGTCCCTGGTAAGCTCCAAAAGTGTGATCATCTTAAAGTAATAGGATTTTTAGTGATTTTCATGGGATTTCTAAATCGGATTCTAATTCTGCCACCACTCACAGCATGGTCCCTATGAGCTGTAGGTGTCTTTGTGGATGGAAACAAATATGTCTATTTGAGGACTAATAAATTGCTACAATTATTTGGATTTTGGTACAGAGAAAAAAGAGCAAGTAAGGAGGTTGAGAGAAGGAATCTCCTCTGTAGTGAATGAGTATGCAATGTAACCCTGGGAACTCACAGATTTGGGGGTCCCGCAATTCTGCTGGGATGGAGGTGGAGGGCAGTGGCTTTCTTCTTCTTCAGGACATGCAATAATGTGCTACAGGCCCACAGCCTCCAGGAGTTGGACAGTCAGCCTTTCAGTCAGTCACAGAAACAACTAACACCCAAGTCCAGATTGCCTAGCCCCTAAAAGTCTATTTCTCCACCCCGTTATTTGCTTTCTCAGGCTTGCAGTATAAAGAGGGAGACCTCCAGAAGGAGAGTTCTTTTTTTTAAATTTTCAATACTTTAACTTCTGGACTGTATGTGCATATCGTGCAGGTTTATTACAAGGGTATACACATGCTATGATGGTGGTTTGCTGCATCCATCCCCCCATCATCTACATTAGGTATTTCTCCTAATGCTATCCCTCTTGCATTAGAAAGCAACCCTGGCTGTGCTGAGCAGATGCCCTGGACTAGGGTGCACCTCTGTGGAATTATGAGAAGCCATAGGGCAGGGAGGGTGGTGTACCTACATCTCTACCTTGGCCTGGTGAGTTTTCCCTTTTCCCAACAAAACTTTTTCTTCATTCATGCTAAGTGCTGGTGTGATGTTGAATAATATTTTCTTTTGTGACAGATTGTAGTCCTGGAGAAACCCACCTGATAGAACATCTGTTAAGTCTTCCCCAAGAGCTATAGTTGTCAGACACTGGGTGATATTGTCTCTGTCTCTTTCATCCTTCATCCTACTACAGCCTGCTTCTCTTGCTAGTGTCTGGCAACCTGTGGGCATCTGACTTCTATAGGTAGCCATTCACCAGATTACAAAAGTTCTGTCCACATATCGGCATACTGAGAAAGGAGCAAAGGCTCTTGAGTATACTGATGTGTGTACTGCATCTGGATGGAGTTTAAGGTGGAAAACTCACAGCTTTTCTGTCCTGATTGTCTTTGAAAATGGCAGAACCTCATGAAAATAGGTTTCCTGTTAACTTGGTTGGTTGTTTAGTGAATCTCTGAGTTGAGCTGGACAAATACTCATTTATTTAGTTTAATAAATAATATAAAGAAGAATATTCCATTTCAACCTGCCTTTATGCTATTCTGTCATTTTCATTTTATTTAGATAACATAAGTATATTAATTAGCATGTTAATGCTAATTGTTACATTTGAGACTTAGTTTGAGAGGTGGTTTATTGCATTATATTGTAAAAAAGATAACACTATACTTATGTGGCCATGACCAGTTTTCTTCAACAAGAAAACAATGAAGTAGTGGCTCCTTTAGAAAATCTTCAGATAAGCATTTGAAACTTTTGTCTTTCAAGGAATAATGGAAAGAATCCACTTTTCTCTTTGATCAATCATGGATGACTTAACGCATTTTGGTTAAAGTCTTTGAAAATCCTTCAGTGTAATTTCCATTATGTTCTTAATACCTTTAAACGTTAAGGGGATTAAGAGAAAGAGAAAGGTGAATTTTCTTTCTTCTCTGTATCAAGACATTAGGTTGTTTGGAAATAGCTTAAAAGAAAATAAATAGAAGAGGCTGCATCTCCAGAGTTTAATAGCTTTGCCATGATATAATTTTCAGCAATGAGTTTACTTAAATATTTTTCAGATTACCATAGTTATAAACTGGATTTACTGTAAAATAGAAAGATATATAACCCAGTAATAAGATTCACTTTCCAGGTAGGTGTTTTTCCTCCCTGGAGCAGAAAGAAAAACATGAAGATAGCATTTTTCAGAGTTCTAGGAGGCATCATTCATATTGTCTTTCTAAATTCAAAGACAGCAGTGACTTTGAAAATTTAAAGATATATCAATTCATTGATTATTGATATTCAGAAACAGAATAGTAATTTAGGCTGCTTTCATAAACTTCAAAGTAAAGCAAGGCAGGGCATGGCTGGTCTCCTGCTTTTCTTTCTTTTTTATTCCTTTTTAACTTTTCTCTCCCTTGCTATATTCAATTTTTACTCTTGTTTTTATTCCCTTTTTGCACTATTTTACCTGGTATATCATTTTATTAAACATGACCAAATAGAATCTCTCATTTTTTTATTATTTCAAACCAAAATAAATTTCATTCTAGGGTTTAACAACTCACTGCAAGATCATCTATGTAAATACTATCCAAGCAAATGCATTCCAGTTTTTGCCTAAACTAAATTAAATACCAAGAGCAATTTTGTCAAAAATTAAAGGAAATGTTAAGACTATACCCTATTAATCTTTTTATTACTCCTTATTATAATATTATATGTGTACAAAGACATACAGAACTAAGAATACAGCTCAATAAATCACACTTAAGTACATAGACCAAAGACACTATAAAGCAACTACACTATCAAGTCGACATCACAACCAGCTAACAACACAAAGAGAAGATGAAGTCCACACATATCAATACTAACCTTAAATGTAAACAGGCTAAACACACAACTTAAAAGACACAAAGTTGCAAGTTGACTAAAAAGCAAGACTCAACCACATGCTATCTTAAAGAGACCCACATAACATGAAATGACATCCATACATATAAAAGTTTTGTTTACACCATACTATCATCTATTAATTGTAGAATAACATTATTCTAAAAAGCAACGCTCATACCTTAATTAAAAAATAATTTATTGCTAAAAACAAGTACGCCAGATCATCTGAGCCTCCAGCAAGCTGTAATCTTTTTGCTGGTGGAAGGTTTTACCTCAATACTGATGGTTGCTGACTGGTCAGAGTGGTGATTGTTGGCAGTTGGAGTGGTTGGGACAATTTCTTAAAGGAAAGCAAAAATGAAGTTTGCTGCATTGATTGACTCTTCCTTTCATGGAATATTTCACTGTAGCATGAAATGCTCTTTGACAACATTTTATGCACTGTAGAACTACTTTGAAATTGGAATGGCACTTAAATCCTGACACTGCTTTTTAAAATTTGTTAATGCAATATATTAAATCCTTTGTGATCATTTCAATAATGTTCACAACATTTTCACCAGGAGGAGATTCCATCTCAAGAAACCAATTTATTTGTTCATGCACAAAAAGCATCTCCTTATCCATTCAGGTTTTCTCATGAGATTGTAATAATCAGTCACACCTTTAGACTCCATCTCTAATTCTAGTTGTCTTGCTATTTCTACCACATCTGAAATAGCTTCCTCCACTAAAATCTTGAGCCCCTTAAAGTCATCCACAAGAGTTGGAATCAACTTCTTTCAAACTGCTGGTAAGGCTGATATTTTGACTTCCTCTCCATAAATTACGAATGTTTGTAACGGCATCTAAAGGGTGAATCATTTTAAAGGTTTTCAACTTACTCTTCCCATACCCATTTGCAGAATTGCCATCTACAGGAGCTATTGACTTACAAAATTTATGTGTTTTTTCCTGTGTTTTTTTTTTTTTTTTTGAGACGGAGTCTCTCTCTGTTGCCAAGCTGGAGTGGAATGGTGCGATCTCGGCTCACTGCAACCTCTGCCTGCCTGGTTAAAGTGATTCTTCTGCCTCAATCTCCCAAGTACCTGGGACTACAGGTACTCACCACCATGCCCAGCTAAATTTTGTATTTTTATTAGAGAAGAGTTTTCACTATGTTGGCCAGGATTGTCTCAATCTCTTGACCTCATGATTTCCCAAGTAGCTGGGACTACAGGCACTCACCACCTCAGCCTCTCAAAGTGCTGAGATTACAGGCATGAGCCACCACTCCCAGCCACAAAATGATTTTCTGAAATAGTAAGACTTGAAATTTGAAATTGCTCTTTGACATACGGGCTACAGAGTGGATGTTGTGTTAGCAGGCGTGAATACAAGATTCCACCAGCATTCTTGGTGAACCGGGGGCATTGTGAATGAGCAGTAATGTTTTGAAAGAAATCTATTTTTCTAAGTAGTAGATCTCAACAAGGGTTTTAATAATTCAGTAAACCACGTGGTAAACAAACGTGCTGTCATCCAGCCTTTGTTGTTAAATGTATAGATAAAAGGCAGAGTAGATGCAGCATAATTTTAAGGGCTCTTGGATTTATGGAATAGTAAATAAGTAATGCCTTCAACCTAACATCACCAGTGCATTAGCCCATAACAAGAGAGTCAGTCTGTCCTTTGAAGCTTTGAAGGTAGGAGCGTGCTTGAAAACCAGTGATGTAGATTGAAGCTTGATTGAATCTGTCTATTCGAAATTTTGTTTGTTTTAAGTGAAAAATTCCTCTATCATTGATGAGGAAGACATTTGAACATACATCCTTAGATTCATATTTCTATTTGGGCCCTGTGGCAACTCCACTTCCTTACCAGACATATCAACATGTAACATATAAGGGCTCTTAAGCTTCTGCTATTTAGCTTTTCATAAATAACTTTTAAATAACATTTAACAATGGGGACTCAGTAGGTTTGTAGTTTTTAAATATTCTATAGCTAGAGAACCTAGATTTAATCTATACTTATTTAAAGATGAAAAATGAAGATGAGGGGTGACAAATTCAAGTAAATATTTTAAAGCCTAAAATTTAAAAATATTTGAAAAAATTTAACCTTCAGTAATACATCTCACATTTGTGAGTAACCAAAAATGTCTTGAATAAATAAATTTCCCACACTCACAATTTGTTTTCACCATTAATAGATGGGATATTTTTACTTTTACTATTCAATGTTTTCTCTTTGTCTAAAATTCTATTATTTTTAAATACTACCTTTTTGTACTTTAAAATTAAGAATTCAGTTCTTCATTGAAGGAGGGATTTTAGTTTATTTTACATTTATACCAAGTATGCTGTGCTAGGTATATTTAGGAGTTCCCTCAGTGACCGAAATATATAATTAACCGAAACATTTTTTACAGAATCTGATCCAGGCTAAGTTTGGCAATGCAGTGAGTTACAGAACAGTTTCTCTTGATCTAAACAGTTGTCAGACTATGAAAATCAGTGGAGCTTGAGGCTAAGTTAGATCAGAAATTTAATGCTCAGATCCTTAACTTCGTGGGCTTCATAACTCAGACAATTCTGATGTGACAAGTAAAGGCAAGGCCAGTAATCTCAACAGGGCCCTTAGTGAACACTCTCCTGGAAAATAGAATATTTGTAGGCATTTATCTCCTAGGAGGAAAGGATCTGAAGGGTCTTTAGAATGCCCCTTTTATGGTGGCTGAAGCTCAAACTGGATAAATGACTTATTCTTAGTCCCAAAGCTGGTTGTGGAAGAAATAGGGTCAGAATTTATATTTTCTGACTTCTAGTCCGTGTCTCTTTCTAATAGACCTCTGCACAACAGGGCATGAGAGGCCATCTGGGGGTGGGCCACTCGCAGACAGAGGAGTTAGAGTTAAGCGTGTCCTGAAGCTGGTAAGTCCAGAGCCAGAAAAGGCCAAGCAGAGATTTCCAGGGTGTGGCATCACACTTCCTTAGAAAGTTAAAATGGAAAAAAATTTGTCAAGAAAATGCAACTTTTTCTGGTAAGGGACTAAGAGAGAACAAAGATGGGTATGGCTAATGGGGAGGAAATTGAGTTAGTAATTAATATCTGACTGTTTGGAAATGTCAGAGGATGAGAAGGTGAAATCTGGGCTGCTGTGATTATCATTTAGTAACCTTAAGTAACAGAGATGTGTAAAACTCATGCATAAATCCATTCAGTAGGGGATTGTGGGCAAATATTAATACAAACTGTGCCTGTTTCAAGACATTTATATTAAGGTCTTTATCAGTCTAATAGAAAATGGAGAAATAAGCAATTCCAAAAGAAAAAATATTCTTCTAAATCTGTGGTTAAAATGGATGTATTTTTCAGTCAGAACAACTCTAATATATGAAAATACTGCCAAACTGTTATAATCCTTAGAGGAGGACTGTGATTTAAACAAAACTATTCAAGAATGTTGATTCTTCAAAAAAACAAAACAGATAAAGATGTTAAGAACTTTGTAATGAAACAGAAAGAAAATAATCTCACACTGGGTTTCTATAGTGTTGTATCTCTTGTGTAGGAGCTAAAAGTGACTGTGCATACCAAACAAACACAATTGTATCAACAAAAACACTCCAAATGGTTCCAAAGCACTGAACATTTGATCAAATGTCTGGATGTGCGTCTATATTTTCTTCACTGAAATTTGAGGTATGATAATGTAGGTGCAAGCTATTCACATTTTTTAATACCTTGATAACTAAACGTATTAATCACCAGCTATGAGTTCATCATCAATCTCTAGTATCAAGGTCATGAAGGTGATTGGTCTTTGGCAGGCTGTTGATTGATAGAGCTCACTGGTAATTCTTTATCTGGTATAATTTGGCTATTATAATCACCTTAAACATATTTCAAGGGTAATATTTGGGAGATTGTTCTCCCAAATGATGATGGGAGAGTAGGGGAAATAAATGTCAGACGAGAAAAATTAAAACTATTAAAATCAAAGTGTTTACCTCATTATGGCCATTGTACTTGATAATGGAAGAGGACTGCTGTTCTAATGCAGCATATTATTGAAAATAACCAAAATACTTGCATCATCTTTCACTTTAGAATTTACAAAACACTCTCCAATAGAGTACATTTTTCATATTCTCTATAATCAAGTGTAGTAGTGTGGTATAATATAAAAATGTGTTTGGTTTTTGTCCCTGATTCCTGGCACAGAGCTCCTAATACTCTCAGGATTTTTTGGGTAATAGAAATGTCTTCTGTATTTGTAAGGAGCCCCCTTTGAGCACACCTGAATTTATGCTGATAAGATGACAGGATAGGATCCCCAATTACTTTCAGGACCAGGCTGGCTACCAGAAAGACCAAGTGATTAAAAGAGCTGGTGCTTTCAGGCCCATCCACAACCTCTAAGGAGAGGATCCAGGGACTGAAGCTTCTGAGTGCCATAAAACCTTTCAAACAATGAGATTCAGAAAGCTTCCAGGTTGTTGACATAAAGTGCTGGAAGGGTGGCACACCTGGAGAGGGCTTGACAGCTCCATACCTTTACTGATGTGATTCTTCCATCTGGATGTTCCTGAGTTGTATTCCTTATCATAAACTGGTAATAGTAAGTACCTTTTTTTTTCTTCTTCTATGAGTTATTCTAGAAAATTAACAAACATGAGGAAGGAGTAATAAAAACTCTCCATTTATAACTGGTTGGCCAGAAATACAGGTGGCCACATGGAACTTGAGAGTGGCATCTGAAGTGGGGGTAGTCTGTGGGACTGAGCCCTTAGCATATGGGGTCTGCATGGATGCAGGATAATTAGTGTCAAAACGGAATTGAATGGTAGGACAACCAGTTGGTGTCTAGAGAGTTGGAAATTGACTAGTGTGAAAAAAAAAAATCCCACAAATTTGGAGTCAGGTTTGACAAACTCTTGCTGATGGTATTAATGACATCTTATCTTCTTTCAAGTTGCAGGCGGCAGGTGTGTATGCGTCTGTGTGTGTTTGGAGCAGGATGTGGGCAATGATGGAAAACAATTCAGAGTCGGGCTAAATATCAACAGCTATACTAAATGGTAGCAAAAAAGTTCATGGGCTGAGGGCTTGCATGTGTCAATCTCACGAATCACTAGATAATTACATCATGAGGCAGAGTGACCTTAATGCAGTGGTTGAGTTAAAAATGAAACTCCAAGCTACAAGGGATGCTTTAGATCGCACTTAGAAAACTTGAAATGGAAAATCCCAGTGATTTTCCTCAGACATTTTTTATTGTAGCTGCTTTTTAAAATATGCAAATATTTTCTAATGATGTTAGCTTCACCTTACTTAGCTCATCCATGTATGACACATTAAGTGTCATCTTAAACTGATAAATCCAGGCTATGATTTCAACACAGTGGCCCCTTGTGCATTTCTTTTCTTCGGGAATGATCTCAGAGAGCTTCAAATGGAACACAACTCTAATGACAAGTTGAATAGATAGGTTCTGCATTCATTTTCAAAATCTGTAAATCCTGGTGGATGGCCCTTCTTGATTACTACAACAACATACCAAAAGTGCAAATCTGACGAACTGTTCCTCTTCATAGCCTTAGTGCTTTCAATACATGTAATCCTTAACTCACTTAAACAACTCCCAGTACTCTTAATGGTAACTCCACCTCCCTGGTCAGCTCCAGAAGGGCCTTCATTTTCTGCACCATTCCCAGTCTTGAGCTTTATCGCTGTCTCTCCATCATGGTACAATCAAAGCATATGGAGTTAATTGCATTCCTGCATCCTGCTATGCTCCCATATGTTCTCAAGTTGCGCAGGAGTTATTAGATTGTGTGCCTAAAATAAATAGCCTTCTCCCACCTCTCTACCTGGCTGATTCCCACTCATTGTTCAAACGCAGGATAGGTATCATGTTCTCCCATTCTCTGAGAAGCCAACTCTCTCTGCCAGGCTGTGATTTTTTGCTCTTGCTCTGTCTTTATAGCTGTTCTAACTTACCGTTTTGATTCTTACATGGAGTTGATGGCATCCTTGCCACAAGGGACTCTGAAAAACAGGCACTGTGTTTAATCATATGAGCCTGGTTCCTGGCAGCATGATACACAGCAGTCAATGAATGGTTGAGTGAATGGATAAAGTCAATATGAAAAAAATGTATAGCCTTCTTCCTTAACACAAACATATTAGTGATAAGTGTTTTAGATATGTGGTGACCTAGGTTATTTATTTATTTTATTTTTAGAGGTGGGGTCTCACTCTGTCACATATATTGGAGTATGATGGTGAGATTATACCTCAGCGCAGCCTCAAACTCCTAGGCTGAAGTGAACCTCCTGCCCCAGCTTCCTTGGTGGTATCTTAGGTTATTTAAAAGCAGTGTTGACCAAGGATGGAAATGACCTAAGCAAATTTTACAAATGTCTTTGGCAAATGCCAGCTGTGTATGGCACATCTAATTTAACAGAATTTAAAGGCAAAGCATGGTTTGATGGAAAGTTACATTAATTATTGTATTTTGCCAGTGCTTTCAGAATATTTAATTCACACATTTCAGATAACACAAAGAACCCTGAAATTATATTTTCATTTAACCTTTCTTCCTTTTTTTCTATTTCTGTGCTTCCTCTATGTTGGAGCAATTGTGTGGAGTGGTAGCACAGCAAGGGCTAGGAGAAGAGCTGAAGTGTTGATTGAAATAGTCAAGGCTGTCTTTAAAGGAAGGAGCAATTCCTACAGAACCATATCATTATTGGACAACTTTGCAGCATGCTTCTATAGTACAAGTGTTTTAACAACTGTCTAATCAAACTATTTTATGACTTTTTCTCTTACCACAAATACCATATGTCCTCATTTCAAATAATAATCTTGCCTTCTAAGAAAACAGAAACAGGCTGAGTGTAGTGGCTTATGCTATAATCCCAGCACTTTGGGAGACCAAGGTGGGTGGATCACCTGAGGTCAGGAGTTTCAGACCACCCTGGCCAATATGGTGAAATCCCATCTCTACTAATAATACAAAAATTAGCCGGGTGAAGTGGTACATGCCTGTAATCCCAGCTACCCAGGAGGCTGAAGCAGGAGAATCACTTGAACCCAGGAGGCGGAGGTTGCAGTGAGTCAAAATCACACCATTATACTCCAGCCTGGGTGACAAGAGTGAAAGTCTGTCTCCAAAAAGAAAAAACAGAAACAACCCCAAGGGGAATTTCCTTGTCTTCCTTCTACAAAGCTACCAAGCCTCCTGCATCTGCTTTCCCTCCTGTAAAAAGGGAGAAAGTACTCACATGCCTATTTTTTAATACATGGTAGAAATCATCCTCTTTTACCTTCTCATTGATTTTTCTTCTACGTTAGTTAGGCCTTTTTATTACTATGTCTTATGTAATCGATTGTTCTCTATTGGTTTATTCCCATTGTGGTGCACTGTCTCCCAAACTTAAGTAAATGCATAAGCCCATCCTAAACCATGCAACTCTTTCCAGTCATTGACTCGTTTTTCAACAGCACTTTACAGCCAAGCTTCTTGAAAGAATGATTGATAACTGTTTATCCCACTATTACATCTCAATTTGCCCAACACACACAACCAAGATGCTGATCTCACTGCCCTAAGTCTTGCTTGGTAAAGCAATCAATAACCTTCATTCCATATTCGTCAGCACAGCTGACCACTCTTCCTAGAATTCTGGGAGAGCCCATAATCCTGGTTTCTATCAACTTGATAGACTTCCTTCTTAGTCTCTTGAGATGTTTTCTTCTCTGTTCAGTCTCCAAATAATATTGGCTAGCAGGCTTACTCTTGAGCCCCTTCTCTTATCTAGTCACAATTTCTCTTTATGTAATTTTAACCATAGCAATTTTAAAAACATATTACACATTTGTTGATGATACCCAGACTTGTATTTCCAACTTTCAACAGGAATCTCCAGCTCACATACCCAACTTGCCTGCTTGAACTCTCCATCTGCATAGAGGAAAGGAGCTTACTGTGCCACAAATAATCACTTCATATCACAGTTCAAACCTTAAAATTACCTCCCCCACAGTCTCATCTATTTCAGTCAATGGCTCTACCAATTATACAGTGGCTCAGTGTAGAAATTCAGAAGTCAACATGCTTTTTCTCTTTCCATTATCCTCTCCATCAAATCTTCCAACAAAGCTTGACCCAGAAGATATGTATCATACGTGACAGCTTCTCTCCATCTTCATGGCTACCACCTTAATGTAAGCCAATTTGGAGGTTTTTTTTTTTTCTTTTTTTTAGCAGCTTCCTAACTTATGTTTATTATTTGTCTCCATACAACTGCTGGAGTGATATTTTCAATTGCAAATCAGAATATGGCCTGTACCTGTTTAAATTATTTCAGTGGTTGTCTCTGCAACTGAAGTCAAAATCAAAATTTTTAATATAGTCCCAAAGTCCTCCATGACTTGGCTTCTGCCTGCTTTGTCAACTGTCTCTCTAATGACTCTGTCACAATCAAGTTTAGCCTTGCAGGCCCTCTTACTGTTTTTTTTTGAACACATCAGACTTGCTATCACGTTAAGGCTATGGCACAAGTGATTTCCTCTGTGTGGAGTATTTTTCTACTAGATCTTTACATGGCTTCCTCCTTCAAAACATTCATGTCAAATCTCAGATCAAGTTTAGAATTATGATGAGGTCTTCCTCATCTTCCTCACTCAAGGTGAGGTCTTCCTTGAATATTTGATTAAAATCTTCTTCACTTTACCTATCCATACCTAACACCTAATATATCACCAGGTTTCATATTTTCTTCACACCATTGCCCATATGTATTTATGGGTATAAATATAAACAGAAACTTTGTGATGAATATAGATAAGTAATCCATACACACTCCCCAAACAAAACTTAATCTTGGAAAACACCCAGACCTCGTGCTTTTTTCCCTCTAACCTCAAATATTGAAAGTTTCCATCTTCTTTATGGAGTAGTTGAATCAGGTAAATGATATAATGGATATAACTTAACATTCACACCAGAGGCAAATATAATTTTTAAGACACACAGACATCTTTGATACTTGCTGTCTTCTCAGAGAAAAATTATAGACTGAGAAAGTTGGAAAAGACAGTAACTTCAAGAGAAAATAACAATTAAAACTTTTAAGAGTCCGAGCAGATGGAGAAAGGAAGTAGCAGAGAAAGGCTGGGCTTTGTGGCCCACGCCTGTAATCCCAGAAATTTGGGAGGCCAAGAAAGGCAGATCACCTGAGGTCAGGAGTTTGAGACCAGCCAGGTCAACATGGTGATACCCCGTTTCTACTTAAAACACAAAAATTAACTGAATGCGGTGGCAGACACCTGTAATCCCAGCTACTTGAGAGGCTGAGTCAGAAGAACCACTTAAAACTGGGAGACAGAGATTGCAGTGCGCCGAGATCATGCCACTGCACTCCAGCCTGTGCAATGGAGCGAGACTCTGTCTCAATAAAAAGAATACACAGAAAGAGAGAAAGACCCAAGTAGGATAATCTCAGTAGAACTTGGATAATTAAAATGGACACATCACAGAATCACAGATGCCTGCAGAGGGAAACTCCTTTTATTTAGCTGTATTTCTGTTTCTATTTCCCCTTGACTATAATTGAAAATGGGTGGGACATGTGTACATAAACTGCTCAGATCCCTGGGCTCTGATTACACATGTAAGATGAGCTGAAGTCTCCATCAAACTAGACTAAAAACCAGCACACAAGTGGTGTCCTATTTTTCTTGCAAATAATTGGCTATTTTTCTTGGATAAGGCCATTTCAAGCATGACTCTGCTTTCAAACTTTCTTTAATTGCTGAATACCAATAGATTCTGCTTTGTTGAGCATTCCCAAACTGAAGACAGAGGAACCATTTGTTGGCTTCCAAGAGGCGGCTTGCCAAGGGCAATGTTAGTGTTCTGGAAGTGTGCATTCTTCCTATCAGAGTGAGCAGAAGAGAGTATTTCAGCAGTCCTGGCACAGCAAAACATTAAGTTGATAGAAGACAATGAGCATAGGATGGCCCATTGGTTCAACACACTGGGAATTCATGGATATGCACCAATTGTCTCTTTAGCTGCCCCTCAGAGTACCCCAGAAGTCAGGAAGTATAAGGTCAGGAAAAAAAGCAATAAATAATAAGACAGTAGACATATTACAGGATGAGATTGCATTCCATTTTTTTGCCTGGGAGCCAACTGCAATTTCAATAATCTCATGTAAACTGCTTTGTTTGTGCACATCTGAAATCAAGGCCATTCAGAAACAGCAAGAGCTGGTCAGCGACTAATAGCCTGAAATGGAAATGTATACACTTTTAGGCTCCAAAACAATTTAATCTGTACAACCTGAGAAAACAGCTCCTCATGAGTTGAGGAACGTTTATGTAGATTGGTAAAATAGCACACAGACGCTGCAAAACCTCAAAACCTCAGGAACAGGAAAAATCATGATCAGACAATAAACTAGTTTTAAACTAGTGAAGTGCTGGGATATCAGCATGAGCATACTGCACGTAAATATGCCTCAGATAATTTAACACTAATTACTAAAAAGAATCTGTGTTTTCCTGACCTGCTCTTTCACATTCTTCTCTGTTTATGCGTATTTGGTTTGTTATGCATATTTGGCATGAGCCTGTAATCCCAGCACTTTGGGAGGTCAAGGCAGGCAGATCACCTGAGGTCAGGATTTAGAGACCAGCACGGCCAATATGACAAAACCCCGTCTCTACTAAAAATACAAAAATTAGTTGGGTGTGGTGTCACATGTCTGTAATCCCAGCTACTTGAGAGGCTGAGTCAGGAGAATCACTTGAACTCAGGAGGAGGAGGTTGCAGTGAGCCTCTTTCATTCTGTCTCTCTAGCTCTCCATCATTTTATGCATATTTGGTTTTCCTGTATTTCTTTTTTCTCCTTTTAGTCTTTATTAGGTCAACTGGGAGAGTGCAACACATGGCTATGACTGTAGTATGATATGTTGGGCTTATTTGGGGATTTCCATATAGACAGCTTCAGCTACTCCAGCCATTTCCACAGGCGGTAAGGAGTCTTTTAATATATGTGTATGCTTAAATATATTCGTGTATTTATTTCTACTGATACCTACATCAGAATCCAGTGGTATGATCATTTCAACCTTGCTCGTCTTGTAAAGCTAATAGAACAAAATCCCCAAAAAAGGAAATCAGAGTTACAATTTATTTAGCAAGATCTCCACTACCGAGTCAGGTGGCCTCTGACCTTCAGGGGGGAATATCTGCCAACACAAAGCCATGAAAGGCAGATAAGGGATTAAGAAATTTTGCTAATTTGTCTCTGAGAATTATTGTAGATAGATGCTATTTGAAAGACTGAAAAGGATTTAAATATGTAACACTGTTATAGTAGTTCTCATTGGATTATGCAAAAGACTTCTAGCTGACTCTTAAGCACAGATTCATGAATGCTTTGCTCTCTTTGTTTACTTCATCTTCCAATATACAATCTGTTTGGTTTTACTGGGGTGACCCAGTGCTTCCTAAGTCTCCCTTGAGCATCTCACACTTGATAACACCTTCATCATATTGGAAAATAAGAACACAAACTGAAATCCAATGTTACATTTTTCATCAGCAATTGCTGTGAAAACTCAAATAATAAGAACATGAACAAGCTATACATTGGCACTGAAGAATATAGCATTTTCTTCTTCCATAATATAGTAATTTTTATTTCTGGCTACATATTACTTATGAGTCGCATCTGCTACTAGACTGTAAAGTCCATGGGGACAAAGACTGAATCTTGGTCATATTTTATTTGTAGCATCTAGCAAATGTCTGGCACATCCTTGGCTCACAATGAATAGTTGAATTTTTTTTTTAAAGATCATTTGGAAAAGTTCATGGCCAGGCCAGGTGGCTCACACTTGTAAAGCCAGCACTTTGGGAGGCCGAGGTAAGATCTCTTGAGCCCAGGGTTTTGAGACCAACATGGGCATCCTAGTGAGACCTAATCTCTGTAAAAAAATAAAAAGTTAGCTAGGCATAATTATGTGTGCCTGTAGTCCCAGCTATTTAGGAGGCTAAGCCAGGAGGATCCCTGGAGCCTAGGAGTTTGAGGTTACAGTGAGCCATGACTGTGCCACTGCACTCCAGCCTGTGAAGACTTTGTTTAAGGATATAGATCTTAATCTATTTATTCTTCTGGTAATAAAATAATTGGAGGAGGTGAGAAAGTATAGGTTCAATTTGTTACATGATATTAAAAGGTAAATAATATTATAAGTTCATAATATTGAAAGGGAAAAATATATTCCACATTCATTTAGTTACTAATATTTAATCCCTATTATGGGCTATAGAAACAGCAGTGAAGGTACACATAAAGATCCATCCCTACCACAAATACCCAGAATGGGAAAGTGAGAAAGTAGATGAGATAGACGCACACACACACACACACACGCACGCACGCACGCACGCACACACACAGAGAGAGAGGGAGGGAAGGAGGGAGGGAGGGAGAGAAACATACTTGATACAGCTAAGGAAAACAAATCAGACAGGGAAGAAGGTTGGGAAGTGTTGTGGTGGTTGGTGGGGCACTGACATTTTGGTTGCAGTGACCGGAAGAAGCCTCACTCAACGTACCTCTCAGCAAGCACCCTAAAGCAATGTGGGACTGAGCAAGACTTCTCTTTTGCAAAAGCTCTGAGGAAGCAGCATGCCCATATGCTCATGACAGGGCTTGGAGACCAATGTGTATTTTTATTCTTTGACTACTTTTCTTTCTCCTTTTGTCCCAAGTTATTTGATTATCATGTGGATTTGGTGCTTTTTCTTGTATTTATTTTGGCTGAGGTCATTGAGTTTCTAGGATTTTTTAGGTTTATAATTTTCATCAAATTTTGCAAACTTTTGAACATTATTACTTCAAATAATTTTTCTGTCTCCCATTTTCTCTTCTCATTTGGAGGCTTCAATTATCCATATCTTAGTCTACATGAATCTTCTCTGCAAGTCCCCAGTAATCTGTTTATTTTTTCTTTAGTCTTTTTTCTCGCTATTAGAAATTTTGGTCAGTTTCTATTCTTTCTAAAAGAAATATTATGGACAATTTCTATTCTTAAGTCTTCAAGTTCACTGATCTTATCTTCTTTACTATCAAATCTGTTCTTAATCTCATCCTATATATACATATATATGTGATATATATGTATATATAAAAGATATATAATATATATATGTTGGAGATATATAGGTATATATGCAGAAATATATACATATATAAAATATGTAATACATGTTAATATGTATATACTGCATATAAATATGTGTGTATATATCATATATTATGCAAATTATATATCATATATTATACAGGTGTATACATGTTATACAAATGTGTATTTATATTATATGTGTATACATAATATACATATGATGATATATATACATATGATACATATTGTATACTATGATATATATATCATATATACCATATATACACATGTATACGATATAGTATATATCCATGTGTATGTATTATATATACACATGCATGTATATATGATATATATCTCATATATATACATGCTTACATAGTTATATATGAGAGAGATATATACACACATTTCAGATATTTGTCATCTCTTGAATCTCTATTTAAATAGCTTTTATATCTTAATTTTTCTTCTCTTTATGGTCACTCTTTCTGCTACTTATTTGACTATATATACCACATTTATAATAGTTGTTTTAGTGTCCTTGTTTGCTAATTTCATTAAGTCTATTTCTTGGTTGGTTCTATTGGTTGATTTTTTTTTCTCTCCTCATTATGAATTCTATTTTTCTGCTCTTTGCATGCCTGGTAAGCTTTTCTTCTTTATTCTTCTTCTTCTGGATATCAAATGCTGAACTTTACTTTGTTGCATCCTAGATTTTGTTGTATTCCTGTAAATAATGTTGGATTTTTGTTTTGATTTTAAGTGTTTAGAATGGGCCTAAGGCAACCTTTAGCCTCGGACTAATTTTTCCCTAGGTGGTGCACATTGGAGGATTGGAGGACTCTACTTGATTCCCCATATATTATGAGAGCTTTCCATTTTGACAGGTGGGAACGTAAAATATTTCTAGTCTGGCTGATCTCTAGAAAATTTCTGTCCAGTTATTTTCTTTTTTATTCTTTGTTTTTTTTTTTAGTCTTAGGTATTTCCTCCCATGCAAGTGCATATCAGCACTCAGTGTCACAGGGCTTTCTGATTCCTTCTTTTTGTGCAGCAACCTTCTCTCTTCTATTTTTTCCACACAACTTATCATTGCCAACTCTTCTTGATCACTGATCTCAGCCCCACAAAACTGCTGTACTCTGTTTAGATTCCCCCTCCCTGAAATGTAGCCTGAAAACTTTAGGAATCACAGCTCTGTGCTGACTATAGTCCACATCTTCAAACTGTTGTTTTATATGTTTTGGCCATGTTTACAGTTAAGTCAAGATGGTAAATCCAGTTTCTTTATTCTACATTGGTCCAGAGAAGTATATTTTTTCTCTCTCTCTTTCTCGTCTACTTTTTAACTTTACTTATTTTCTCTTTCTCCATATGTCACTCAAAGAAAATACAAAAAATATATATATAATGGGACTTGAAGTGGGAACACTAAGCTATGACATATAAAAGCCATTGCAATGATGTCACTCAGCCTTTCCCATCCTGAAGGAATTGCCTTACTGAAAAGATGATACATTTGTTACAAACTAATCAGAATTCTCAATTATTACTATTTCAGTTTAGTGGGAATTCAAGTACATGTTATGTCATTTAGAAAAACAGGGTGAAACTGCATTTCTAAGTATGTTCTCTGTTGAATGCTAGTTTTAAGGAATGTTAGAAAAAAACAGTCTTGTGGAAAGAGTTTGGGAAACCTCAGTTAAATTAAAACCATGTTTCTTTATTGTTGAACTTCTAAACTAAATATACCTTTTATGCTTATGTGAATTGCAGATTTTCATTGTTCTCCAAAACGATATGCTCTTAGCACACTCCTATTGAGTGATATATTTAAAGAATTAACAGTTTTGAGAGTGCTGAGATCAAAAAGAATTTAATATTATAAACTTAGAAAGGTATAAATTATTACATTATGTTTCAATCAAGACATGCATTTTGGCAGGACACAGTGGGTCACACCTATAATCACAGCACTTTGGGAGTCCAAGGTGAGCAGATCACGAGGACAGGAGATCAAGACCATTCTTGCCAACGTGGTGAAACCCTATCTCTACTAAAAATACAAGAAGTAGCTAGGCATGGTGATGCACGCCTGTAGTTCCAGCTACTCAGGAGGCTGAGGCAGGAGAATAGCTTAAATTAGGGAGGCGGAGATTGCCTTGAGCCAAGATCACACCACTATACTCCATCTAGCCTGGGCGACAGAACGAGACTGTCTTAAAAAAAAAAAAAAAAAAAGATATGAATTTTTAAACTTTTGTTCTGATGTAATTATATGTTTATATTCAGTTGTAACAAATAATACAGAGACTGGGCACTGTGGCTCATGCCTGTAATCACAGCACTTCAGGAGGCCAAAGTTGGTGGATCGTTTGCGCTCAGGAGTTTGAGAACAGCCTGGCCAACATGGTGAAACTCCATCTCTACTAAAAATACAAAAATTCGCCAGGCATGATGGTGGGTGGCTGTAATCTTACTTGTGAGGCTGAGGCTGGAAAATCACTTGAACCCAGGCGGCAGAGGTTGCAGTGATCTGAGATTGTGCCACTGCACTCCAAACCTCATGGTAAAATTTGACCCCCCAGTATTGGAGATGGAGCCTAATGGGAGGTGTTTGGGTTATGGTATGAATCCCTCATGAATGGCTTGGTGCTGTCCTCATAGTATTGAGTTCTCACTCTATTAGTTCCTGTGAGAGCTGGTCACTAAAAAGAGCCTAGCCCTCCCCTCAGTCTCTTCCTCCACTCTTCCTCTCTTGCTATGTGATCCTGAGCTCTGGCTCCCCTTTGCCTTCTGCCATGAGTGGAATCAGCCTGAGGCTTTCAACAGGTGCCCAATCTTCCAGCCAGCAGAATCAAATAAGCCCTTTTTCTTTATAAATTATCTAGCCTTCGATTTTTTTTTTTTTGAGACCGAGTCTTATTTTGTCACCAGGCTGGAGTGCAGTGGCACAATCTCGGCTCACTGCAACCTCCGTCTCCTGGGTTCAAGCGATTCTTCCGGCTCAGCCTCCCGAGTAGTCAGGCCACAGGTGCGTGCCACCACGCCCGGCTAATTTTTGTATTTTCAGTAGAGATGGGGTTTCACCATGTTGACCAGGAAGATCTCGATCTCTTGACCTCATGATCCACCCACCTCGGCCTCCCAAAGTGCTGGGATTACAGGTGTGAGCCGCCGCGCCCGGTCTAGATTTTTTGTTGTTGTTGTTATAGCAACCCAAATGGACTAAGATAATGGTATTGTGTTTTTAATTTTGATTTCCACATATTTGTTGTGCATATTGAAAGGTGAATGTTTTGTATGTTGATCTGTATCTTGTGAACTTGTTGGACTCACATATTGATTTCAGAGATGTTTTTATGGATTATCATTTTCTTCATTGGGTCATTAGCAATTAGTGACAGTTTTCTTATATTTCCAATTGTTATGCTTTTCTCCTTGTATTACTCTAGTAGAACATCCAGTGCTCTTCTGAATAAGAGTAGTGAGGACAGACATTCTTGGTTTGTTCCTGATCTGAGGAGAAAAACATTCAGCCTTTCACCATTAAATTTGACGTTAGCTGTATATTTTACTTACCTATGTTTTTCTTTGATACAGAGTCTTACTGTGTTACCCTGACTGGAGTGCAGTGGCCACATCCTTGTCCTGGCTAATTTTTATATTTTTAATAGAGATGGCATTTTGCCATGTTGGCCAGGCTGGTCTTGAACTCCTGACCTCGAGAGATCCACCTGCCTTGGCCTTCCAAAGTACTGGAATTACAGGCGTGAGCCATTGTACTGTGCTCTAGTTGTCTTTATAGGTGAGTTTTTGAACATTTTTTAGGATTGCATCTTGACTTATTTGTAGGGTTTTTGCATTATTTGTCTGCTTAGTTTTCTGAATGGTCTGCTAGGTACTACAAAATACATATATAACTTATTATAATCTACTGATATCCATATTTAAACACTTTGGGTGAAGTATAGAAACCTGTTTGCTTTTTAGATCTTTTTTACCCTTTTCACTTTTTCACTAATCGTAAGTATTTAACTTTTCTTAAGTATTTCCTCTACATGTGTTAAGCACTACACGAGGCGGCTCTATAATTTTTACTCAGCTATCACACACGCTTTAACCCTTTTCTTCTTTGCCCTGACAAAACGTGTCAGTGGCACTTGCAGAGGTTACCCCAAGATAACTTTGCCATGAAATATCTTGCTTTCACTATTATTTTCATATCACTCTAGTACATCAACTTCGGGGAAAAAAAAGACATCGTTCTACTCATAGCATTTTGTATTTGGTAGCGGTATTTCCATTTGCAAAATATAGTAATTCTCAATTGCTGAATATGTCAAGTCCTAGACAATGTGGCATTTCTGCTCATGATGTTTACATCATTCTCAAACAGTTGTTGGCCAAATATTCAATTAATAAATCAGATTGCTCTGAAATAGACACTTCTGATTATTCAGATGATTCTGATGTTAGTTCTGTTTAAAAACAACTCCAAGAACAGTTTTTACTTTTTGTTTTCACATTGAAAATCAGTCAGATTTGCTTCAGTCTCAAAGAGCGTGTTTATGTAAAATTAAATGAGCATTAGCAGCAAGGTGTGCATTAGAAAAAAATGGGAAAAGGATTAAGAAACCCATGAATGCATTGTATTTACTCCTATTTTTACCCATTGTAACATTCCTTTTTGTTTCTAACATTCTAAGCTGTATTCTTTTGTCATTTACTCTCTTTTTAGAGAATATTCTTTAGTCATTCTTTAAGAGAAGATTTGTTACTAACAAATAGTCTCGGTTTTTCTCTATTTTAAAATATCTTTGTTTCCACTAATTAAGTATAATTTTTTCAAATATAGAATTTATGATTCACAATTCTTTTTCTCAACCCTTGAAAAGTACTGTGCAGCTTACTTCTGACATTTACGGTTTCAAGTGAAAAATCCAATGTCATTCTAACTATTAACTACTGCTATTCCCATATAGGTAGGATGTCTTTGTTTTCAAGAATTTTTGTTTTCTTTTGGTTTTCAGAAATTATGGTATGTCTTAAAGTAAACTTTTCATTTTTAAAAAATTGTATCCTATTTGGGTTTCACTCAGCTTCTTATACCTATAGGCTTATGTCTTTTAAAAAATTTGAGAAGTTTTTGGCCATTATGTCATTGCCTTTTCAGTCCCACTAATTATCACCCTTTATTCTGGGACTTGAATGATATTAAGTTCTCTTGTGACTGTCCCATAGGAACCCAGGTGATATGGTTTGGCTCTGTTTCCCCACCCAAATGTCATCTTGAATTGTAATTCCCACATGTCAAGGGGGGGAACTGTAATCCCCATGTGTGGGGAGGGAAGTGATTGGATCATGGGAGCAGTTCCCCTATGCTGTTTTTATGATAGTTAAGCGAGTTCTCATGTGCTCTGATGGTTTTATAAGTGTTTGACAGCTCCTCCTTCACATGCCCTATCTCACCTGCTGCCGTATAAGACATGCCTGCTTCTCCTTCCACCATGACTGTAAGTTTCCTAAGGCCTCCCAAGCCATGCAGAACTGTGGGTCAATTAAACCTCTTTTTTTTAAATAAATTACCCACTCTCGGGTATTTCTTTATAGCCGTGTGAAAACGAACTAATACATTCTGTTTAATAATTTTGTTTTTCAGTCTATTTTCTCTATGTTGTTCAAATTGGATAAATTCAATTGATTTGTTCTCAAATTCTCAGATTCTATCACCTGCCATGTCTACTCTACTAATGAGCTCATCTATCAAGTGTTTTATTTTACGGTAGTTTTCAGTCCTATAATTTTGATTTAGTTATTTTTGGTAATTTCTATTTCTTTGTTGAAATTGTTTTTTTCCATTTGTTTCCAGATAATTTTAAGTTGCTTGTTAAAATAGTTTTACAGTGTTTGCTTTAAAACTCTTTTTAAATAATTCCAGTATAGTAGTCTCCTCTTATCCACAGTTCTGCTTTCTATGGTTTCAGTTACCCTTACCCATGGTCAACCATAGTCTGAAAATATTAAATGGAAAATTCTAACAATAAGCAATTTATAAGTTTTAAATTGCACACCATTCTAAGTAATGTGATTAAATCTTGTACTGCATTGCTCCTCCCTGCCCTGGACATGAATCATCACTTTTCCTAGTTTATCCATTCTGCATACACTACCCGTCTGTAGATCTTGATATCAGATTGAAAATCCATAGTATATATAGGGCTTGGTACTATTTGAGATTTCAGGCATGGAACATGTCTCATGGATATAGTGAGAGAACTGCCTCTGATTTTTCTCAGTGCTGTCGCTTGTTAATTGACTTTTCTCACTCAATTTGTGCTGGTTCTTGATAAGTGGTTTAGACTGCATGCTGGACTCTGAATACTATTTAATGAATTAAGTAGTCAACCAAACAATCCCCTTGTTGAAGTATAGTTAAAAAACTTGGTATGTGAGCATGCTCTGCTTTTCACTGGACTCCATCGATACCAGCACCAAGCACTGACTCACTGCCTGATTGCAGATGCGATGCGTGGAGTGAAATTCTTCTCCCTAGGCTTTACTAACACTTCCTCTTTCCAGCAAAAAATGAGAACCAATTGGTACTGCTTGTTGTCTCCCAGGGGGAGTGTGTCCTCTTCTTCCTGTTGTGTTTCACTGATGCCAAAGAGGGAGGAAGCTGAGGACTGACTCAAAAACCACTTTTATTTTTTCTGCTGCAGGTATGAGGAAGAAGCTCAGCTCCTCACTGGAGCCCACTGACAACAGGGGTAGGGAGATGGGGCAGGGAAGTCAACCAGCTTCATTTCACACCACCTCTTCCCTTCTTTAGTGCCAGGTGGTTGAGCCCGTTCAGTCTCCCCCTGGTTTCTACTGACACTGCGTTGGGTGGAGTGCTGTTCAGCCTGGCCTTCATCCATTAGGCTAAATTTCCTGCTGTTTGTGGAGGGTGGAGTCTCCTTCGCTCACTGCTGAATCCTACTGACGCCACCCCCATGGGAGATCAAAGTACTGCATGCCTCTGCAAGGAGGGGGTGTTGGAGGGCTGCTGCCTGCACAGGCGGGTGGGAGGTGGGGTGGGAAATAAGCTCCGTTCAGCCCTGCTGAAGCCTGGGGTCTGGGAGGGTTCTGTTGATGTTTGCCTGAAGTATGGCAAATATTGTCAATGAGCATTTCCATTCTGTTAGGACACTCTTTTCCAAGATTTTTGGCTAAGGTAACAGGCTTTTCTTGGAGCTTTTTTTGCGTGTGTGTATCGGTAGTTCTGGAGATACCACAGTACCTTGTCCAGAATATAGGAGTGGCAAAAGGAGTACCCAGGGAATTCGCCATGGTGTCTTTTCTCAAGTCCTCAGTTCACCAAGCAGCCTACCTTCTTTCCACCATTCAGGCTTTTTCTGGGCTTTAACCCATTTTATACCTATAAGTGGGAGAACCTGTGAGTGAAGGGGCTACTCCATCTTCTATCCCATCTTTTCTAGAACCATAGACCAAGATATACCTAAAAATATTTTATGAATACATCATCCTTGCACATATTCATGAGGTGTGTGTGATACTTTGATAAAAGGATGCAGTGTGTAATGATCAAATCTAGATAATGAGTATCTCCATCATCTCAAACATTTATCATTTATTTGTGTTAGGAACACTCCAAAGTTAGAGTGAAGGAATAAGTCTTAGGGTTCAACAGCACAAGAGGACGACTATAGTTAACAATAACTTAGGATATATTTCAAAATAGCTAGAAGAAGAGATTTGGAGTGTTCCCAACGTAACTACTTTCAAAAAAGCTCTTTTGTGAGTAGTAAGACCTCAGTGCTTGGAGGAATCAGGTTACAAATTTTATTCAAATCGAAGTTTCTACTTTGACTGACTAAAAGTGAGCAGGATAATAAGTTGTTTATTAATAATCTCAATGTGAACAAAAGGATACCCCAGTCAAAAGCACAGACACAAAGGGGCTAGAAGAGGACAAAAGCAATTGACCAATCTACAGTCCAAAAGTGAGGGGTAAATAGACTAATCTATGCTGATAGAGTGGTGACCACAGCTGGGGATGGGGGCATGGAAAGTGTAGTGACTGTTAAAGCTCCAGATAGGGTCATTTACTTTATGTATCACATACCCCCAAAAGAAAGTTTAAAGAATAGTTTACTATAAGAAATTTGTAAAAATTAATCTTAAGAAAATAACATCGTCTTTTCCGGAAACAGCAATATATATTTTTTCTGTGTGAAGTTACGCTGAACTTTTTAACTCTGTATTCAGAAAATTAACTAATTCACATTTTAGATTTCCTTACTCCTTCTTCCAAATTCTATTTTAAATAAGCTTTTAAAAATTGTGTGGTAGTGCACGGGGAAGGGGAGGAAGCAAAAAATAAAATAATAATATGATAATCATTGACACTAATTTGCAACTCTAAATGACTTTTGTAAATCATGTTCTTCATTAAAAAAGAGAGAAAAGGAAATTGTTATCTCCATTATCTGTCCCCTTCCCTACTTGAGAAAGAAATAAAGAAACAAAAACTTGTCAAGGAAAAAAAGGAGGGGAGTCTTTTCTCTGACATTAGCATTTTAACATGTTTATAGCACAACATCAGTTCTTTTCTGAAAACAAGTAAAATGCAAATGCATTCGGATGCTGAAGATTCAAACTATGACACAATATGACCTTGGCAGAGGAAAGTACAGAAAGGCAAACATAAGAAGCCACCATCCTGATCCCGGGATTATAGCAATAATTCAGCAGTCAATGTTTTTTATCATAGAGCCATGTTTCCCCAAATAAATTATTCTAGCTCCCGTGTTGCTGTTACCTATGCAATTGCTTTTGAAATAGAATGCATTCTTATGCTAAATAAGTGTGCTTGCCATGGTGCTGAATATCATTTCTTATTCTGAGACTAGAATATTAAACATAAATATCTGCAGCTCCTGTGACAATAAAAGAAACACAACATGAACTCCAACGAAATGTAAGACAAAAGAAGAGAAAACATTTAAATGCTGAACTTATAAAGAAAAAAAAAAAAGCAATTGCTTGACGTTTTAGAACTGACTGGCTTGAAAGAAATTGTTTGCTGAGTAGCAATTTTCTCATTGTTTTAAATGAAAAGTAAATCTATCCTTTTAAAAAAAATTAGATATACTCAATTTTATGTAACGGCATTGAACTCTATTTTCTATTAATGCAAATAAATGTTCTTCACACCTAGCAGACAAGTAAAATCACCAAAAAAATCTTAGTTTAGTTATTTTCCTGATAGCAACTTGGAACCGATACATCAACTAAGTAACTTCTGCCAAGACTTAGTTGCCATCACATTTGCTTGTTTTTATGTGGTTTCGGGCAATCAAAAGAGAGAAGAAGAAGAGGAAAAGAAATAAATTTCATTCATATTGTAATGACAACTTTAAAAAATTACAGATTTAATTTGTTTCAAGAGGAACAAACAAGGAAAGGCAAATGAATCAAGAACAGAAACCCAGGTATGTCTCATCTCTCTGGCATTCACTTCCAATGCTAAGAAAAACAGAATCAATCATCTTATCATGCCTAGACTCCTACTTCACCTCCAAGATAAATAAATATCTGACCATTGGTGCATGAATTCGGAATGCAGTTATCTTCCTGATTTTGTCACCAGTTTGCTATGTGACCCTAGAAAGATTACTTCCCTTTTCTATCTTGGTATTATTTTATATCTTCAAAATAGAGATATTTTTATATTGTACAGGCCTTTTAGGAAAATATAGTGTGACCTCAGCATGCTGTATGTGGTTTTAGAAGCAAGTATCCCTTTTATGTAGCTGGGGAATCACTTAATATGCTTTATAGAAGAGGTGTACTCCATTAAGTTATTTGTAATGCATATTTCCTCAAAAAATGGTATTGTGTTATTAACTTTCATGAGGTAATCAAAGTTGCATTCCTATAAGGAAAAAATAAATTATCCAGAGGAGGCAGCATTCAGATTCGGATTCTACTGAGATTTATTTGTTGAGCACTGAAAATATGCCTGGCAGTTATTAAAAATTTTACATACTTCATGAAAATTAATCTTTACAACAATCAGGAACTTTTTTTAACAACAATAATGTTGTTACTGCCTTTTTTTTTTTTTTAACAAATAAAGATGTTGGGACTCAGAGTAGTTACGTGACTTGCCAAGGTGACAGATGGAAGGGGCTATGCCAAGATTTAAAATTGGGCTTGTTTCTGTACATTTTCTATGCAGTAAACGCTCATTAAGAAAACAGTCACCCTCACAACAACCTCGCAGCAGACTTTCTGTTGTGAGGAAGGCACCCAGCAGCTCTGACTGGTAGCAGTTTCTTCATTTATTCAGCAATCATATGTTTCTTTTAGGAATGACAAGTCAGGTACTGCATTCGATATGGGCAATACAGCACAATCTCACCAATAGCAGTCTAACCAGTCATGACTGTGATGAGAAGTCCCAGCACAGAGGCATGAGTGAGAGTCTAGAGATGTACAAAGAGAATTCTGCTAGGCCTGAGGGAATGGTCCCGGAATGCTGTGCAGAAGTGCCTTGAGGTTTCAGCTTGCATTTTTCTGAAGTTTACTCTAAGTTTGAAATGTTATACTCTGTAAAGTTGATTATGTTGCAGTGTGTCAACTTACAATTTGTCATTAAGAAATGAACTATATTACCATGCTCAAGGAGAGCTGGTCAAACGAATGCAGGCAGGGTTGGGCCTTGAACACACTTCCTTACTGAAGTCTCCATTTTCCCTGGATAGGCGGGTCCTCTCCTCACAATGAAGGGCTGTCAGTGGACTTCACAGTTTCTTTGAGTTGACAAATCCCTGTTAATCTCTGTATGAGAAAGCTGATGCCTCTTTTTATGTCAATTAACATTCAATCTTATCAACATCATCAATATCTTTATAATAATATTTCACCTACATTCAAGTTAATAAGCTTTATTTAGAATACGATGGAATAATTATAGGTGTTAATTTGTAGAGTTGCTAATTTACCCTGAGTTCCTTTTGTGTTTGGCCTACTTTCCAAATAGCATAAGCTTTTAAGCTTTTAAGCTACCATTCTTGTCTGCTTTCTCCCCAGGTTTCTCTTTATCGCCTATATACTGAGGAGCTTTAAAGGGATAGGTAAATAGATGAAGAGGTAATTGGGGAGAAGAATTAGGCATTTTAATTTGTGAGTTCTCATTCATAACAGCTAAGGCAACCTTTTTATATAGGGCTTATAGCCCACAGGAACCAGAGATCACTGGAGTCTAGCAGCCAAGAAGGAAATAATGGCAGGCTGGTGCTAACAGAAAAAAACAAACTCTATAATGGAGGCTTACTCTGAGCCGCTATGAGTAACTGTGACCCCAAGAAAACTGCAAACTCAGGAAGCTTTGAGTGAGTGGTACTGAGGTGGTCAGATCACAGTTTTGGTTTTATACATTTTAGGGAAGCTGGAGCTACACACATACGTAAATCAATACGTGGATGGTATACATCCCTTTAGCTTGAAAAGGTGGGATACCTTGATGAGCAGGCTTACAGGTTATAGGTGGATTTAGAGATTCTTTAATTTGCAATTGGTTAAAAGATAAAGTTCTGTCTAAAACCTGGAAGTCAGCAGAAAGGAATGCTTTGAGATAGGGATGCTGTATGGCAAAATTGATGACCTGCAGGTGTGGCTTAACCCTTGCCAGGCACGGCCTTAGGTCCAGTGTATAATGCAGTGTCTTATTGCAACAGAGTCTATTTTATTCATCTCGTGTTGTCTATTTTAACATGTATGCTGGTCAGTGTTGTGCTTGACCTCCAAAAGGGTGGGGGTTTAATGAGGCATGTTTGACCTCCCTTCCCAGCAGGCCTAAGAATTCAGTTTTTAGGGTTTTCTGGTGTTCACTTGGCCAAAAAGAGGTCCATTAGTTGGTGGGCGAGGGAAGGCTAGGATTTTATTTTCAGTTTACACTGAATGTGAAATCAGAAGGTGTTTTGACTTTCAGGCTCTCATAGTCTGATCCTTTTAGCCATTTAAAGAAAGAGTTTGTGTAATCACAGCACTTTGAGAGGCCGAGGTGGGTGGATCATGAGGTCAGGAGACTGAGATCATCCTGGCCAAAATGGTGATATCCCTTCTTTACTAAAAATACAAAAATTAGCTGGGTATGTTAGTGAGTGCTGTAATCCCAGCTACTCGGGAGGTTTAGGCAGGAGAATTGCTTGAACCAGGGAGTTGGAGGTTGCGGTGAGCCAAGATTGTGCCACTGCACTCCAACCTGGCAACAGAGTGAGACTCCATTTCAAAACAAAAAAGAAAGAAAGAAAGAGCTTGGCAGACTGCTGATCAGATGTCTTGAGAGCTTTGCTTCATTCAGAGAGTCGTAGGATTCTAGTGGGCAAAGAAAAAGAACTGAGCATGACAATTTTGCCTTGAAACCATGGTATTTCTGACAGAATGCTGGAGCCAGAGCAGTGCTCTAAGCTACCTTGGTGCACACAGATGTGGGAAAGGGGAAGAATAAGTCTCAGACTGTGCTCAGGGTGTAACATATTTATAGCACAGGGAGATGTGCAGATTCTCAAGTGCAATTTTTACAAAGTCTATTTATTTGAAGGAAATGTTGGCATGTTTGAACTCTAGTGATTCCAGGATTGAACTGGTTGTTTTATTAGCAATGGTCCTCAAAAAGCTTGCAGGCCACTTTGATTCTTACAGAAGTCTTATCTGGTGCTCTAGGAAAATATAAATATTCAGATAATACAAACACAGAAACAGGATTGTTTCAGTCTTAGTAAAGGTGACCTTTTAGCGCTATGAAATCTGTTTGTAAAAGAACTAAATAGGAAACCAGAAGAAGGAACAGAGAAAGAAGCACAAGCTGTGCCTCCCACAGTGACTGTCTTATTCCCTTCCCAGTTCCTGGTGTGAAGGTCAGGGCTAAGTGTTTCACAAGGGGGCACTCAGGGCACAGGTGTTGACTGGGGAACAGAGGCAGGGAGAGGGAGAGAGGGAAAAGGAAGGAATAAGGGAAAAGCGTTGGAGAAGAGGCAAATGGAGGAAGGAATAGATAGGGGGAGGAAGGAAAAGACAAGAAAAGGAGGGAGAGGGGGACAGGGAGGGAGAGTGGACAGGAGGAGGGGGAGGGAAGAAGACAAGGGATGGGTAGGTGGTATGGAGGAAGATGAGAGGGCAGAAAGAGGAAGGGATGAAGGAGGGGAAGGGGGAGAGCAAGGAGGTTCAGGGGATGGAGGAAGTTGAGGGAAGAGAGAAAAAGGTGGGAGAGAGGAAGGAGGGCAGGAGGAAGGGAATGGAGGAAAAAGGAGAAGGATGGAGGGAGAGAGGGTGCCGTTATCAACTTCTTAAAAGATGTTTGTTTAATCTCTGTTAATCCCCCCAAAATGCAATGCATTAGTACCTGGGAGGCATTTATTTAGAAATCATGTATTGCCAGACAAATCAAGTTACCCCAGAGTCAAGAGGAGAGTGAAGCAAGGTTCTTAGCCCCTCATGGGCTTCCTGACAAAGCTAGACCCCAAAAAGCTTTCTGCCTGGCTAAATACATGGCTAACTAGGATAGCTTTGGCAGAGAATGAAGGCGGAACTGATCTGAGTTCCTAAAGTGTAACATCATAATTAGATTTTTATCTATTTTCAGTTATGTTTACGTGCTTGTAATCATTTACCCAAATAACTTTTTACATATACCACTCTATGCCCTTGCGTTTTTTTTTTTTTTTTTCACCTAATACTATCACTGATGGTATGATTTCACTTAATAATATCACTGGCGATAGATACTTCCAAAATGCACTGTATACTGTATTTTTATCACTACATTTCAACAGTTGTGAATATCAGCTTATGTTCCACTGTCCCAAAACCTTCGGGTTAGATGTAATTCAGTATTCACAAATTTCCAAATTTTAGAAAGGTGATGATAAAATTCCTAGAAAGATATGTGGATGCACTTCTTATTTAACCATTACTGCTATTTCTGCAATGTAACAAATGAATATTTACGCTTGACTGGAATGAACAGAGACTTTAAAAAGCCTCATGTCAACTCAGAGCAGGTTTCAGTATCAAATAAGTCTGCTGCAAACCACTTTAAAACTTCAGTGCTCCAGAGCTTTTGAAATTGTGAAGTACTTACATGGCATTTTAGGTCTATATCACATTACTTGGAACCACATGATTTATTATATATTCCCCAAAAGATGGACGTGGGTTGTTTTAGGGTTTTGTTATTAATCATAGCACTGCAATGAACATGATTGGAAATGAATCTTTGGAAAATATTCTGTATTCCTAGAGTGACTACTCAGAAGCAGAATTACTGGGTCAATTGACAGGTGACTTTATATTTTAATAAATATTGCCAAATTTTCCTCCCAAGAAGTTGCACCAATTTCTTCCTCTCACAAGCATTCTGGTAAACGGCGTCATTCCCCATAGTCCTGTGTTCATTGCTAGGGCTGCCATAAGAAAATACCACAGACTGGGTGGTTAAACTGACATTTATTTTCTCACAACTTGAGAATCTAGAAGTACTAAGTCAGGGTATCAGCAAGGCAGCTTCCTTCTGAGGCTGTGAGGAAGAATCTGCTCCCAGCCTGTCTCCCCACTTCAGCAGCTTCAGGCATTCATTGACTTATAGATCCCTGTCCTCTCCACGTCATCGCTGGTCTTTCTTCTCTATGTGTCTGTTTCTCTGTCAAAATGGCCTCTTTTTATAAGGATGTGGTCATATTAGGGCCTACTCTAATGAGCTCATCTTAACTTGCTCATCTGTAGAATTCCTATTTTCAAATATAGTCATAGTCAGAGGTACTTGAAGGGAGAGAGGACTCAATTCAACCCATAACATCTCCCAACAGTGACTGCTATTCAACTTTTCCAGTGTCACAGGTAGAAAATGGTACCTCTCAATTTCCATTTGTATTTATTTAATTCAGTTGGATTTGAGAATTCTGTCTTAGTTTTATTAACTTTTTATTTTGAAATGGGTACAAACTCACTGGAAGTTGGGAAAATGCACACACTGAGTCCCATAAACCTTTCAGCCAGCATCCTCCAAAAATGGCATTTTATGTGTCTGCACTATAGTATCAAAACCAGGAACCTGACATTGCTGTAATGCTGTTAACTAGACTGGAGATCCCACTTAGTTTTTACCATTTTTACATGCACTCCATTGCACATGTAATAGGGGCAGGTCAATGTAATGTTCCCAGCCATGCGATTGCTTGTATAACCACCACCACAGTCACCGCAGTCAAGGTACAGAGAAGCACAAAGCAATTTTCTTATAGCATCATTCACAGTGCCATTCACCACCCACCCCTCCCTCCCCCAAGCATCCATCTCTCCAGTTCCAGCATTTGAAAGACATTCTATAATTGTATCATATGGTGCATAACCTTTAGAAATCAACTGTTTTTCTTTTTTTCTTTTTTAAGATGGTGTCGTGCTGCCACCCAGGCTGGAGTGCAGTGATGCGATCTCAGCTCACTGCAACCTCTGCCTACCAGGTTCAAGCGATGATTCTCCTGCCTCAGCCTCCCAAGTAGCTGGGATTACATGTATGCCCCACCATGCCCAGCGAACTTTTATATTTTTAGTGAAAATGGGATTTCGTCGTGTTGGCCAGAAATGATCTCAAACTCCTGATCTCAGGTGATCCACCCCACTCAATCTTCCAAAGTGCTGGGATTATAGATGTGAGCCATTGTGCCTGGTCAGAAATCAGCTTTGTTCACTCTACATAATGAATGCCCTTATTTGGTTGTTGCATGTATGAGTTATTTATTCCTTTATATTGCTGACAAATATTTCATGTAATTATTTTTGATAGCATTGTCTTTGTATTTATATGCATATATTTGTAAATTACTTCTCCATGTCTTTGTCCGATTAAAAGCAGGTATTATCTTTTTGTTACTGCTTTTGGCTTGCTTTATCTTATCAATCATTTTTTAGTTTCTTGGTTTTCTGATACAGAAAAGACTCTCACCCAAACTTTAAATTCTAAATTTTGAATCTCTCTAGAATTGTTGTGTGTGTGTTTAAAGAGTGAGGTAGGGATCAGCTACTCTGTGGGTCTTCACAGACCATGAGTGGCCTTCATAGATGACCATGATTATTGGGGCATATGCTGTGTAAACTTTTGGTCCAAAATGAGTATATGCATGGATGCTAGCACAGCCAGTGCACCTGCTTGTCATGAATGTGGGTTGTGAGCTTTGCTTAGTTATGATATCAAACTTGCTGAGCTGCTAAATATCACCTGCTGGTTTCTGGGAAAATTGTCCAGGATTTCAGATCTAGGTGAAAAATGGGAGTTAAAGCAGGTGTAGCTAGACCTTGGTAAAGTATATAAAGTGTTAGCATGCAAAATACAAGGTTTAGGTTTGTAAGATGATACAAATGTATGAGTTTCTAGCTAGATTGCCAAGGTAAATACATCTAAGTCTAGGATATATATATATATATATATATATATATATATATATATATATTTCTAACCCTGTTACTAGTGATGGGGGTAGGGTAAAGTACAGGGTGTGAGCTCAATGGAGTTTCCACAGTGGTATGTAGGCAGGTCCCCAGGGGTGAGGGATACACTTCCACCTGCAGACACAGTGACTGCTCTGTTGTAGTATTTATGCAGGGCCTGTCTTGTAGCACCTTCAACACTAGGAGTGTCCCAGCAATAGCCAGTAGATTAGGCTCCAATCCTCATTTGGCATTGATAGCAAGTGTTTTTCCTCTATCCTGTTTTTCTGTTGGCTAGATCATCTTTGTATGCTTAGGATATATTCTTATAGGGAATTTACCAGCACACATAAACACCAAAAACTGGGAGAGGAACCAGGAAGGAATGTTGCAAAAGCCACGTACCATACAAAGAATGGCTGATTCCCTCCCACAGATAATAGCTAAAGACCCTGAAACACTCAGGAGACTTACAGTTAGAAAGACATCCAGATTTTATCTATGTGAATCCTCGGGACCCAACATGTGCATTTCCTCCATAGCATCTGTATCAGTGTAGCCTGACAGCATCAACATGGCATTAAAGTCAAGTTGTCCTGGTTGTTCATCTCTGCTCCACAATTCACTAGTTATGTGACCTTGACTCAATTATTTAAATTTTCTCTATTATAACCTGGGGAGAATAAAAGTATATGCCTCAAAATTTTCTTAAGCAGATTAGATTAGATAACTTAGCAAGTAAACTTAGCATAGTGCCAGGCACATAATACTAAATGCCACCTGTCATCACTATTACCTCCAGTGTGGGACACTTTTTTCTCCTGAGGCACCCCAATAACTCAGAGGCAAACTGCAGTCCAGGTTTCTGAATTCGCCACCATCTGCTGTTGCATCCACAGTGCTGAAATTATCTCCCGAAGGGTCCTTTTACCTTGTTTCTTTCTTTACAGTATGAACTGAACCCACCATTTCAGAAACATGTATTATTTAAAGCCTGTTCCAGGTAAAACTAGGAGATAAAATGGGCAATCTGAAAAGCTCTTTCCTAATAAACTATTAGCAGGTGATAATGGCTTAAAGCTTCTGCCTTCCTGCTTTACAATGTGCCCTCAATTCCTTCCCCTAAAGGAGTGACTAACAAGAGAATTCTTGTCCAAGAAGTGCCATATGGGAAGAAGGGGTGAGTTGTGGGGTTTTTCTTGCCATCACCTCACATCACATAGGCATCTGCATTGGTATAGAGGACATCTGCTATTTTTGCCTACCTAGCTTTCCATGTTAATTTTAAGCAACAAGAACTCATCTTTTCCTTTTAGGAACAATTCCTTCCTACCCTGGTGGGACCATGAAGCTCAGACTCCTCTCCTAGCCAACCAGAATTTCCCTCAACTGGGACTAGGCCAGTGGAGGTGCAGGACCCAAGCAGAATCTTTCCTTGTGTATCCATAAGAACTCAGAAATGGAGAAGGTGTCTCATGCTGATCATGAACCCAAGGATCAGGTATGCCTGAGGATCATCTTTGCCATCACCTGTAGAACAAAGCAGAAATGGAAGATGCGGTGAATGAGAAATGCATTTTTGATGAAATCTTTTAAGTAATCTAGAGACAGCCATGTCTGATGGGAGTCGTGGGTTATTCAGTTGCCCAACTTGGTAACATCTCGCCTCACCCACCCACCTGGCCTATTTTTTTCCTTTAACTGGCTTTGTGGGGATTCCTATTACAAGCAACTAAAAGTGTTCTAATGAATACAGATGGGTACAAGTGGATCTCTATTAGAGGAGTGATGAGTTATAAAAATCTATTACTACTGTTGCACAGAGAACTCACAACGTAAGCTATATTGGTTGTAAGTAAGTCAGTAGCATAAGAAAGTAAAACATAGACCTTATAATGTATAACCACTGTGCACAAACCCTTTGATAGTTCCATTTGCTTTCTTATAAAAGCCCACAACCCTCTGTAAATCAGACTAAGGCTTCAATTCCTACATTAGTTATTTCCCAAATGTCCACTTAATTTTATGCAGTTCCACCTCTCTGGTGTTCCATGTGTCTGTAATGTCACTTCTTGATTTTTGCTTATTTAAAATTTAAGAGCTTGGGTTCTGGCCTCCCAGAGCCTCAATTTTACTACTTACCTGTTCATTGCCATAGAGCAAGTGATCCAAACTATCTAATCTTTAATTTTTTAATAAAATAATGTGGAAAATAATAGTAACTACCACAGAATATTGTTGTAAGATTTAAATGAAATAATAAATTAAAATTTCTGGCCCATAGTGAGTTCTCAATGATCTTTAGCTACTGCCATAGTTGTGACTGTATCTCTACAGTATGAAGCAGCCTTCGTGTGATGCTACCTGGATCAATAATTGTTGAATTAATAAAAAATGTCCTTAGTCTTAGAAAAATTCTTCAATGTATAGTCTTCTCCACTATCTGGGAAATTCCTTGTTGTGCAGACAGATAACAATAATGGTTCAGACAGTGAGTGAACTGTGAAGTCAGATAAAAAGATTTTAAGGCTGGCTCTGCCATTTTCTATCTCTGGGAGCTGGGCAAGTAACTTACCCTCTGGGAGCCCCAATTTCCTCACCGACACTTGTGGATAATGAGTGTACGTACTCTTAATGTTCCTGGGAAGATTAAATAAGACCATCTAACTAGTTAGTTATCTGTGACAATAACATCCCCCTTCCTCTCTCTTCAGTGTGTGCTGTCTATCACACTGCTTGGTATAGTAATCACTGGGTAAACAAGTAGTATTAATATTCTTTTAAAATTGTTTTTTGCTGGTTTTTTGCCCACAAATAGCGAGAACAAGACAAAAATGAAATCACACTAAAACAAGTTCAGCTCGATGAGTGAACATGACACATAGTGTCGATAAGTATCACTATGTTTCTAATGCCAAAACTACTTTCCTTGGTTTACATGGAATGGACAAATAGAGTAGACGAACTGCTAGCAACAGTTCTGCAAAGATGAACTATTTTCCATGGTTGCTTAAAGTCACTGCTATCCACTTTTCCCCAAGGGCTTTCCAAAAAAATGTTCTCTGACATCGACATCTCTACTTTGCTTCTTTGCAGCTATACAAATCACATCAAGGCTTAAGTCACTTTAAATCTTGGTGACAACCTCCTACCTCTACTCAGGTGCTTCATCTATGCTTAGTTACGCAGAGAATCACCTAGCTCAGTATTTCTGTTGCATCAGTAGCAATAACAAGGTCAAGATGAATTAAGCTATCCATTCAAGCTCACAGCCAGAGTAACATAAATTTCTCTGTTAAGAAAGGACAAATGTTCAATGTTGCCAATAGTCAATTAAGCATGCAGGTCCTCTGAAAAGCCCATTTCAGGAATTAGGACTGGGAAATGGTAGAGAAGAATAGTTCATACCATCTTTAAAAGGCTCAGGCCATGTACTTAATTTTCAAAGGAGTTCTTGCAGAACAACTAAGATGATTGCACCTGGTAAAATTAGGCTAGTCTCTAACAACTTTCTTTCATATGTAGGATACTATACTTTTTATGTTTCAGATCTGAAGTGCATTAAAAGTGAATAAACTCCACCAAAAAGCAGTCCATGAGACCCCATGAGACCCAGTGCTTTGCACAGTTTTCAGCTTGATTGATAGTTGTGGGGATGATGATGTCAATCCAGGCATTCATTGGTTTCTTCCAAGAAGCCCAGATTCTACAGATAAATCTGATTGAGGGCAGTTCAATTTCCATAAATGTCTGACCCAATGTAGGCAAATTAAGTAACATGGATAATTTGGAGATGTATTAAGTGATAACATGACATTGGAAAATTAATATCAAAGCATTTCTAATTTTTGAAATTTCAAATTTATTTGTGGAAGTTTATAAAGTTATAATAAATGACAAGGAATTTAAGGAAGTAATTAAGAACATGAGTTCTGAAATCATATTGCTTGGGTTTGAAATTCTGCTCTACCACTTTCTAGCTGTGCGATTTATTTATCCTCCTATGCCTCAGTTTCCTGTGTTATAAAATGAGTTAGTATCTTTTTATAACAATGTTGTGAATTTTAAATATATATGTAAGGTATCTAGTTTAGTAGCTGACACTTGCTAAGGATTCAATAAATGTTAGTTTTTGTTATTTTGAATTAAGAATTTAATGCATGATGCCTGATTACTATGGAAAACTAAGTTATTCTGCATTCTTGAGGTGGGATGAAGTGCTGTTACACACAGCTCATGTGATGTCATTAAAATGTGATTAAAGGTTCCACAGATCGGCTTACATGATCTTATGACAACAAATTTTCAGAAGATTATTAAATATAAAGGAATATTTTACACTCTCTATTTATGACATCATTACCCATGTTAATCAAGAGAAGCCTTTATGCCCCTCTTGGTTCCTCATTAACCAATAAATCTTCAGCCTCTGTGGAAGTGGTTAGAACAAAGAGAACTATGGGCAATTGTTCAAAGTTGCATTTCATTCCTGTCTTAGACACTAAAATACATAGCATGGAAGCATTTTAGAATAAACTGGTGCATTTACTATTGCTTGCACTCCTTGTGAATGGCTTGTAAAAGCTTTTCTTGGTGCCTACCTAGTTTGTATATCTTCCCATTGTCATTCTCCTAGTCTGGTCTGCCTGCATTAACATAAAATGATGGATCTCTCTTAATTCAACAGTAAGCTAAACTTCAATGCTCGTTACTATGAACGAGATCCGATTTCATTCCTATTTAGCATTAATAGTCTAATTTGTAGACTTTCTAAATGAACAGTATCATTTTAAATGACCATTTGATTACTATGTGCCAGTCCTTCCATTTTCATGTATCTGCCAACTTCCCTTACCAGCTGGTAACAAAGGACTGGCTCCCACATTTCCATCATGAAAGAAGTCTGTATGTAATAATAGCCTTTCTCTGCCATCTCCAACACACCTATAGAAGCCAATGTTAAGGATATTGTACTATCTTCTGATCTCATGTTTAGGCTACTAGGGAACAGTAGATAATAGGGTCATGAGTGACCTTGGAAATTACCCGATATTGTGAGATCCTTGTCAATGTTTCCTTTCACTTTTAAGAAAACAGCCTTGCTGTCTATTTGGAAAATACAAGAGATGAGATGTGGCTTAATCATTGCCTAAAAACCAGACAATGTCAATGTACAATTTCTGTTCTCAGGAGATCTCTTTAGAGCCAGTTACGGATTTGGAGAACGGACAGGTAGAGAGAGGATTTCATGCAGTGCAGCTTTCAGCATCACTCTTTATTTTTGTCACTCTGGGTGGAAGAGCTTCCAGATTCAATGCCTGCCATCAGTCTTCTTTGTAAAATGAAATTTCACGTAGAACGAGAGAAACATTTTTTAAAATCAAAAGTAAGGAGATAAAAGCAACCAAATGTTATTAGGAGACAAACTGGTTTCCAAAAAAAAAGTCGGTTTGCAGGTTTGAAGCTGGGAACTGTCATTACAATGGATGGGGTGTGTGAACAGAATCTCTTTGCCACATATTTTAATTGAACATTTTTGAAACAGGAACGAGTGTCAAAGAACAAAAGGAAAAGTTAAAGCAAAAATGAAGTATCTTATAACTCCCTGGCAAAGTATTCTAGTTCTGAGGTTGTTAAAGCAGCTTCCTAGAGTTACCCTTCTCTCAAATCCTTTCCTCCCATCAAATGAGAAAACAAAACAAAACAAAAAATAAGAGAATTGGATAAAGAACCCCCAGGGTCTTGAGGCAAACACCTAAGTCTTCAATCCTTTCAATCTGCTTTCCTAGCTCTTCAGTTACTGAGTCCCCCTTTTCAGTCAGCAGCATTATTCATTTCTTCTTTTATATTCCATATATAAGGATCTTTATTCTTGTTTCCTTCTGTCATTACAATAAAAAACGTTATTATTCTTCTCTTAACAACAAGACATCTGCTTTCAAGGTAGCAAAAGACAAAAATGATGATTCCTATCTTCTGCAATTTGTATGTGATAAAACATAAAATTCATCTAAGTCTATGCATGGCATTTCAAGCGAAAGAAGAATTTCACAGAGAGATAAGAAACACGCTGTGGAGTTTGCAGAGGAGTCCCAGTTGTTTCTATGCTGCAGCTGTCTCTGTTTACCTACAGTGCCACTCTGGGGACCTTCCTTGAATAATCTGTCTTAGGATCCTGTGTAGGGGTGTGGCAGATCAGGTCTCACTAACACAGGCCTCCATACAACTCTTTCAGTACTAACTGAGTGGTTAAGTTAAATATTAAAAGCTAAAAAAGCTAGTGACCTTATACAAAGGCTTCAATGTAACAAAAGACCACCAACATTTTGCCTAGGTCTTTTCTGGCCTTTTTTTTTTTTTTAATTGTATTTTAGGTTCTGCGGTAAATGTACAGATCATGCAGGGTTGTTGCATAGGTACATACATAGCAAGGTGGTTTGCTGCCTTCATTCCCCCCATCACTTATATCTGGTATTTCTCCCCACGTTATCCCTCCCCACCCAGCCCACTACCTGCTGTCCCTCTCCTAGCCCCCTCCAACTGACTGCAGTGTGTGATGCACCCTTCCCTATGTCCATGTGTTCGCATTGTTAAACATCCGCCTATGAGTGAGAGCATGCAGTGTTTGGTTTTCTATTCTTGGGTCAGTTTGCTGAGAATGATGGTTTCCAGATTCATCCATGTCCCTACAAAGGACATGAACTCATCATTTTTTATGGCTGCATAGTATTTCATGGTGTATATGTGCCACATTTTCTTTATCCAATCTATCGTTGATGGGCTATTGTGAACAGTGCTGCAATGAACATACATGTGCATGTATCTTTGTAATAGAACAATTTATCATCCTTTGGATATGTACCCAATAATGGGATTGCTGGGTCAAATGGAATTTCTATTTCTATGTCCTTGAGTAATCACAACACTGTCTTCCACAATGGTTGCACTAATTTACACTCCCACCAACAGAGTAAAAGTGTTCATATTTCTCCACATCCTCTCCAGCATCTGCTGTCTCCTAATTTTTTGGTGATCGCCATTCTAACTGGCATGAGATGTTATCTCAATGTGGTTTTGGTTTGCATTTCTCTAATGGCCAGTGATGGTGAGCATTTTTTCATATGTTTGTTGGCCTCACATATGTCTTCTTTTGAAAAGTGTCTGTTCATATCCTTCACCCACTTTTGAATGGGCTTGTTTGTTTGTTTTTTCTTATAAATCTGTTTTAGTTCATTGTAGATTCTGGATATTGACCCTTGTCAAATGGGTAGATTGCAAAAATTTTTTCCCATTCTGTTGGTTGCCGATTCACTCTAATGATGGTTTCTTTCACTGTGCAGAAGCTCTGAAGTTTAATTAGATCCATTTGTCTATTTTGGCTTTTATTGCCGTTGCTTTTGGTGTTTTCGTCATGAAGTCCTTGCCTGTGCCTATGTCCTGAATGGTTTTGCCTAAGTTTTCTTTTAGGGTTTTTATGGTGTTAGGTCTTATGTTTAGATCTTTAATCCATCTGGGGTTAATTTTAGTGTAAGGTGTCAGGAAGGGGTCCAGTTTCTGCCTTCTGCACATGGCTAGCCAGTTTTCCCAACACCGTTTATTTTAAACAGGGAATCCTTTCCTCATTGCTTGGTTTTGTCAGGTTCGCCAAAGATCAAATGGTTGTAGATGTGTGGTGTTGCTTCCAAGGCCTCTGTTTTGTGTCATTGGTCTATGTCTCTGTTTTGGTATGAGTACCATGCTGTTTTGACACAAACAGATAGAAAACATTCCATGCTCATCTTTGGGAAGAATCAATATTGTGAAAATGGCCATACTGCCCAAAGTAATTTATAGATTCAATGTTATCCCCGTCAAGCTACTGATGACCTTCTTCACAGAAGTGGAAAAAACCACTTCAAACTTCATATGGAACCAAAAGACAGCCCACATAGCCAAAACAATCCTAAGCAAAAAGAACAAAGCTGGAGACATCACACTGCCTGACTTCAAACTACAAGGCCACAGTAATCCTGGCCCTTAAAGCATGACAAATAACAAAGGAATTCTTAACAGGACCCATTTAGGATTAAACAAGTTTTGGCTGGGCACGGTGCTCATGCCTGTAATCCCAGCACTTTGGGAGGCCATTGCGGGTAGCTCACGAGGTCAGGAGATCAAGACCATCCTGGCTAACATGGTGAAACCCCATCTCTCCTAAAAATACAAAAAATTAGTCAGGCATGGTGGCATGCACCTGTAGTTCCAGCTACTCCAGAGGCTGAGGCAGGAGAATCGCTTGAACCTGGGAGGTGGAGGTTGCAGTGAGCCAAGATCATGCCACTGCTCTCTAGCTTGGGCAACAGAGTGAGACTCCATCTCAAAAAACTAGAAATAAAAAAATAAGTTTTATTGGGAATCTGAAGAAACTCCCCAGGCCTCCACAAACAAGTTTATTAGGGATCTAAAGGAACTCCCTAAACCTCCATGATTTAGCAGGAGACAAGATAAGGGTAATTACCCCAGCACCTGGGCCCATTTAGATTAAGTAAATTTACCAAGGCCCCAGAGGAAGGTCTTTAGGTCTCAGATCTTAGTTATAGATTAAAAGACTTTAATCACTTATGTCTTTAGATAAATGCACATTTACATGTAGACATATAGCTTAGAAGGTATAAGCTCTGGAAAAATTTGTAATTTTAAGTTAGTCTGGTGATAATTTCCAGGCCTCCTCCCTGCAACTGGTTGCAGAAATAAACTCTCTTCCTCCCCTGTTCATCTGTATCTCGTTATTGGGCCACAAGAAATAGCAGCCTGACCCTCAGTTTGGTCCAGGAAAAGGGGGGGGGGGGCTCTTCACAAGATCTTTGCGTGACAAGGAAACTTACAAAAAATGAATGAGAGATAGACTTTATCACAGGCATTTGTAATATTACTAATATTCAGCATCAGTGAGAGATTAAAGGCCTGCTTCAGTGTGATAGGATTCTGAGAACAGTAAATGCCTTCAGATTAGATGAGGCACCCTTAACTAGAAGGCTATGAAGAATGGAGAAGGGAGACCATGCTCTTGTTACCATGAAGCACTGTCAAAGAAACATCTAAACATCTAGACCTGTTGGTACATAACCCAGCCAGTTATCAAATGAAATTGAAGAGAAACGAAATGAAAAGAAAAAACCACCAAATCTGCAGATTACCAGGGGCTGTCTCGGATTTACTGCTCTGTGATCACATTCTCCTGTCCTAAGCAAGAGCAGCAGGCGTTGTCCTGGGAGCCTGGCAGAGAGAGGATGCCTGCTGTATCAAAGAGACATTTTTAGTAAAACATCTATACTTTTCCTTCCTCTTCTTCCATATCTAGTTTAATTTTTCATTAAGCATCTCTCAAAAATTGGAGATTATCAGTAGTCCTCATGCACTTTGACATACACTAAGATTTTGGGAACCTCTAGGAACTGGGAGGTAGACAAACCTGGTTTAATAAGGCAGGAAAAATCTAAGCATTTCTTACTTCTTTTTCTTCTGCAGGGATGTCATTGACTCAGTGACAATGGCTTTTCTGTAGAGAAAAGACAGAGGCTTTTAGAGACTGTCATTTTCCTTGGTAAGACATTGTTTTGTATAAAGAAATTAAAACCCCCTTAATCCCGGGTTTCAATAGGGCTCTCTAAAAATGAAAATAAACTAATGAAAAAAATTTCTAACATGGCAAACAGAATCTTCCATTCTTTTAGCATTTTAACTCCTCTTACTATCTTGCAAGCAGAGCTGTATGAAAGACCTAGAAAGAGATTTCAGTTAGCAAAAGTGTTGATGTTTCCTACCTAACATCTAGAATTAGGAGATTTTAGTTAAGAACTCTGGGAGTCAGAGACAGGAATCACAGGCAAGAAATAACTCTCTCCTCTCTCTCTGAGGGGGAGTGATGAGGGTCTAGTTAAGTGCTATTTACAAATTGTGAAGTGTGTAGGAACTCACCACCCTCAGTTTCCTGTATTATCAATATATTGCATCAGTGCAGTGCATTTATTACAATTTTTGAGCCAGTATTTATTCGTAATTATTTACTAAAAGTTCATAATTTACATTGGGCTTCACTCTTCATGAAGTACATTCTATGGGGTTTTAACAAAGTTTAATGCTGCGTATTCACCATTGCAATTTCCTACAGTGTAGTTTCATAGCCCAGAAATTTCTCTCTGCTCTGCCAACTCATTCCCCCGCTCCCTTAATCCCTGGGAATCGCTGATATTTTTACTATATCCCTAGTTTTGCATTTTACAGAATGTCACATATTTGGCATAATAAGTATGTCACCTTTTCAGATTGGCTTATTTCACTTATTAATATGCTTTTATGATTCTTCCATGTCATTTCACAGCCTGATAGCTCATTTCTTTTAATATTCCACTGTATAGATGTAACACGGTTTATCTATTTTCCTACTGAAGCACAACTTGGTTACTTCCAAGTTTTGGCAATTGTGACTCAAGGTGCTATAAACATTCGTTTACACGTTTTGTGTGGATATAAGTTTTCAGCTCATTTGGGTAAATACCAACGTGTGTGATTGCTGGCTTGTATGGTAAGAGAATGTTTAGTTTTGTAAGAAACTGCCAAGCCTCTCATAATGTGATTGAACCATTTTACATTCCCACCAGCAATGAAGGGAATTTCCTGTTATTCCACGTCCTCACCAGCATCTGGTATTGTCAGTGTTTTGAGTTTCAGCCACTTCCATAGGTATGGTGTAGTATCTCATTGTTGTTTTAACTTGCAATTCTCTAATAGCATATATGTTGTTGAGCATCTTTTCATATGCTTTTTGCCACCCCTATACTTTCTTTGTAAGGTGTCTTTTCAGATTTTTTTTTTTGCTCATTTTTTTAATTGGGTTGTTTGTTTTTGTACTCTTGAGCCTTAAGACTTTTTTGTATATTCTGAATATGCATTTGTTTTTATCAGAGAAGCGTTTTGCAAATATTTCCTCCTGGTCTGTGAACTGTCTTTTCATTCTCTTAAGTGTCTTCTGCAGAGCAGGAGATTTTTAAAAATTTTATGAGGTCCAAATTATCAATTTTTTATATCATGGATCCTGCTTTCAGTGTTGTTTCTTAAAAGTCATTTTCAAACCCAAGGTAATTATATTTTCTATTATCTTCTAGGAGTTTTATACTTTTATATTTTATATTGGTGTCTATTATCTACTTTGAGTTGATGTTTGTGAAAGATCTGTGTTTGCATTTATATTTTTGTCTGTGGATATCCAGTTGTTCCAGCACTATTTGTTAAAAACACATTGAATTGCCTTTGCTTTTTCATCCAAGATCAGTTGGTTATATTTGGTGGACTCTATGTGGGCTGTCTATTCTGTTGTATTGATCTTGTTTCACAAATACCACATGTTTTGGTTACTGTAGCTTTATAGGAAATTTTTATTTTGGTGAGGTTCAGCACTCTGACTTTGGTCTTTTTTCCATCTTGTTTTGGCTTTTCTGGGTCCTTTGCCTCTCCATATAAACTTTAGAATCAGTTTGTTGATACCCAAAAAGTAAGTTGCTGAGATTTTGATTGGGATTGCATTGAATCTATAGAGCAAATTGGGAAGAATTGAGATTTTAACAATATTGAATTACTTGCTCCATATATAAAGAGTATTTCTATATTTATTTATATCTTCTTTGATTTTTTAAATCAGAATGTTATAGTTTTCCTCATACTCACTTTGTACATATTTTGTTAGATATATACCTAAGCATTTCATTTTTTGATACTAATATAAATCATATTGTGTATTTAATTTCAAATTCCAGATATTCATTGCTGATATACAAGAAAGCAATTTACTTTTATCTATTAACCTTTTACAAAGAAACAAGCTTTTTATTCTGTATTTAGCACCTTATAGGCAAGTTATTTGCTGTTCTTACATCTCCCCTGCCCCATCCCTTGGCATCATATTGAAATATGCTCTGTTATCCTGTCTTGCTGCCTGTCTTGCTGCCTTCCTGCCACAGATTCCAATACCTAGGTTATAAAGCTAACTTAGGGACTTTGGGCCCAAGACTGCAGTGGCAAGCCAGAAACTTGTGTTTTACGAGCCTAGTTGTGTGAGTATAGATGAATATCAGCATTTATTACAGGAAGTTTTCTAATTGCTAAGCTGATTATAGTGGCGTTAGTGAATAAATATGTGAGTGTGTGTATTTGTGAATGTGGAGGGGTAAGTTATGAGTGGATGGATTGCTTTCCATTTCAGCTCTGTATTACCTCTTTGCAGCAGTTTTTTTGTTTTGTTTTGTTTGTTTGTTTGTTTGAGATGGAGTCTCGCTCTGTTGCCAAGCTGGAGTACAGTGGCACAATCTCAGCTCGCTGCAACCTCCACCTCCCGGGTTCAAGTGATTCTCCTGCCTCAGCCTCCAAAGTAGCTGGGAATACAGGCGCACGCCACCATGCCCAGCTATTTTTTTTTTCTTTTGTATTTTTAGTAGAGATGGGGTTTCACCATGTTAGGCAGGATGCTCTCGATCTTCTGACCTCATGAATGACTAAGTAGCAGGACTGGCTTTGCCATTGGGTGGACAAAGTAGGTGTTTACTTCTATGAGGGGACTGAGAAACTACAAGATTCTTGATAAGCTTAAATAGCCACTAACTCTAAAATGGCATATGTTGTATGCTGCAGGATATGATTTTACGGTAAAGCTTCACTTTGTGGGATGGAACCACATAACCCATTGAAAGGGATATATTTATATCAGATCAGTCTGACTTGTACTTGTATCAGTGTCAGTCCCTGACACTGAATGAGGTTAACTTTTCTGACCCAAGAGAAGCTTATGCTGGAGAAAGCTCAGAAAAAGCATGATCTTATTGATGGATATCTATTACACAAGGTAACGACTGAGAGTGCTCAAGGCCAAAGAGAAAGGGGGTCTTGGTGTGGCCCTACACACCTTCTGACCTTATTCCAGTCTCATTTAGTGTCATTTCTAACCTAAGAACTGCTTTACTGTGGCTGGAAGAGAAAACACCGTCAAGGGCTCTAGTGACCACCAGGAGCTGCAGTTTTTCATGCCTTGATACCTTCATCTTCTGCTTAAGCATGTGGGCACGCTTTTTTAATGTAAGATTCTCCAAAAACACCTTAAAAACTGCTTTAAAAGGCCAGACATGGTGGCTCACACTTGTAATCTCAGTGCAGAATAGTGTTCTCTGAAGAATGAACCAAATTCAGTTTTGCTTTTTGAGGTAAGTAGGGTATATGAAGTAATCCCGAAGTACAACACACACCATTCGAGAATGGCTGCATCATTACAAAACATCCTTGCAGAGACTACTGTGGCAATATGATTCCCCTTGTAGAGCACATCTGGACATTTACTTCTAGTTCTTAAATACAATCCCCTTTGGCCAATAATTGAAAACAACACTTTAAGAAGCAGAATGTCAGAATCTTCCAGCTTGAATATACAAAGCAGTGCAAATATCACGTAAGATACACCATTTATGGAGTGTATAATGATCAGATCAACTAACAAAATAAATAATTCAACAATATGAGAACATTGACAGCAACACAATCCAAAGAACTGCATGAATTGATTTAGTATTATTGTAGTAATACCCTTTGGAAATATATATAGCTATTTAGATTTCACAGTAAGTTTGGTATCGTGATAAAAGGTAATCCTAAAACACCAACTTGTATTATTACCAATGCTCATTATCATTCAGTACACTGGGTAAATGTCATTGTGCACTGCAGTGATTAAAAAAAAGCTGTATGGCTACATATTTAAACCTAATTTTAGACTGCCCTGTCCGCTACTTTTGGTAATATCGAGAAGGTACCTATTTCTTTACAGTATATGGAAATAAGAAACAGGAGTCTTATATCAAGTGGAAAACTTCAGTCTACTTCAGTCTACATCAAGTGCAAAACTTAAGCCTAAATTAGGGACATACAAAATTTAAATAAAATGATACACTCAAAGAAATGGATTGCTTCCTATAGATTTATCTTATCCACTCAATAAAGGAAGGAAGGAGTTACTATTTGTTATTCAAGAACCCTAAAAGGGCAATGGCTACAGACAGATATAGCAACCGTGTTAGTGCCCCAACACCTAAACCATCTTGCCCATCTCTGGGAATATATTACCATTACTGAATAGCTCTTTCCATGAAGAGTAAACTGCATAAAGGTTAGAAATGCCTTCTAAGAGCTCATTCCTCCTTCTTCTTTTTCTCCCTTTCTAAGGGACTAAGTGATAACTATCAGTCAACAGGTGTCACTGGGGTGTTGAATTAGAGAAGGGAGCAAAAGGGCTCTGATAAAGATGCAGACTTTTTGATTTTTCACTTAACAGGCACCTCAGATAGTATCTTAATTGACCTCCTCATCTTGAAGATCAGGGAATAAAGATGTAGGATCTTAGTTGCTTATTGAGACTGGGTCACTGGATTTCTAAGGCCAAGTCCAGAGTTCTCACCACACAGGCAGCTGTCTAAGGAAAGGGTTTAATTTTCTTTTTTTTTTTTCTAGATATTTGATGTTCAGATAATTTTCTCAGGCTCCTTGATAACCTTAGAAAGTAATCAATTCTCTGTATTTCACTGTATCCAATTGTTAGGAGTATTGCTTATTCCGCCCACGGGTAGAGAGAATGTTCCCATGGGCCTGAGGCCCTGTGGGCAGCTGCAAGGAGGGCTAACGTGAGCGCTGAGCCAGAATTGGGCCTCCTTTCTTCTTCCTCAAGTGTACTTAGTGCTGCTGCAGGCTCACTCTAACCATTCGCCTGATGGTATTCCTGGACATCCATGTGAAGCTTGACCTCATTCCCATTCAAGGACAGTCATCTTGACGCTGTTTTTCTCCATTTCCTGTGATTATATAGATGGCAGCTTCCAACTTGAGAATTAGGACTATGCTAGAAAACCTGTGATTTCAATTGCCCCAGTAGGCTAAAGCCTATTTCTGTTTCTAGGGCTATATTAACCATGTCACATACACTTTCTCATGGTTACCGTAAGGCTACATTTCCCATGATATTTTCTGACAACTATTTCATGCTCTGTGGGAATAGAAAAAAAAAAATGTTCTATTATTAAATGAGTTTGGGCAGCCTGCATATTCTACCTCCTGCTTTCAGCTGCACCTTTCAGGGACTAAGAACTCCTGTAGGAAATAACCTAGTTTATCTCAACATTTGCCAGATACAGATGACAGTGTGAGACCTTTGTTCATGTGACACTAACAACATCCCCTGGACTGCTGAACTCTGGGGCGAAGCGTCTTCCATAGCTATAAGGTTTGTACTAAATGTTATGAAGTCTCTGCTTACCAAACCTTCAACTCCTAATTTCATAAATTTTCTGCTAAGCCACGGACAAAAGAAATTTCCTGTCCTTCCTGAACTAGTAGACAAGCTTGCTGTGTTTTTACCTTTATTTCAAAGTCTGCTTGCTAGAAGTGCATGAGACGTCAATTTTGGGGACAGACATGTCCTATCCAGAGTGTGCAGCTCCCTCAGCCACTATTCCATGAGACTAGTGTCCTAATAAACACAGTTCCTCCACCCCAAGAAGAGGCCTACATGGAAGGATGGATGACTTAACACCAGGGACACCCTAAGGAACACAGGCCTGGCTGCTGGTGTTTTTATACCACACAGGGTTAAATACCGACTCCTGCTGCCTCTTCTGAATCATAGCTATCTCTACAAAGAGATGAGTTTGGGAGCTTTATTATAGTCTCCCATGGTGAAAATATGGGGAAAATGTCTGTCAAGTGTTTTCAAAGCAATGTTTTCAGTAAGTATGTTTCAGTGACACTTTGTAAAAGAAAAGAGGTAATTGTGAACAGTGCCCCACCTCATTAGTATTGAAATGTCAGCCCAGGCTAGCCCAGCCATGGTTTCTTGCCTAGAGGGGGTCTTGACCCAGACACTGTATAATGCTGCCACTGGCCTCCTATGGAGCAGAGTGGTAACTCATTCTTCATTGCCAGGTACAGAGATACTTATTTTTAGGCAAGTTTTTGGTTATTAAATGTTTTCTGTTTCTGGAGTCCTGTTCACTTGAGTGGCAAAAGTTTTGCATAAGCTCCAGCACTTTTGGCAGCCACCTTTGTGTGAAGCACAGACAGCTTTTGTAATTTTAAGGGGCTCTGTCTCCTGTGCCAAGTCACCTGATCAATGCTCTTGGAAAGAAGACTTAAGGGACCACATTTTTGAAAATGGATGTTTGTATACGGTGGGGAAAATGTTGGGCAAGGTTTCAGCTCAGGCCACTTTCCCTTTAAATGAAATGTGACTTTAGTGTCAGAAGTGATATAAGGCAATGTGATATGGAATAACAGAAAGTCACCTGCTTCCCTGTGCTGCCCTTTGAGAGAGCTCTTAGCTTTCTGAAATAGAGGCAAATAGCCAAGCTCAAATTTGATCTACCATTCTTCTCTTTTGCAGGTTCAGTTTCCATGCATGACAAGCCTCATTTTGAACTGTCATCAAGGCAAAAACGTAATGGCTTGGCAAACATTAGTAAATAATGTCCATACTTTCTACGGATCTTTCTGAAGAATTTGGCAATCAGTTTCGAGTTGTTCTGCAAGGAAACTCTCTGAGGTAGTAGAGATAGCATTACTAGGAAATTATTTGAAGGATTTATGCATTTTTCACTGTTCTAAGCCATTTAGGTGAGTTATCTAATCACGACCCTATGATACAGATACTATGGAAAAGTTGAAGTTGAGAGAGGTTATGTATTGTACCAAAGATTGATAGCTATTGCTGTCTCATAAACTATCAGCTATGTTCTTCTCCCAGTCTTGGCTGGGCACACTCATGCATCTGTGGTCAGCCGAGGGTCAAATGGGCATCTCCAGTGAAACTGGTCATGCTTTCTCATATGTTTGGGGTTGATGGGCTCCTAGGTAGCCTTGGCAGCAACATGTGGACTCTGCATGTGGATGTTCTCAAGCCGGCTAGCCTGGCACTGTTCATGAGAAGGAGGCAGATAAAAGGCAAATTGCTTTTTGAGGTTTAGTCTTAGAGCTGGAAAATGATTCTGTCACGTTTTTTTGAACACAGCAAGTCACAACCCAGGGCAGATTAAGAGAGTGGAAAATAGACTTTACCTTTTGATAGGAGCACATGCAAATTTGCAGAAGATTATTTTGAGCAAAAAAAAAAAAAATGCCTAAGAGAGTGGGATATACTCATAAACCCAATACTTAGATTTTACAATTAATATCTTACTATTTTTTAATCACATATCTATCTGTCTTATTTATTATTATTATTATTATTATTATTATACTTTAAGTTCTGGGAAATATGTGCAGAATGTGCAGGTTTATTACATAGGTATACATGTGCCATGGTGATTTGTTGCATCCATCAACCCGTCTTCTACATCATGTATTTCTCTTAATGCTATCCCTCCACTATCCCTCACCCCCTGACAGGCCCCCGAGTGTGATATTCCCCTCCTCCTGTCCATGTATTCTCATTGTTCAGCTCCCACTTATGAGTGAGAATATGTGGTGTTTATTTGGTTTTCTGTTCTTGTATTAGTTTGCTGGAATAATGGTTTCTAGCTTCATCTATGCCCCTGCAAAGGACATGATAGATAGAATGTCTATTCACATGATAAGTACATGTTTGATGTGCCATGCAACTGCAAAAATAGTTTTCAAAATGGTTGTAGTGTTTTCAGTTTTCAAAAGCAATGTAAGAGAGCTTCAGTTGTAACATATGCTTGCCAATATCTGATATAGACTGTCTTTAAAACTTTAGCTGTTTCAGTAAATGTATAGTGGTGTTTTATTTTGGTTTTAATTTGCATTTTCCTCATGAGTTATGATATTAAGCAACTTTTCAGGTGCTTACTTTCCATCTATATATCTTTTTCGCATGTGATATGTCTGTTAAATATTTTTCCATTTTTACAGATTGTTTTTATTTTTCTAAATGTTATCTGTATATATGATACAAGAACTTTACCTTTTCACATATGTGTTTTGTAAATGTTTTCTTCTGATTCATAGTTTTCCTTTTGGTTTTCTTATATATGTATTTTGAAGGACAAATGTTTAAAATTTGATGAAGTCCAAATTATTTTCTATGTATTTTGAGCATTCTGGGTCTTACTTTGAAAAATCTTTGTCAGAGCCAAGATTACTAAAATATCCTCTTGTTTTCTTCTTGAACTTTTCTGGTTTTAACTTTGCCATGTAGCTCTATGATTCATTTTGAGTTTTTTAATATTGTGTGAGATAAAGGCTAAGATATTTTATATTTGACTGTCCAATAGCTCCAGCACTGTTTGATATAAATGTTATTCTCTTCCCATTTAATTTCCTCAGTTTCTTGGCCAGAAGTCAAGTGACCACACATTGTAGGTCTATTTCTGCACTGTCTATCCTGTTTACTTGGCTTATATTTCCATCTTTATGCCATTTCCATACTGTCTTAATTACTGTAGTTTTGAAATAAATCTTAAAATCAGATACTCTAGGTTCTCTGTATTTGTTATTCTTTGTCAAAAATAGTTTAGTAATTCTAGATTATTTGAATTGCTTAAATAAATGTTAAGATCGTCTTGTTTTCTATGGAAAAGCCTTCCAGGATTTTGATGAAGATAATATTGAATCTATCTATCTGTCTATCTATCTATCTATCTATCTATCATCTATCTATCTATCATCTATCTATAGATCAAACTAGAGGAGAAATAATGTGATTAAAGTATAAATTATTTGATCATTAAATATATCTAAGTCATTTTAAATTTTTCTAAGAAAAATTTTATAGATTTGAGTGTGTGGATCTTCCAAATTTTTCAAATTTATCCAAAAGCATTTCACAATCATTAAATATATTACAAATAAAATCATCATTTCCAATTTTACTTTCTGATTATTCATTTCCAGAAAGTCGAAATAGAATTTATATTTGTACACTAACTTCATATCCTGCAGTATTCCTAAAGTCACTCATTATTTCTAGTACTTTTTTCCTAGATCCATAATATTTTCTACATGGAAAATTATCTCATCTGCAAATGAAGACCATTTTACTTCTCCCTTTCTAATCTGTATGCCTTTTATTTGCATGATTAGAACTTCTAAGACTGCTGAACTGAAGTGGTAAGAGTAGAAATTATTATCTCATTTCCAATCTTACAAAGAAACTATGAAGCAGTTTATTACTAAGTATGATGCTGTAAGTTTTTGGCAGATTCTTTCCATTAGATTCAGGAAGTTCCATTTTATTACTCCTCTACTAACAGCTTTAATCATGAATACATGTTGATTTTGTCAAATACCTTGTATTAATTAAGATCACATGGTTTTAGTTTTTCAGTTTGTTAGTGTTGTTAATTACATTAATTGATTTTCCAGTGTTAAACAAACAACAACTTGATTATAATACCTTACTTTCCACATTTGTATTGTTAGATTTAACTTCTAAATCTTTCTTGAGAATAGTTGCCTCTATTATTTAGCAGAGATATTGTTCTCTAGTTTTCTTTTATTATAATCTTTTTGTCTAGTTTTGGTGTTTGGGTAATGATAAATTCATAAAATGGAATGGATGTTTCTTCTTCTATATTCTCTAATATCAATTGTGCAAAACTGATAGTATTTTTTCCTTAAATGTTTGGTAGGGTACTCCATGTTTGGGTTCCCTTCCACAAACACTCCCTTTGTGGAAGCCATCTTTCTCTCTCCTGGATTCCCCCCCTGGAGTCCCCTTCCACACTCTCTCGTGGAAGCCTGTCTTCCCCTCCTATCCTCCATCTCTCTTTGTATTCCCTTCCACTCGGTGTGGAAGCTGCTTTCCTCTCCTGGATTCTATCTTTCTGGATTCTCTCACTCAGTGTGAGTTAGCTGTTCCTTTCTCTCTCCTTCTCCTGTTTTTCTCTCTCTTTAAATTAAAAAAAAAAAATGGTAGAATTTATCAACAAAGCCATCTAAGCCATTCTTTCTAGGAATGCTTTTAAATACAAAATCAATTTCTTTTTTTGAGACGGAGTGTCGCTCACTACCCAGGCTGGAGTGCAATGGCGCGATCTCGGCTCACCGCAACCTCCGCCTCCTGGGTTCAGGCAATTCTCCTGCCTCAGCCTCCTGAGTGGATGGGATTACAGGCACGCACCACCATGCCCAGCTAATGTTTTGTATTTTTAGTAGAGACGGGGTTTCGCCATGTTGACCAGGATGGCCTCGATCTCTTGACCTCGTGATCCACCCGCCTCCGCCTCCCAAAGTGCTGGGATTACAGGCTTGAGCCACCGCACCCGGCCCAAAATCAATTTCTTAATAGATATAGGGCTTTTCAGATTATTTTTCTTTGTGAGCTTTGGAATTATGTATATTTTAAGATATTTATCCATTCCATCTAACTTGTGAAATTTATTTCCATAAATGTGTTTATAAGTATCTTTGATTATACTTTTAATGTCTATAGAATACCTAGTGATGCCTACTCTGTCATTTCTGATATTTTTAAATTTTTTTCTTGATTATTCTGTCTACGTATCTAAAACTTTTATTGATCAACTCTTCTGATTTTACTGATTTTCTGTATTTTTCTGTCTGGTATTTCACTTACTTATTCTTTTACTTTTATTGTCATTTTCCTTCTACATTGGGTTTACTTTTTTCTTCTTCCCCTATTCTCAAATTGGGGGCTTAAGTCAATGACTTGAGACCTTTATTTTTCTCTTACATAAGCATTTTATAAAACTTCCCTCTAAACACTGCCTTAGATGGACACCAAAAATGTTCTTCCATTTTGTTTTCATTTTAATTCAGCTCAAAGTACTTTTTGAAACTCTTCTTTGTTCCATAGGTTATATAGACATGTTTTTTGCTATCCAAACATTTAGGGGTTTTCCACAGATTTTTCTCTTTTTGATTTCTAGTTTAATTTTATTTGAATGATAGAACATATGTGGTATGTTTAAACATAAAAACGTTTAAACATATTAGGATTTGTTTTATGACCCAGAATATAGGTCAAGTGTCCTCTTGGAAATAATGTATTTTCTATTATTCTTAGATAGTGCGGTTTATAAATGCCAGTCAAGTCAAGTTGTTTGTAGTCATGTTCAATTTTTTTTTTTTTTTTTGAGACAGTCTTGCTCTGTTGCCCAGGCTGGAGTGCAGTGGCATGATCCTGGATCACTGTAACCTCTGCCTTCTGTGTTCAAGCATTTCTCTGTCTCAGCCTCCCATGTAGCTGGAATTACAGGCACCCACCAACATGCCCAGCTAATTTTTGTATTTTTAGTAGAGTTGGGGTTTCATCATCTTGGCCAGGCTGGTCTTGAATTCCTGACATCATGATCCACCCACTGCAGCCTTACAAAGTGCTTGGATTACAGGCGTGAGCCACTATGCCCAGCCCAATATTTTTTATAATCATAATTTTTGCCTACATGTTCTATTACTTATTGAGAGAAAGGCATTGAAATCTCTCACTGAGTTTGTGCATATTCACAATATCTGGTACTCTTTTTTGTGTATACACCCAAATTTCCATCTGTATCATTTTCTTCTATTTCAATGACTTCATTTGAAATTTCCTGAAGTATGCAGGTAAAAAATTCTTTCAGCTTCTCTATGAGAAAGTCTAGGCCACTTTTATTTTTGAAAGATATCTTTGTTAGATGTAGAACACTAGGTTGTTTCTTTGGATTTTCTTTCAGAACATTAAAGATACTGCTTCACTGTCTTTTGTTGTTTCCTGATAAGGAGTTGATTGTGATTTTTATGTATGTTACTCAGCATATTCTGTGTATTTTTGGGTTGTGCTTTCAAGATTTCTCTTTATCACTGCATTTAAGCAATTTGATTCTGAGGTGACTTGGGGTAGTTTTCTTCATGTTCCTTTTACTTGGAATTTGCTGAACTTCTTAGGTCAATAGGTATTGGTCTGTTTTGGTTGCTACAACAGAATACCACAGGCTGGGTGACTGGGTGGTTTGTAAACAATAGAAATTTATTTTTCACAGTTCTGGAGGCTGGGAAGCCCAATGTCAAGATGCTAACAGATTTAGTAGTGAGGGTGCATTTCTTGGTTCAAAGCCATCTTCTTGCTTTGCCTTTACATGCAGATGGGGTGAGGGAGATTTCTAGGGTCTTTTTTATGAAGGCACTAATTCTGTTCCTGAAGTGTCTGCCATCATTGGGTATTAAGGTTTCAACTTATAAATTTGGGGTGAGGGAACCATATTCAGTCTATAACACTGGGCTCATGGTTTCCATCAAATTTGGAAAAATGTTGACTATATTTCTTCATGTGTTTTTCCTTTCTCCCCAAGTCATTCCTCTTGTGTGGTACAAGTTACACATATATTAGCCTGCTTGAAGTTGTCCTACAGCTCACCAAGTCTCCATTCATTTCTTTTTCAATCTTTTTCTTTTCTCTGTTTATTTTTGGACAGTTTGTATCAATGCAGAGTTAGTTCACTAAGGTTTTCTTGTGCAGTGTCTGTCTAATCTATTATCCTGTTCCAGTATATTTTCCACATCTAAAAATTCAATTTGAGTCTTTAACATATCTAATATATCTCCTATTAACATGCTCCTTATGTCTTCTACATTCTTGGACATCTAAAATGTATTTACAATAGCTGGTTAATGTCTTTCTCTACTAATTTGATTGAGAGACATTTCTAATGGTTTATTTTTCTCCTCATTATGCATATATTTTTCCTGTTTTTTGCCTGCCTGGTCAGTTTTAGAATTGAATACTAAAGATTATGAATTTTGCAGTATTGAATGTTAGGTTGTTTTTTCTTTTCTTTTTTTTTGATTCCTTAAGCTATTTTTTTTTTTCAGTTTTATTGTGAGATACAATAGCACTATTTATAAATAGTTTGATCTCTTTTGAGGCTTGTTTTTAAAACTTGTGAGTCAAGACCAGTGTAGTCTTTATTCCAGAGCTAATTTGGTCTTGCTACTAGGATGATACTCTTTTGAATATCCAACCTAAAACCCCAAGGTATACAAGGCTTCTTATATCTGTTGACAGTGTGTGTGTCTGTGGTCTATAGAAATTATCATTCCTGTTACTATCCTGCTGCCTGTCAGTTTCCTCACTTACAAATACTGATCAAGACTCACCTTAAAACTTGAAGGGAACCCTCTACAGACCCCTGTGGCTCTGTCTATGTCATTCTCGCCTCTTCATGGAGCTCTCTTCTCTGTTATTCAGCTCTGTGAATTTTAGCTCCCTTGGCCTCTTCAAATTGTCAACATGGCCTCAACTCAGGTAGACTGCTAACCTCTAAGCTCTCTTTTCCTGCAAATCTAAGCTCTCTTTTCCTGGAAAATCAAGCAGTAGCTGTTTTAATCTTATATCTTGTCCTTCAGGAATCATTATCTTGTATTTGCTTGTTTTATAAGATCCATAAATCATTGTTTCATATATTTTATGTTTCTTACTTGTTAAGGAAGGATAAATTTACCACTTCTTACTTTACTATGGCTGATAATGGAAAATTTTCTACTCTTTTAGTTCTAAACTTATCTTTAGTTTTATGAGAAATTTTCAGCCCTTTTTCAAAGTGGAAGTATCATCATATACTCTCTACAAAAATGCATCAAAGCTTATGATCCTCATCAACATTTAATATCGCCAGTGTTTTTAACTTTCAGCCATTTGAGTGGGTATGTATTATCTCATTATGGTTTTAAATTTTATTTCTGTGATGACCAGTGAGTGTTCCCTGGTGTTTCATATGTGTGTTGGACATTTGTATATCTTCTTTTGTATCTGCGCAAATTATTTCAAAAAATATATTTGCTTGTCTTTTTTATTATTGAGTTATGGGTTATTATTGAGTTATATATCCTAAGCACCAGTCCTTCTCAGCTATATACGTTTTTTGAAAATAATTTTTCTTTAGTCTTTGACACCCCATGAATGTTCTTTTGTTTTTTGTTTTTTTTTTTCAGATGGAGTTTCGCTCTTGTTACCCAGGCTGGCGTGCAATGGTGCGATCTCGGCTCACCGCAACCTCCGCCTCCTGGGTTCAGGCAATTCTCCTGCTTCAGCCTCCTGAGCAGCTGGGATTACAGGTACACGCTACCATGCCCAGCTAATTTTTTGTATTTTTAGTAGAGACGAGGTTTCACCATTTTGATCAGGATGATCTTGATCTCTTGACCTCGTGATCCACCCGCCTCCCAATCAATGCTCTTAATGAGCATTTAGGTAATGTACAGTTCAACTTTTTTCTTCGATGTTGATTGCTTCTTGTGTCCCAGCTGAGAAACTGTTACTTTCCTTCGTATAATAAAAACATTTTCTCTCAAAGGGAAACTTACCTTATAAAGACTTTGTAATGTTAATTTTTATTTTTAGGTTGTATAATAAACCTCAAATTAATGTTTGTGTAAACAATGAGCTGGTGGGTCAAGGCTTAAACACTTATTGTTTTACTTTTTTCTTATGAATATCCAAACTACCATTATTGTTAAACAGATTTTCTCTCTTCCTTGGATTGCTTTAAAATATTGGTTGAAAATCAAATGACCATATAAGTGTGTTTCTATTTTGGGGCTTTATATATGTGCTATTAACTTATTTGTTAGTCTCATGCCTGAATCACATTGCCTTGATTAATAGAGCTTTATATTAAATTTTGAAGTCTGTTAGTATAAGAACTGCCAACTCTGTTCTGTTTTATATAGAATACATATATTAGCCATACTAATTTATTTGTATTTTCTTGCAAACGGCAGCATGCCAATTTCTATAAACATGTGACTGAGTGCATAGGATCAATTCAATAGGTTAATATAGCCAGGGTTGAGAATTTAACTGTATTGATTCTTTCAAGTCATGAACATAAGATATTTCTTCATTTATTTAGGTCTTCTTTAATTTCTCTCACCACCATTTCCTTTTATTTCCCAGTATAGAATTGTTATATGTCTCTTATAAAACATATTCCTAAGCATAAGATGATTTCTAGATAATTGTACTTGAAGTTTTAAAATTTTTATTTTAAAAATTTTTATTTTTAATTATCCACTGCTAGAGTATAGAAGTGTATAGTTTCAGGCTTAGCTCTCTACCCATCTCTGCTCAGCAAGATCTTGGACAGGTAATTTGTCACTTTTTTCAGCTCCATGACTGTCAAAGCTCTTCTTCTTTATCTACCCGCCATGCCTACCCCACCACCAGGTAGTGCCCCTTTGCCTGGGAAAAGCCTAGGATGTCAGTATCTTAATGCATTCTCACAATGAGGAAATATAACTAGAAAAAGTAACTATGAAATATGAGTTTATCTGTCCATGGCTTGCCTCTCAGCAATCTTGGTCTATTTATTCCTGGACATATATAGATATAATTTTATAAGTTTTCTATTTTTGTTCAGTAGGAGTGTTTATCTGCTGAAAGTTAGTATTGTAGAAACAAAAGTGCCGTCATAGATGACATTTAAGGGTTAATATTGAGTGATATTTTAATGGGTTAGAAATGGAAAGAGAAAGTTAAAATTTTCTTTTCTACACTTCATTTTATTTTTGTACATTCATGCTTTAAACAAAATTACCCACTGTTTCTCTATCATTCTTCTATTTTTCACATTTTTATTGTAATACATCTTGCTTTTTAAAATTTTCCTTCTCAAAAGTTCATATATTTTATTTATTTATTTATTTGAGACAAAGTCTTGCTGTCACATAGCCTGGAGTTCAGTGATGTGATCTCAGCCCACTGCAACCTCTGTCTCCTTGATTCAAGTGATTCTCCTGCCTCAGCCTCCTAAGTAGTTGGGACTACAGGTGTGTGCCACCACGTCTGGCTAATTTTTGTATGTTTTGTAGAGCCAGGGTTCCACCATGTTGGCCGAGCTAGTCTCTAACTCCTGACCTCAGGTGATGAACCTGCCTTGGCTTCCCAAAGTGCTGGGATTACAGGTGTAAACCACTGTACCCAGCCTCATTTCCCACATTTGTGCCTTTTCCATGTTGGTTTTTTATCCAGGAAAAATTTTAAATTTCACAACATCAACTACAAAAATAAGAACTAATGTTTAATGATTGGTTATTACTCTCCACTTACCCTTTTAAGATATTTACATGTATTAACTTATTTAATCATCAGAATATCCATTTTAAGTAACTACATTATTATTTCCATTTAACTGAGTTGGAAACTGAAGCATAAGGAATTTAAGAAACTACGTGCATTTGCAAAATTTATGGTATATTTGAAATTAGAAGCTAGGTAATCCTGTTTTAGTGCCTGTGTTTCTGTTATAATCTCCCCTCGCCATCACCACTGCTCTCAGTTATCTAAAAATCTGTGTATTTTGTAATAAATATTGGAATTTATTTGGAACTGATAGAGTTGTAATAACTCTCTTTCCATTGTTATCCCATTATGTTTTATCTCCATCTCTTTCTTTGCCCTAGACCCTCTTTATGCTAATTTATATTCTAGTGCATAGTCTAGCTAATCTTTTATCCCTGAGGCCACTTTAGGGCAAGACCCCATACAACTCATTTTTTAAAACTAATTTCTGTACTTTTATTTTAGATTCAGTGGGTAAATGTGCATGTTTGTTACATAGGTATATTGTGTGATGCTGAGGTTTGGAGTACAAAAGATCTCATCACCCAGATAGTGAGCATAGTACCTAACAGTTTTTCAACACTTGGCCCCATCCCTCCGTTTCCCTCTAGAAGTCCACAGTAACTATTGTCCCTGTCTTTATGGCCATGAGTGGCCACTTATAGAATCCCACTTATAAGTGAGAACATGCAGTATTGGGTTTTCTGTTCTTGCATTGATTCACTTATGATAATTGTCCCTTGCTGCATCCATGTTGCTGAAAAGGATGTAATTTCATTCTTTTTTATGTCTACATAGTATTCCTTGGTGTATATGTACCCACTTCTTTATCCAGTCCACTGTTGATGGGCACATATGTTGAGTCCATGTCTTTGCCACGATGAATAGTGCTGTGATTAACATGGAAATGCATGTGTCTTTTTAGCAGAATGATGTTTTTTCAATATATACCCATTAATGGGCTTGCTGGGTTGAATGACAGCTGTAAGTTCTTTCAGAAATCTCCAAACTGCTTTCCACAGGGGCTGAACCAATTTACATTTCCACCAACAGTGTGCAAGCATTCTTTCTTCTCCACAGCCTTGCCAGCATCTACAACTCCATTTTGTTTTTGTTTTCATATGAGTACTTAAGATAATGTCTTTCACATTGTAGGCACCTGATGAATATTTGAAGCAAGGAAGAAAGAAGATGTATTAGTTTTTACAATAATGGTTTCCAAGTTGAGTATTATGTTTCCATCAGCTGTATCTCATATGTTTAAATATAAATGCTTCTGTGCAGAAATTTTTTTCTGTAATTTTCTGAAAACTTTATAAGGTTTTCAAAATTTCAAATCCTGTAAAAAATCATTCAATAAATCATAAAAACATAAAAAAGTTTGTAATTCCCATATGAAAATTAAAGCTTACCAAACAACATGGGAATGTTACTGGTTCAATGGAATCTAATATTTATTGACAACAAATTGAAAACCAAAGTGGAAAAAACTGAAAACTGACTAGAAGTCAAAGATCATGATCAGCATTTCTATGAGCCAGCACAAAAACATGTGGGAGAGAAGCCACCAATTTCTAATCAATGTTATTTGTTGCCATTGCTATATTATGTATGCTTTCCTGGCTCTCTATGCTGCTAATGCTGAGTCATTCTTGCAAATGAAATAAACATTAATAAATATGTATGCACAGTATACTTTATATACAGTATACTCTGTTGTGTAGTTCCCCAAGAAATAGCAAGCTTTGGAAGCAAAAAAAAAGTCCTTAGATTGATAATTTTGAAAAAGATTCTGTGGAGTGCTATTAACCTTGTTAATTATAGAAGATAGCTCCTTGTAAATAATTTAACAGAAGACATGCAAAGAAGGAACATGATACTCTTTGTGAAATACTGCGATTTGAAATTACAAACAGATTTGAAAATCTGAATTGAAAAAGCAATGAAGATTTTCATCAAACACACACAAACACACAGAAATAAAATCAGTATTAGAGTAAACCAACAAATTATTTGCGTGAACTAATAATATATGTGTTAACACCCAGTATAAAGATGCTCTAAGATGCACTTAAACATGTGACCAACTTCAACAAAAAATCAAAGGCATCTTCTACATCTGGAATGTTTGTCATGAAAAAAAGATCAAGACTATGGGAGAGAATAATTAATCCTTTGAGGTATTTTTTTTTTTACTTTTTATCTTAAGAATGATACATTTTAATATTAAACATTTTCAGTATAATCTTTTTTGATTGTTACAAAGTTTTCTTTGGTATAAATGTTTCCTTTCTTCATGTTTTTATTTTTAAATGCCTTTATCAGGTATAGGGCATTTTCTATGTTTTTGAAGTAACAAAATGTATTTGTTAATAAACCATAAGTCACTGACACTTGATATTTACACAGACATCATTCAATAATGCTTAGTTGCACTATACATTATTACATGATTCAATAAGGGATGAGGTACTGAACAGGCAAAAGCTGGACGCATTCCATTGGAGAACTGAACAAGACAAGGATGCCCACTCTCACCACTCCTTTTCAGCATACTACTGAAAGTCCTAGCCAGAGCAATCAGGCAAGAGAAAAAAATTAAAGGCATCTACATAGAAAGAGAGTCAGTTAAACTATCTCTCTTTGCAGACGATATGATTCTATACCTAGAAAAACTCAAAGATTTTGCCAGAAGCCTCTTGGAACTGATAAATGACTTCAGTAAAGAATTAGGACACAATGTCAGTGAATAAAAATCAGTAGCATTTCTATTCACCAATAATGTCCAAACTGAGAATTAAATAAAGAATGCAGTCTCATTTACAATAGCCACAGAAAGAATAAAAATACTTAGGCATACAGCTTACCATAGAGGTGAAAATCTCCATCAGGTGAATTACAAAACACTGCTGAAAGAAATAAAAAATGACACAAACAAATGGAGAAGCATTCTCTACTCATGGATTAGAAGAATCAATAATGTTAAAATGGCCAAACTGCCCAAAGAAATGTATAGATTCAGTGTTATCCTTATCAAACTATCAATGTCATTTTTCACAGATTTAGGAAAAAAAAAATATTCTAAAATTCATATGAAACAAAAAAGAGACTGAATTGCAAAGCTAACCTGAAAGAACAAAGCCAGTAGGCATCACACTATCCAACTTCAAACTATGCTACAAGGCTATAGTGATCAAAACAGCATGGTTACAAAAACAACACATAGAACTATAGAACAGGACAGATAACTCACAAAGAAGCACAACTACAACCAACTTATCTTTGACAAAGTTGACAGTAACAAACAATGGGAAAATGACTCCCAATTCAATAAATGGTGCTGGAATAACTGGCTGGCTACATGCATAACATTGAAACTGGACCACTTGTTTTCACAACATACAAAAACGAACTGAAGATAGACTAAACACTTAAATATAAGGGTTAAATCAATAAAAACCCTAGAAGAAAACCTAGGGAATACCATTCTGAGCATCAGCCTTGGCAAACAAATCAAAAACAAAGCTTGACAAGTAGGACCTAATTAAATTGAAAAGATTCCACACAGCAAAATAAACTACCAACAGAGGAGACAGCATACAGAATGGGAGAAAATATTCATGAACCATGTTTCTGACAAAGTCTAATATCCAGAATGTATATGTAATTTAAATAATTCAACCAACTTAAAACAAATAATGCTATTAAAGAGTGGGCAAAGGATATGAACAGACACTTCTCAAAAGAGACCTATAAGTGATAAACAACTACATTATAAAAATGCTCATTATCATTGATCATTAGAGTAATGAAAATCAAAACCATAATGAAATACCAGCTCATACCAGTCAGAATGGCTATGAATAAAAAGTAAAAAAAAAAAAAAAAATGTTGCCAAGTCTGCAGAGAAAAGAAAACACTTATACATTGCTGGCAGAAACATAAATTATTTCAACCACAGCACAAAGCAGTGTGGGAATTTTTCAAAAAACTTAAAACAGAACTACTATTTGACCCAGAAATCCCACTACTGGGTATATATAATTTATTCTACCAAAAAGATACATGAATTCATATGTTCATTATAGAACTAGTCACCTTAGCAAAGACATAGCGTCAACTAAGATGTCTATCAATAGTAGACTGCATAAAGAAACTGGTACATATACACCATGGGATACTATGTAACCATCAAAAAGAACACAATCATGTCCTTTGCAGGGACATGGATGCAGTTGAAAGCCATTATCCTATGCAAACTAATGCAGGAACAGAAAATCAAATACTGCGTGTTCCCATATATAAGTGGAAGCTAAACATTGAATATATATGGATACAAAGATGGGAACAATAGAAACTGGGGGCTGCTTAAGGGAGAAGGGTGGGAGAGGTACATGGGATGGAAGGGTATCGATGGGGTACTATGCTCATTACCTGGGTGACAGAATCATTCTTACACTGAATCTCAGCAATAAGCAATATCGCCATGTACGAAACCTGAACATGCATCCCCTGAACCTAAAATAAAAGTAGAGAAAAATAAAAATAAATAGGAAACGAGGCATCTATTTAACAAGACAATGTTTGTGTTCCATGACCAGTTCTTTAAAAACTGGAGTTAAATTTATTGTTTTTATAATTTTAACTATAGTTGTGCCATTGATTTGTTTCTTTATATTGGGGCATTTACTAGATTATTATCCTGAAGCAGAACAGGAAACCTATTGTGCTGCACTCTTTTTTTTTTTTTTTTTTTTTTAGTCACATGTTCACAAAATATAATCACAATTAGGAGTATAATTTTTGAATAATAGCAAAAGCAATATCGAAACAGCTATGTTATCTGGGGTAAATACCTGGAGTTCATCCTTTTGCACCAAGAAAATTTAGGACACGGACACACATGAGAAGTTTAGAGCAGACGTTTAATAGCAAAAGAAAGAGAAAAGAAAATAGCTCTCTCTCTGCAGAGAGAGATGAGACTTCTGAGAGGAAAGGCCAGCTGGCAACAGTTGCACTGAATTTTATAGTAAGGCTTGAGTAGGCGGTGTCTGATTTATGCAGAGCTTACAGATAGGTTCCATCAGGTGTGACATTTACATATAGCTCAGGAAAGGCTGGCTGCCCTACCCTAATCTTAGTATGCAAATAACTCTTTCCCCTTGGCCAGGACCATCTTGTCTGTTCCTTATAGTGCACTGGTTGGCAGAGAAGGGAAGGTGGAGCTGCCATTTTGAACATGATTGGCACAACTGCCAGCATCTATGTCAACAGCTCAATTTTACGAGCTGCTCTTTGTTAGAAAGGACAATGATTTGGGGCTACTTTTCATTAAAAGGAAAACCTTAGTGAGGACTTCTACATCCTCACTATCTGAGTAATTTCTTCTTAACTCCTGTGTCAATATGAGATAGTCTGAGTTTGTGGGTTAAGGGAATAGTTGCCATACTTCTTATTTTATCGTAAGGAACTGGTCCTCTGTGCAACTTCATTTTGCATGTAGATGTAACAATTTGTTTGTCTGCAAGGGAATGTACATGTTTTAGCACACTGGCTCATAATGAATGCACCTGGAACACTAAGGAGTTAGGGGAAGTGGCAGGTTAGGCATAGAGATGCATGTGCAGATTTCAACAAAACAAGAAGAAACATGCAGGCCTTGGGGCTATAGTTAAGGAAGAAAGATGCATCAAGAAGTCAAGTGGTTTGCAATGTCAATCACCTAAAGCCAATGAAGATAAGGACTGAATAGAAGCTATTGGGTTAATGATACAATGGTTGGTTTGGAAATATATTTCACTGGAGTGATAGAAGTAGAGAAATGACTGCCCTAATTTGATGAGTAAAAAGAAGGTGAGAAAGTGGATATAGTGTGTACAGAGTTAACCTCCCAAAATTTTAGCTGTGAAGGGGAGGTGACAGAAGATATCTAGAAGAGTAGAGAAAGTTCTGGAAGTCTCCCAAAATCTTCATGTTCTCATCTATACAGATAGAATATTAAAAACACATTCTCCATAGGTTTAGTCTAGTCACTGAGTGAGATCATCTCTTTAAAGTATTTATTCCATTTTATCACATAACTTAATAAAAATTTAATGAGTGTTAAGTATTATTATTTTTAATTTATGACATTTTGGGATAAAAAGCACTATTTCACCACTTTTAAAATTTTTGTTACTTTGATTACTGGTTTGTTATGAGTTTATCAGATCCATGAATTTCTTCTGTGAATTAAGAGTCCATCTCATTTGCCTGTTTTATTTTTCTGAGTTTTATTTTGCTCATTATTTTCATTAAAAATATTTTGTTTATATATTCCTCTGCCTGTGTCTCTTCACACTGCACACAGAAGGACACTATTCCTGGCATGCTTCTACTTTTTTTCTGTCTCACCACCCCCTGTGCTTTCTTAAAATAAAATGAAGTTTTAGTTATAGATAATAATTATTTTTACATTAGGCTTCTAAGCACTTAGAAATAATTTCTTAGCAACTATTTTAGGTTTTATAATCCTGTTATCCCCCATATGTTTGTATTCTACACGTCATATGAATTTTATTAGCCAGCTCTGCACCTGTCCGTCCTTTGATTCTAAAGGTGAATTTAAATTCATGGTTCTTTGCACCATGAAGTTTTCTTTTTTGAAAAAAGTCTTTGATAATCTCATCTTTAGCAAATTGTTGCATGTATTTCTATAACTCCTATTAGATGAGTATTGGAATTTTAGATCTATATTCCAAGTTTCAGTATTTTTCTTCTAGTATCTTTTGTTTCCTTCACATAAGTTTCCACCTTACAAATCCCATTCTCACCAAATATCTTAATTATAACACTCAGCTACTCTTTATTATTTGTTTCCACACCAATAATTCAGAGCTCAAAGAACTCCTGAGAGGTTTCTATTTTACTATTAACCACTTTTTTTTTCCAATTTACTTTTCTTTCCCTCCTCTTCTTCACCTCTTGCTTCTGCTCTTCCTCATCATCCTCTTCCTCCACTTTTTTTTTTTTCCAACAAATTACATTTCAATTGTTGATGAGGAATGAGGACTGTTTTATGTCAAGGTTTCCCTTTTTCCACTTTATTAATTTTTCTTTCTTAGAGTTTGTTTTGTTGTTGTTTGCATGTGATATCTCTTCTTAGGCTGTGAATCTTGTTTGTCTGTAAATATTTGTAGATAGTCCAAGTGGAATATGTTACTAGCTCAAGTCTGTTTTCTCATTTTTCAGGGAATCCATGGAAAGAAATGAAGCTTTACGCTCAGAATATCACATTGAATGATTTCAGGAGACCAGCAGAATAGGAATTAAGCTGGAACTCATATATAGCTTCTTTTCTAGGCTTGGGACCTCTGCCTACCTCCTGTGGCTTTATGTTACTTGGTATTGTTTCCCCAGACCATGAGTCCTCAGTGTTGGAGTGCTCACTTCAAAAGGCTGGCATTTTGCTTCATCCTAAGGCAGGAACTGCTTAGTGTGTGTTTCTTGGTGGTGGTTGTGATGGTAAAAACTAACTCAGCCATTCTCTCTGTGTGGCTGCTGACAGGTGAAAGGAAATCAGTGTAAGTAACTAGACTGGGGAGTCATTGATGGACATGCTATATGGAGCCTGTTGGGCATTCAGGTGACAAACCCACCGAGAATATATAAATACAGATGTATAGCTCTAGCACGACACGCACGCGTGCACACACACACACACACACACACACACAGAGAGAGAGAGAGAGAGAGAGGAGAGAGAGAGAGAGGAGAGAGAGAGATAATGTGTATGTGTGTAGAGATGGACTGGAAGTCATCAGCATAAAGGATATGGATGATATTCCTCAGAGAAAAAAATTCCAAATGAAAAGGAAAACATTAAAATGAACAAAAAGTGAGGAAATGCATCTTTTTGGTAAATAAAGAAATCAGAAAAATGTGGTAAGCAGTGTAGAATTAGAGAAGAATTATAAAATTTAGGAGAGTTTCAGTTAGAGAAGACATAAGTTGCTCATAGTGACAACTCTATGTAAATGCCATCTTAACCTTTAAAATTTTAAGTAAATAACAAATATAAAATGTAGTAATATTTAACTTTTCTCTTCAAAAATCTTCATTTTGCCTTTCCTTTGGTTTTTGTTCTTAGAAAATTTGTTTCTCCTACATTTTGACATAAATTTCATATTTTGTATTTAAATAAGGAATTCCACAGAAAATAGAAACTTGTGTATAAAAATTTTCACTAAAGTGTGCTTTCATCACAGTAGAGTAGAAGAATGTAAATTCTGTAACTGTTTAGTAGATACTATATACATATAAATAAAGGTAATCTAACAGCCTGCCTCAAATATCAAAATAAGCACAAATATTATAAGAAATGTTGCTGGAAGCTCCTGTTGTGAGCAGGAAGAATGTCTTATAATTATTAATATAATGAGTTGACGAGCATCAGAGACTTAGAGTAAAAACCTAACTCAGAAAAATGAGGAGAAGATAGATATAGTAATGAAAAGCCAACAAGGAACATTAAATTCAGAGGGAATAAGGAAGAAAGGTGAAATCACGGTGAGTAATTGAAGATCACAAAAATATGGAAGATCAAAGCAAATAGAAAAACCTGTGAGCTGAAAAGCCTCATAGATCAAATAAACAATTTAACATTTTTTTCTTAAAAGTTAGATCTATTAGTTTATTCTGAGTTATGAAACATTTGGTTTTCTGTGAAAGATGTTCTCTCTCTGTCTCTCTCTCTCTGTGTGTGTGATTTTTCTGTCTCACAGTTTCTTTCTGAACCTCAAAAAATTTCCATCACAATTTTAAAAGCAAAGCAAAAAATGTTGAACAATATTATTTTTCTTTTACTTATTTATAAAGATTGCATAGTCATGTAATTCAGTCGTGGAAACTGAACTATTACCTTGGCAGATTAATTTCAAAGCACTGGAAAATTCAGCTGAAAGGCAGACATTTTTGTGATACAGACAGCAATGCTTCTTTCTCCAGCATTTTTTCACTGACATCATGGCGCTTGACCTAGCCACCTGGATGACAATCTATTTTGGGGGGGCCTCCCCTTACACAGCCAGATCTGAGCCCATGGCTGGCCATCACCAAGACAGACTGGATAATTCAGGCCCCATTCTTTCCTCCTTCCAAATCAGTCTCTTCCCAGGGGTTTAGTATGAGCTACAGAGAAATTCCCACCAAGAACAAAACTAATTCTCACTAAGACTTTACCTGGTAAATGGTTAAGGTATTAACTCTTCCAGGAGGTGCTTCAAAGGCTGAAAACAAAAATAAGTTGAAATTCACGTTTATGGGTTCTTGCCCTATGATCCTTTAACTCAGATGATAATATTGGCTTTTTATAGCCAAACAAAACACTCATCCTTTTAGTGGCATCACAATACCAAAAGCCATGCTTTTTTTTTTTTTTTTTTTTTTTTTTTTTTTTTTTTTTTTT